>NW_016107429.1:2674123-2854722 GCF_001604975.1 Cebus imitator | reverse complement strand
AAAAAAAAAGAACAGTGTCTGAATTAAAGGAATGTCTCATTAATTTTCCTTTCAATGGGTGATTTTGGAGGTATACAAAATTTTTCTTACTTTTCATATATTATCTATGTATGCACGTTGGTATATATATTCACATACATTCACAAACATAACTGGGATTGAAAGTGTCTAGCATTGTTCTGAGCACTAAATTGTATTTAGTGCTCTAAATTCACATAATATTGAAAGTGTCTAGCATTGTTCTGAGCACTAAACTTTTTTATTCATTTATATCCCAGCATATATACAAATTTGTCCTTCATTTTCTAATAAATATATTTTTGGTATTTCATCTATCATTAAATATATATCTACATTATTGTTTGAATCTGCATAATATTCTATGTCAGAACATTTCTTAAACAATTTTCCTGTTCTTGTACCTTTAGATTATTTCTAGCTTTTAATTATTGTAAATATCATCTGGTTGCAAAATCTTGCATCTCAACTCTGCCTTTTTTCTTAATGCAAATTATTAGAAGTGAATTACTGGGTCAATGTGTGTGATTACTTTTAGTGCTAATGAATGCATTCTTTTCTTCCAGAAAGGTGGTAATAATTCAAAGCTGAAAAGATTTCATTAGAATTGTAGTTTCTGTAGGCCCTCAATGTAGTTCTGTAGTAACTGCATTTTAGTCCTATAAAAGCTAATATACTAGAGATGCCAGTTTCAAAAGCTACTATACTAGAGTTACTGGGCAATTCCAAATGCGTTTCCTCATAGGAGCCAACTGGATCCTCTTCCCACGTTGAAAGAGGAAGCACTACTTGTCACATGGTTATGTAACTCTGGATATGGCTGAAGGGGATGGGGAAACCAGGCACTGACTCAACACAAGCTGTTCCAATCAGATTTTCTTCCAGAAATTAAAATTGAGACACAAAAACGGAGTCATTTAGCGGAAATATCTAAGTTAGACAATCATTAAAGATCAAGAACTAATGTTATTCTAGGAAAGCCACAGCTGGCCATGTGTAATTGGATAAATAAGTAGAGAAGTGGATCTACAGAAAAACTATGAAGTAGATAACACTTAGGAAAAGAGCAAAAAATAATGTGAAGACTCAGGAAAATAAAGGAAGACAAAGGGAATGGCAGACTAGAGCTTTCCTAGTTTCATGGATTCTGAATATTCTTCCTAATAGTAGATTTCACGAAATTATTCTGAATCCTTCAGATTGAGCTTGTGAACAACCTATTTTTAGCCTTTTCCAGACTGAAATTCTTAAATACATATTTATTAAAAGATAAAGTAAGAAGGCACTCAGAGCTTTTTGTCCCTCAATTTCTGAAGCAGTATTAGCAGAAATCATTTTACCTATGTGAGCCAATGCAACTATGTTTCCGAGGTTCTAGATGGACATACAGGAGTTACTACAACCACTATTCCAGAGAGTCAAAAGAATTTGCATGGAGTCCATTGCTGGAAAGTGATGCAGCTGAAATGCTATTGATGGAGTGGTAGACAGAAAGGTTAGGGTCATGCTGATTTGAGATTTTAAAGAGAGAGAGAATAGAAAGATGAACTAGCTAATATTGGTTAGAAAATCTCATGGCAGCAGAAATAGAAATGCGAGTTGTATAGCGCCTATCAGTGGAACAATGTCTGGAGATAATGACGGTGATAAAAAACCTTTGATACAATGTGCCCACTCCTCTTCACACATTGTTGCTCACTGCAAAATCATCGAATATTAGGAAGCCTAGGTTCTGGTATTGTGTTTCTATATATCTGTATGAATTTGGTAAATCAATCAACTTCCTTATAAATTATTTTCTATTTTTAATTAGGAGAAAAATATCTGATCTTAACCATTCAGTGACTGAAAGAAAGAAAACGAAGAATAAAAAATGTTCTAAAAAATCAAAGCTCTATTGTAATTGGTTTATCATATTGCTATATGGGAGAGACCATCTTGTTAAAATTTGACCACTGTTACTAGATGGTCAGGTTAACCTTGAAGTTCACAGTAAGTCTTATGCGATTCAGTCTTAAAAGGTTAGCAGAATACTGATGAGTGCCTATTGTTGAGTGTAGCAGTTAATAGCACACTAAAACCTGCTATTAACACTCCAGAAACTGGAAAAATGTGTACTTGGCAATAGGTTTTGGCCAGTTGACATTGTTATTTTACACAGGCTGAACATGGCTAAATTTTTAATTTAGTATTTTTTGGAAGATGAAAAGCTTTTTGAATGTTTTAATTCAAGATCATGTTTAGACTTTCATTTTAAGTAGTCTAATTAGCTAATTAAGCATACTCTAATGATGGGCTGTATGATCACATAATAAAATAACAAGAGGGTAAAAATATATTTTCTAGGAATTATTCCATCAAATATTTCAGTCTTCACCAAGTACTTTCAGACTTTCATGTCAGAATGACTATTTTAGAGTAACAAGTACTTTCTTTTCTATGTCTTCACATTAAATTAATTGTATTTTTGAAGGTAGTTTTCATTATGTCTAGTTGACAAAGCCACTAGTTCAAGGCATATTAGTGTTATTCTAATGTTATAATTTCTATAAAATATAATTTAAGATTATGAGCCTGTATTGATTTACCATATATTTTTGAATCATAAAACAATTTCAAATACAATTATGGAAGGTGAAAAGTTTAATTCTTCAAGGATTTTATTATTTATAAATGCTAATGATCATGGGTGTTAGCCAAATTCTTGATATAAGAACAGTATAGCAACATTAAATCATAGCTAGAAACTTCAAACATTGTTTGTGATGATAATCACTTAAATAGTGTTAAATATTTTAAATGTCATTCTAATAATAAAAATCATTTATTTATCAGTGTGACGATCCATGTCTCCCACTAAATATTACTCTTAAGTAGTTGTACTCATTTTGAAATAATTTTAAAATCTTTTCTAGAAGCACAATTAATTCTGCATGGAAATTCCTAAATTCTTTTCTTTAGACTCTTATGAGTGTAGTTCTATTATTTATAATTAATATCAAAATTATAGTTATTCCCTATTATCATTTTAGTCAACATTTTCATTATACAAGAGGAGCAAGATCTAATTTTGCAGTGAAAATGCTAAATTTAGTTGGAAGGCTACATCTTGCCATGACCTTAAACAGACGTGGGATAAGATAATGAGCATAAAATTAATAACTGACAATAGTGAAAATATTTTAATTTGAAAATTTCATATATCTATGTGGATTTAAGGGCTTTCCTCCTTCCCACACATAACTTGCAAAAATTCAAAAATGAATCCTCACAACTAAATCGTTAGAGAAGAACTGAATTCTATTCTCAGTGTCTTAATACAATTATGAATAATATTTGCATTTTAGCTGTTATATTTTTATTTGTAAATTTTTTACGACAAGCATGTAAAAATTATTGACTAGACAATTGTACAATCTTGGAGTAATTATTATGTGTATTAGGGTTTAGAATGCAATGGAAGTGCCATTGAAAATTTCTCTTTAGAGGAATTGCTTTTTAAGATGATGATGCTATAAGATATTTCTAACCAGTGTTGAGAAAGGTAGTTTGGTTCAGGAAGATTTTGGAGGGAAGGAAACACATTAGTTGGCATTAGCAATCCAAGCAAAAATGTCAAGGCTTAAATTTGATAAGATAGTGATAAGGTGATGATGGAAACTGATAGTAAAGGAAGTGTAAAAAAAGCACAGGACTTGGCCACTAACTGGTTTATAAGTGAGAATAGTGAGATATATTTTTCTCCCATGGTACTATACACACAGTGAAACTGAGATATATAAAACAGCCTGAGAGTAGATCAAGTGAGAGGATATAACTACTTAGTTGGATAAAAATAGAATTGGAGAGACTTTTCACTTGTAAAATAATAAATAAAAGTATTTGAAATCATGTAATGCCATACACTGGAGACTTGAATAGAGATAAAGAAATAAAAACTAAAACTATGTAGAGTTAGGATGAAATTGAAGCATGTAACATAGTTGGAAATGTTGAGGGAAAGCATAGAAAAATTGCTTAGGATTACAGTGCTTTTGGAGACAGAAAAAAAGGTGAAAAATTGAGGAAAGATAAAATGATTTGTTAAGAGGTAAACTGAGCATAAAGTAACTTTAGTGGGCGTTTGAGAGTTAAATTGTCAAAGTATAGAAGAAAGGAGATAATAAGAAAATAGGAGCAGAGTTAATAGGGTTCTTCCCTAAAGAGAAAAAGTAGAAGCCTTTCAGGGTTTACTGCACTGTTTGCTTATTCCAGCTTTCTGGTTTGAGGTTAGCATGTGTTTTGGTGGAAAGAACAAAACCTATGAGAAGGAGGCAACGACAATCTAGGGGGTGACAAATGGAAAGTTTGGAGAAGCACAGGACCTTGAACATGTAGCATTCAGAGCAGAGGCAGCTTAAATATTCAAGAGGGGCTTAAATAGCAAAGGTTTTGTCAGAGTTAGGTATCACTTCAATCATGTTAAAGATGAGTCGCAAACTATGGAGGAGAGTATTTCCTGAAAGCCTATACCTTCAAATCCACTGTCCCCCACCTGGGTGCTTCCCTGTTGGGGTAATTGTGGGGGTATTACTGATATGGACTTCCCCTGTGGGGCAATTCGAGGCACCAGGGTTAGATGCCTGGGTATTGGATGAAGTGAGTGAGACAGGATGTTTATTCCCTGGCACCCTGCTTGCTAGGTTGTAACCAGCTGCCTGAATCATCCTAAAGCCACAGCTGTGGTCTGGCTACCTTTCCCCAATGCATTTAACTCTCTGGGTTATGGTAACAGTTCCCTGTCCTTGCACTCTATGGTTTAAGAGTTGTAAAAGTTGAGCACGGTGAAGGGCTACAGCATATACACCAATCATCCTGTTCAGAGCTCTTTAGACAACAGTGTCCTATTAATCATTCTTCAAGTTTTCCAGTTTTAAATGTGCCATCTGTTTAAGGCCAATGTTGTAAATGATAAGGTGTTGCAGACTATAAAAACCTAAAGGATTAATCAGTAGATCTGCAAAAACAATTGAGGAGAGAGAATGAGAGAGAAAGAGTTTTTCTGGATGAAAATAATAATTATAAAAATTTGGTAAGTTCAGAGACCAGGTCTTTTTCACTGTATCTAGGCTTTTCTTCATCAGAATTCTGTCATCTTACAACCTTTACCTATTTTCTCATAGTTTCTTGACTTGGAACTTGGTTTTTGAGTCTTATATGATAATTTATTTGTTTTTTCTTAAATACCCTCTCCTGGCGTGCATAACCCTGACAAAGAGAAATTATAAAATTTAAATAAAATAAACAATTATGTTCTAGCCTGGAAACTATTTTCTCTTGCCATAAAAATTTTTACTCTGATGTGAGTTTTGACCAAATTATCATAAGTTACATCACCTTTGAGTCAAAGTAATTAAATATTCAGTCACTAAACAAATATTTATTAAGTGATATTGTGGCATTAGAGATCATAGAAAATAGGACAGAAAATGTCCATGTATCTGTGAACCTTTTAGTCTACTGAGAGGCGAGAACAAATAGTAAAGAGATAAAGAAGGTGATTTTGGCTAGTGTTGAATTTTGTGAAGAAAAGAATCCGAGCAATATGGTGGTTAAGAAAGATTTTTCTTACATTAGAGATGAGGACTATAGGACAATAAAGGGTGAGTCAGCAAAGATCCTGTGCTCCAAGGAAAGGGAAGAAATAGTGCAAAGTCCTCTGGCAAGAAGATCTTGGTGTGCTAGAGGGGCGAGAAGGCCTGTGTGGTCAGAGCACTAAGCCCTCGGAGATGGGGCCAGAGAGGCAATCTGGAGTCAGATTACGATGCCACGCCTTTTCAGGTCTTGGTAAGGGGTTTGGAATTTATTCTACGTGCACAGAAGTTTCCTGGAGAGTTTGAGCACACTGGTGACATGATTTGTTTTAATTTTGAAAACGATGACACCCGCTGCTGTGGGAAGCATAGATTAGATGTAGGCAAGAACAAAAGCAGAGACTACTGAAGTTTTATCAATAATAATGTTATTTGAGTGTTTACTATTGCAAAGCATGGCATTATCTCATTTAATCTCAAAACACCCTATGCTTTAGGTAATTTTATTAGTTATGAAGTTTAGAAATGAAGCTGATGTGGCACAGGGGAATTAAGCATGTTGCCCTGAGTCATGCAGTTTGCCTGTGCTAGGGGCCAAGATCAACAATCTTAAACTGCACTGTGCTCATCACTCTGGGAATTCATATTCATTAGCGTTGACTATAATCCAACAGGCAATATTGAAGTCTTCAAAAACAATCTTTTTCTCATATGACCACCAGCATCAGTGGAAAATGCTGGAGATGGAAAATGCTAACAACACCTAACAGCAGTGAAAGATAAGATGAAAATGAATTGTCAGAACTTATGATTTTCAGGACAAGGTGTTCTTTTACAAAAGCTTTCCGTTGTCTTATTGAAGCCAGTGTTTATGTATCTCACCTCTATTTTCCTTGCAAACATGTATTTTAATCCATTTTTGGATCAGAATGCTAGATTATTTGGAAAATTTCTTAATATGGAAATGTTAGTGATCTCATCTGAACAGCTTAGAGAGTTCAATGTAGAAGTTCTCCACATATAAAGATTAAAATATATCCTCACTCCAGTGACTCTTCAGCCAAGCATTTTTCTTTTTAAAGCACATCCAAAAATAAAACAGAATTTGGATAAGGATTACAAAGCATGCTTGTTCTGGTAACATAAATGGCAAGTGAGAAACGGAGTGGTGAATGACTAATACAAGTTCACTGAAGATGACAATATGTCATTTAGTCACCTTTGGCAAGAAATATGCCTCCATACAAAATGAGCAGCTCACACAAATAGCACAGAGCTCAGAAGCCTGTGGAAACATCTATACAAGAAACAAAATGACCACAACTCTGTCCATTCCTCTGACCCTTCTAAAACCCAATAATGCGGATATGTGCACAAGTGATTTGAACATGGTGAGTAACAGCAATTGTGGAGATGACTGAACTTGGTCCTAGTCCTCCAGCTCCTCTTTTTCTACCTAGGAAATAGATGCTGATGAGTTACTCTGAAGTATTATCTAAAGATAATTACTAAGTTTTCTCTTACAACATAGATAAAAGAAGAAAAAAGGGATAGTCACATTTTAAACATAAAAATGTCCCAAAATTGGAGAAAATATCAATTTTATTTTATTTTATTTTTATTTTTATTTTTATTTTTTCCCTAAAATGCTTTTTCTTTATTACAACAAATAAGGATGCAGAGGGTCACGTGGAACATTTCTTCATCTTTTGTCCTCTTTGTTTTTTCTGTTCTTTTAAGGAAAGAAAGTTGAGGGGTAAACAGCAGTGCCTGGAATGAAAGCATTTCCTACAACACCCTCTAATGTATTTCCTTCTCTCCACGCTTATGCGGTCTGCTCATAAGAGGGAGACATGACAGGAGATCCCTGTCATGTCTCCATCCAAGCAGGACATATATAGGTAAAGAAAATGCAGTGTGAGCCCTGCCTGCAGCCATGGTCAAGAAAAGGAAGAGGCTTTTTTTTTTTTTTAACCCTAGCAGAATTTTGCATAAGTCTCTTGGTTTTAAAAAAGATGAATTTATCATAATAAAATAAAGTACAAACTCTGAGACCAAAGTGATAGAATTTAAATCTGCATTCTGCCACTTAGGAAAATTCTTTAAGTTCTCTGTCCTTTAGGTTGCACACCTATGAGTGAAGCTTTTTGTTTACATCCCTTATACATAAGTATTCATTTGAAATGGTAGTAATATAAGACTTTCTGTCAAATATTGATTTAATTTTACAAGTGTAAAGTAATGTGTGATTTTATACAATATCTGGGTCTATTTTATTGACCAAGCCCTAGAACTTTGTATTGTCCTTTAACAAACAAAATGACTTCTAGCAATTCTTCATACCTTTTGACAGATTGTTCCCATTTTCCTCTATTATGTCTCCACTGTAGAAGCCACAGACAATCATAAAATGTCATCAAGATTGAAGAGAAAGATATATTCTTTTACTCAGTTTGAAAGGGCTGCTGCATGTATGGCTTTAGAAATTTCAGGGATTTTCAGGTTGGGAACATAGAAAATCTTATGTTGAATTATTCTAAACAAGCAAGGTATTTCAGTAATTGATCAGTAAAGTGATAATTAAGGGTATTGCTTAGTTTTATAAAATGACATTTAAATATTGGTATTTGAAACAAGTTCTAAAGTGTTTAAAGAAATAGAAAAATAATAGCAGTGAAACTTATGTGATATTTGAAAATGCATATTTTTCTTAAATGCAACATTTACTAATATCAGAGAGATCAAGTTTAAAAAAATAGCATTCTTCATGTATTTTCTCCTAATGGGATCAATATGTATCTGTGATTTTTTTTTTAAGTGGAGGAAAGTGAAACTGTCTTCATCAAAACTACAGTTGTAAAATTCTGTGTTCACTTAACGTTATAAAATAGAAAAAATACTGGACTCTAAAAAGAGTTCTCTAAATATGGAGCAAATGCCGTTAAAGTACAAGTCAAACTATTTGAATCATACATTTTACCTTAAAGAATGTTCCACAGCTTCAATTTAGAAAAGACCAGGAAACTAGGTGAACATTTTTAGGGGATTTAAGAAAATAAAATTAATTTGATTTTAAAAGATAATAAAAATCCAATTCAAAGTAGTGACAAGTTTAATTCTGATATACAGTTACAAATTTTCATAAAACTAATTTTGAATGAGTAGTCTCCTGTAAAAAAATTATATTTTATTGTAAAATTCAATCTAAAATTACAGTAAAATTCACAACTTCTTGAGGCATGTATTAAATTGCCATTTTAAGTGTTCAGTGGTACTTAGTGATAGAAGGCCACATAAGATTGTGGCAGGAAAAACAAGACTTTTGGAATCATACCTATGTTTTAATGTTGGGGCAAAAGTAACAACTGCCAAACTAGAAAAAAAGCAAATTTAAATTAATCTATTGACACTTTTTGGTAAATTATATAAATCCTGATTCCTCCAGACCAACTGCTGCCTTTTAGTCAGAAAGCACTGACTTTATTTGCAAAATGAAGTCATAATTTGATGTGTAGTTTAAGAAATGATATTCAGGAATAGTTTGGAAACAGTGAGAAAAAAGAAAGAAAATTGCATTCTTCTTTAAATTATGAAGAACATGATTCCAAAGCTTTATTATATTTGTTCTACAATACACAAATTCAGGCAATATCTAAGTTCCAGAACTCATCTTCAGTTAGGGAATAAAATGCTGTTTTTTTATTTGTTTGTTTGTTTTTTCTGTTGTCATTTCTTGGGGGTTTTTGAGACAAGGTTTCTGTTACACAGGCTGGAGTGCAGTGGTGCTATCATGGCTCACTGCAGCGATCTTCCTGCTTCAGCCTCCTGAGTAGCTAAGATGACAGGTGTGTGCCACCACGCCTGGCTAACTAGAAATTTTTTTTGCAGAGACAGGGTCTTGCTATGTTGTCCAAGATGGTCTTGAATTCCTGGCCTCAAGCAATCGTCCTGCCTTGGCTTCTCAAAGAGCTGAGGTTACAGACATGTGCCATTGTATTTAGCCATAGCGCTGTCGAAGTGATGAAAGTGTCTCTATATAAGAAATGTGGAATAGATAACTTGTTGTGAACCCTAGTGCATAAAATATTTTATCATATTTGATTCTTTCATTTCTTCATTCTTTCATTCATTTGCTCACTTAATAAATATTTTATGTTCAGTATGATCCAGATTCTCTACTAGAATCTGAAGAATCTAGCAGCATCTTGTTGGGAGTTTACGTTTTAGCAGATGTGTAAGAAATTACATGACAGAGGCCTCATGGCGCAACGGCAGTGCGTCTGACACCAGAAATTACATGACAAGGATTTTAGCAGAAAAAATAAATTTAATGGGAAGACCACTTAGACAAATTTATTTTCCATCATTTATTCAGTTGCTCATTCATTCATTCATTCATGACATATTTATTTAGAATTTTGTATATGTCAAGCACCATGCTAGAAACTTGAGTCCAAGTCTTTGTCTTTTACTACTGAATCTATGGCTTTTTGCCTCACTTATTGCAGCTCAAATTTACTTTATTTTGAGCCAAAATTCTCATAAGAATTTTGATAAAAGAAAGAGATCTACTCTGTCCTTTTAGCCCAACATTATATATTATGTTCTCAAAATTGCTGTTGTCAAAATTTTAAATATATATATATATATGGATATATATGTAAAATATATCCAATACCTCAATGTTTTTGATGTCTTCCCTTGTTATTTATAGGATCTCTTCAAAGAAATTCAGCTTCTCAAACTCAACGCTGTGGCTAGGGGGTCTCACAACATAAAGACAGATATCTATCATCCCTGCCTGTGTTTACAAATTGTTCTAAAATTCTTTTTTGACAGTCCCAGAAGAAAATAAATATAAATAGCCAATATACTTATGCAGAATGTTCTGCATCTTTCCAAATTGGTTAAATGCAATGAAGATGAAATAATATATTTTTCCCATCAAATAGGCAAAGTGAAAAACAATGCTAACTAGAATTTGTGAGACTTCATTGGCACTCACGGTAAAATAATCAGTGGTAGTAATTTGGCAAGACATTCCAGATTGTCAGGTTTTTCTTGTTGTTTCTTTTTCCATTTGGGGCTTTTAAGATGTTACTTACCTTTTTTGCCTGTGTAGCTTTTCCTTCTCTGGTACTCTGCCCTGTGAGCTCTAGACCCTTGGTGTCTACACATTCTCAGCACTGTTGCCTCAATTCAGGAAGTCCACTGAGCTCCACTTGGGCTCCGTCTCTCTGTACCATTACCTGAAAAAGTCTCAAAGCAGTAAGCTTGGGCAACCATGGCAACTCGCAATAAAGGCTCCTGCAAGTTAGGGTGCATAAAGCTGAACTTAATTAGTTTCACATCGATCCTACTGTCAATGGTTTGCAAGACCTGGAAAGGATGTGTGGATTTTTGGAGATGTCTAGGGGAAGCAAATAATCTCTATATGTATCTATCCATCTATCATCTCTTTACCTACCTATCTACCTATATATACAGTATATACATAGATGTATGGGGTAAAACATAAATATGAAAGCAAAAGCCATATGTCTCATAAAAACTCACTGAGTATTAAAAGCTTGAATTTAGAATTAAAGTATTTTAAGCATGTCTTAAATATGTAAGGATTAAATTATAATGACTATATTTCAGAATGAAAGAAATCAAAGCAGATGCACACTGAATTGTAGCAATCAGGTTCCTCTGTACTACAACATATTGAATCTAGAGTCTAAAGGGAAAATTTGGCAAATAATTTTGAATACTTTTTCTGAAACTTATAACATTATTGTGTATTGATGACATGTATACCAATTACTGGAAATGGGAAAAGACTTCAGGGAGAGCAGTCTCTTATAAGGAATCTTTGTGCATCTCAAAGAGGATCAGTGATTTTAATTTTTTTTGAGCTTCTCTTTAACCTCATTTCCTAAATTCTGCAATCAAATTTTGTTTGATTGCACTTTAGCAGGAAAATAATCATAGCCAATAGCTTGAAAGTATGTGTGTGAGTGTGCAAGTGTTTGTGTGGATATTTGAGATGCAAATACCCATCTCTATGTTATTGATAGTTTTTATGAGTTTCTCACATTTAATTTTTAAAGTTGATTTTATTAAAATTTACATTGAATAAAATGCTCCTACTTTCAGTATAATATTATATAAGTTTTACTAAACTAGGGTAAGCACAACCCCAGTCAAGTTGTAGAAATTTTCATCACTGAAAAGTTTCCCCATGATTTTTGCAGGCAACTGCCTACGCCTAGGCCTAATCAAATGTTAATTTATTTCTGTTACTATAAATTAATTTAAACTTTTAAAATTTTCCACAAACAAAATCATACTGTTTGTGTTTGAGAAGTACAGTCTTCTTTTTTTTAATTAAAATTATCTATGTTCATTTTAAATAAACTCAAACAGTATAAAGCAGGATAAGTTAATATCTCAATGTATCATTCTAAACCACCAGATTTATCCATGTTAACATTTAGTTATTATAATTTATTTCTCTATTCACTGGATTTCTATCATTTAAAATTGTTTTAATGTTTACTTATTCTGAGTTAGTTCGTTTTCAGCAGTAGCCTATTGACATCCAATCTGAAGGAAAATTTGTCAAAGTGTGATTTTGAGTCAAAATGTCTTCCCTAAAAAATTTTAGAATTTACTCTTTTTTTAGCATTATTGCTGTAAATAATAGCAAGGGTATTTATTCCTTAAATAATCAATGCAAAAATTGATAATTGCTGGATCTGAGTCTAGAATTATTTTTCTCTCTTGTGATTTTTTTATACTTGTAAGTCAAAATTCTTCCTTTATCTTTATAGTTCAATAGGTTAACCATGATTTACCTTTGTGCTGCTTATTTTCATCAGTGTTTCTCATGAGATATTATCTTTTCAATCTGCAGTCATATCTTCCTCCATTTCATATGTATTTTCCTATATTTCCAAATATTTTTATGCATCATATATTATTTTTATCTCAGAGACAACAAACATCTTTATATTGGGTCATTTTTGTCTGTTCTATGTACTTTTCACCTTATCACTAGTTTCTATTGTTGACTCTTTTATTTTTGTTTATCTATTATAATTATGTTCATTTTTTCTTCTCATCCATATCTATTTTGTTCTTATTTATTAAGCAACATATCTGTAATGGTACTATTAAATTTACTGTGTTTCTTAATCTCATTCTGTTTTTTTAATTACCTCAGTTTTGAGTTCTTTTATATTATGTTAAATTTTGTATTCATCTGTAGCTCTTGTGTGGTGATGCTTCGATTTCTTACATGATATTCTCTTCCATTTTGAGCACTTTGTCTCTTGTCCGCATATCTCATTTTTATGTTTTCTTTCTTTGTTCATTCTTTCTTTCACACGTGTTTATAGTATGTTTGCAAAATTGCTATACCATTGCTTTTCATTTATCTCTCAGGTACAGACATAATTACTCTGATGAAATGTGAGAGAGATCTCTTGTTACTCTTCTTATGTGGGACTAATTTACCTTTCTTTCTGTATTACCAGTTCTCTCTATTAATTTTCCTGAGACCTAGGACTTCTCAGGGATAAAAGGAGAGCTGGGATGAGACTGGGATCATCTGAAGTCTCTGATCTCTCTTCTAAGACCTAATAGCATTTCTGATAGCAGAGCCCACTCTAACCAGACAGGAGAATAAGCCCAGTTGGGAAGGGTGCTTATTTTTCAGTCCTCTGCCTTTCACCTGTAAGATATTTTCCCTAAACAGACCTGAGCTTTTTTACTGCTATCTTTGAAAATAAGACCAGCTGAAATGAGTGTTGCATGGTGTTTTGGGCCATGAAAGTAGGCATGCATAACTAAGCCACTCTCCTCTTGAAAACCAAGGCACCTTATGAACCATAGACTCTGATCTGCTCCTTGATTCCATTAACTTTTACAAAGGTATGTCTTCACATGGGGAGGTCTGCAGATTTTCAGTCCTGGTTGTTAAGGCATGAATAAGTCAGTCTAATTCTGTGGTTTTGTATCAGGAAGCCCACTTTCTTGCAGGTGTATTCTATATTGTCTTACACAGTTTTATTAGTAGTAAAGGCAATTTTTAAATCTCTATATGCTAATTCTTTTGTCTTATTTCTTGACAGGTTTGGGAATTGATTACAGAAAAGAAAGCTGTTGTTCACTGGCCCTTTTATAGACTCCAATACCCCCATCCCTGGTAGCACAATGTCCTGGAGATTCCTCTCTACACTTCTTGTCTCTACCGAAGTTCTCAAATTAGATAGGTCAGAGCTACCACTCAAAAAATCTTTCCCCTTGACCTTTCCTATCACTGACAATTTATCTCCCCAATTCAGAAAATTGGAAGATATTAATGAGGATGTCATTTCATTACCTTCTTTCCTGATTGTATTCAAGCAGAGATGTGAGAAGTAGAAGGAGTTGAACTCTAGGCAAACTCAAAACGTTCCATTTCTTATTTGGCTGTTATTCCACAGTTTAAAGTGTAAAGTTTTACCTCTTTCCTTTTTAAACTGTTGCTGATATTTTATTTTTTTACTGAATCTTTATTATATTTTGTACATTTTATTAACCAGTGGATTCAGGAGATTCTATGTTTAATCTAGTCTTCCAACTTTTCCCAGATATTATAAAGACTACAGAGGCTTCAAGTAGACAGATGTTCATAAATGGAGTTTGGGTATAATTTCCTAAACCTCATGAACCTTATCCTGTTATGAACTTCAGTGAATGAATTCATGCCACAGAAATAGAGATGGATATTTAATGTTCTAAATCATCCAAGCAAGATAATCTTGGCTTTTCCTTCCTTTACTTCCCTAGAAACATACTTGTTTCCAGAAAGTGTAAGAGCTAATCTCAAAAAGATGTCTCAACTTTACATTAATAATCTTAGATGTTGAAATAAGCTGGTGATCAAAAACTATGTTAAATAATTGGCAAGTAATAGCTAGAGAATAATAACACTCTGACTAAACTCTCCTGGAAGGCTGAATCTATGCCAGACTCACCTAGGAATCCTATTACCCAAAAGGTAACTTAATGCTAATTATGATTTATTTTTACTTAACAGCAGGGGCTCCAATAACAATAGAGCAACATTGAGCAAATAGGACAAGGGAAGGGTAGCATAACACATAAAGGTTTGCAGTCACCTTTATTTGATCTCCTGAATTTGTCCTTGTCTTTTTAGAGTCCCAGTTTTATCGTTAGTATAGGAAATACAATCCTGTTAATTTTCTAAGGTAATTTAGAACAAGAAGCATATGAAGGTATTACAGGGCTATAAAATTCTGTACATAGCACAGAATATTTGGCTGGAAACTAATCACCAACAATTTTACTGTGTATTTCCAGAGTATCAGGTTAAAGACAATGAAGAAAACATGGATAATTTAATCACAGTGACTACTAAGCAAGCTAGTTAGCAATCAAGGCAATGCAAATGCCTATATGGGGTAAAATAATTGCTTTTTGTATTCAACTTTTGTTGTTTGAAGTGTGAATGAGTCCTGGTGGGTGGATAAATGGCTGAATATTAATCATCCTTGCCTGCCTGGCAAGCTTCCTGGCTTTCTTGGCTGTCACTGGTACACACTGGTTAGCTTGTTTTCTAGACTGGCAGCTGCCCATCTTGGAGAAGTACCCATGCATCTCTTTCCCTGCCTAGGGGAAAGTTCTACTTTTCCAAGTTCATCTCATACACTTAAAGCAGTGAAAGCAAAGCTCACTGACTAATGCCTTGTGTTTCCATCTCATTCATCAGGCTTCGGCCTGACATCCTGCGCTTCCTCAGTATAGTTTATTATTTCCAGACTTGGCCTGAGTTGCCCCAAGCTAAATCTAGCCAAAAGCTTAATAACACTTCCAGCTAGCTTCTCAGGATTCTATTATTTCATAATTTCGATTATGCTTATTGCTACAGCATAATGCCTTCTACATAGTAGGCACTCAGAATTTCATTTAATTTTTAGTGAGTGGTAAGTGATTAGTATATATATTTTAAGGTTGTTTTTATGTAAAATAATATAAAGAATGAAACTTTTTTTTTCATGGTGTCCTGAGGAAAAAAGTAAGTTTGAGAGTAAGAAAGAATCTTTATTTAAAGTTAACATTAATAAGAAAATCATGTTGGGAGTAGTGGCTCACACCACATGTAATTCCATCACTTTGGGATGCCAAGACAGGAGGATCACTTGAGGCCAAGAATTTAAAACCAAGGAACAAAGGTGATATTAGGTGGACAGGCGTCCAGTCAAAGTGAAAATAGTGCTCTTGCAACTCTGAAAGCAGAACATGGCTTTTTCAAGCACTATCCGATAAAAAGTGCAAAAGACTATAAATTCTTAAGGATAATATGAATATATTTCTTAACAATATCAGCATTGTTTTCCTTATCACCAACAGAAAATACCTATAGAGTAGCTGTAGTTCCTATGAATTGAAAACTTTAATTCCATATTTAAATGCTATGAAAAAGGAATATATGCATGATTAGAAACACACACATACATGCAAACATACATATTTGGTTGCAGGAGAAAACACAGATGTGCATAAATGATTATATTCAGTTAATCACCAAGGCAAAGTATTTAGTTAAATATCCTTTTATGGACTTCTAAAATTTCTTTGTTGCTTTGAGCTCTGAGTGTTAGTTGATAGACTCTCCATTTCATTCATACAACAAACTTAAAATGGGAAGGTCTTTCCTGATTTTCATCTCCTTAAAGAGATACTATATGGCTCTGCTGATCCTGGAATACACTGGACCTAGAATTAAAAGCCAATGTAATCTGATATTTTCAGATCAAAATATTCTTTTTCTACCCTACCATGGCCTAGGAAATTCAACTTTCTCATTTTACAGAGTGTGAAGTCAAATTAATTTTTGGAGGACATAAAACATTCATTAATGCAAATACTTTTTTTCAGAAATATCTGACAAATTATATATTTTTATTTTAGCTGGAAATATCGGTAATATATTAATTTTCTATTGCTGCTATGACAAATTACCACAAGCTTAGAGGCTGAAAACAATCCAAATTAAATTTCTTTTGGTTCTGAGTGTCAATTCCAACTTGGGTTAGCTGTGCTAAAGCGACATGCTCAACTATTAAATTAACTTGCAAAATGACAAGATGATTACTGCCTTGTAGCCTAAACCAATAAGCTACCCAAAAATGTGGTTTCATGCTGAGGCTAAAGCATCACTAAAAATTAACAATTTTTAATATAACATAATGTTATAGTAATAAATTGGTAAATATTAATATCAGTATTAATTTAAATACCCCACCAGATCAAGAGGTCTATTTAAACATCAGCTATCCTTTGGTTATTCAACTTTATTTTTTATTGAATTAATTTGTTATATTTCCAAGGGATGGAGTCTCACTATGCTGCCCAAGGTGGTCTCAAACTTTTTGGCTCAAGAGATCCCTCTGCCTTGGCTTCCCTAAGTGCTGGAATTACAGTTGTAAGCTACCACACCCAGCCCTCAACTATGTTTAGTCATAGCATTGCCTCTATCTATTTTGAATATTACTCTTCTAGAATCTACCATGTCTTTGACTCTCAGATATGGTAAACTATTGTGAATTAATCTCCTATACTGGAAATTTCTGTGGCATAGTCATAAAACTATTTGTTTTCCTATCTATTTTGCTTAGCCTGTTAGTTAAATAAATAACTTAGTTTTCCTTATTTGGTATTTCTGTCTGCTAATAGATATCTTGTATTTTTCTAACTTACTTGTTCTTCTTCTTAGAAAAATGAAAAAATAATTAAGCTTTTTTTCTAATCATCAAGTTTTTGATATGTATTTCTTTTTGGAACTACGGCTTTGGCCACTAAGAATATTTATAGGCAAGGTTTAAGTATGAAAAGCTTTTCTGTTCCTTCTCTTAATAACAAGGTTAGCTGTGTTTTAGGTCATAGTCAAACAGTATTCTGATTCAAGCTACTATCAGTTGTAATTTAAACTCATTAGGACATGGCTTTTGAACCACATTTAAGCTGACAATAGCTAGTTTTAAAATAATGATGTAATGTGATTTTCTTCAATAGTCCTGAAAAATCATTGAAATTTCCTGAGGTTTTAGTTCTGTCCTATAAAAGGTAGCTAGTAATACTCTCAGTTAATTACCTTAGTTCTGTGAGGAGCAAATAAATGTCATTTGCAGGAATTGTGATGTAAGAATATTAGCACGGAATAGTGAGGAATAAGCAGGCACCTCAAATTAAGTGCCTCGAAATTTAAGTCGCTTAAGATAAATTCATGGTTTTTCTACTGTGTCTCCTAACATGCCTAAAAATGAAAGGAAATTTTGGGGGATGAATTTAAATTCAGTGGCTTTTAAAAGTCCTCAAGAAGCAGAACAGGTCTAGGGTATAGTACTCTGCAGAGTCTTGAGATTATTTAACCAGTATGTCTAGGTGTCATATTTATTTTAATCTCCACACCATTTGACCTCTCTTAAGGTGCTAATTTACTCTGTAATGTATTTTAGGGATTTGGATTCCTGTTTGTAGGTTGCAAACTCTTTTTGGAGGAAAATTACCTTCATTTTTAAAACTAATTTAATGAATAGTACACTGCTCTAAATATAAGTGCTTGGCAAATATTAGTTAAAATGAAGGAATATCACTTTTAACACTTTGTGTTTTAGAAAAAAATCATTTGTAAAAATCTAAAAGAAAAGCATATGTAGTTGATGTATATCTGAAGAAGACAATCCAGGAAGATAAAACAATTTGTGTGAAGGTTCTGTGAGGAGCCTGTGCCAAGTGATATTCTAGGTAGTGCTGTCCAGGGCAGCAGTTCTCAACTGGGAGCAATTTAGCTCCCCCAAGGGGGAATTTAGCAATGCCTGGGGTCGTTTTTCTTTGTCATTACCTGGGAGACAGAGACATAGCTACTGGCATATAGAGTTGACTCCTTGTATCTGTTGGTTTCACCTATGCAGATTCCACCAACTATAATATATATATATTTAAATAAATAATACAACAGCTAAAACTAATGCAAATAAAATATACTATGTAAAACTTTTTGCCTAGAATTCATGTCTTAGGTATTATAAGTAATCAAGAGATGCTTTAAGGTTTAAAGATGTGCAGAAGTTGTATGCAAATACAATGACATTTTACATAAGAAATTTGAGCATCTGGGGTCCTGGAAGCAATCCCCCATGGATACTGAGTGACCATTATAATGGATAGAGACCAGACATCCTGCTAAATATTTTAGAATGTACAAGACAAAGAATTATCTGGCTTAAAATGTTAACAGTGACAAGGGTGAGAAACCCTCGTATAGATTAAACCAAGCTGGAGTCAGCATGCTAGCAAGGAATTTCATGATGTCTTCTCCCTTCTCTAAATAATGTAAAATATTTTTTATTATGTACCATCTTCTTTTCTTAAATATTTATTTTTTCACTTATTCTTCTATTCCATACAATTGTATTATAATAGAAATAAAAAATCTTTGCCTTTAAAATTACGGTAGAAGCAGGACCTGGCTTTTATCAAAGGCTTTCTTTTCTTCTGAATTTTTTCCCTTTCTTTATGCATGATCTTCTGAGATAGTCTAGACAGACATCTTATGCTGCCTTATACCTTAGAAGAATGAACAGTTTCTTCCTTTTGGGAAGTAAATTTGCTTCTATAACTTTTTCTCCTCTACTTTTGTGTGTGTGATAGAGTTTCTCTACTACAAGACTGTAGGACAAAAGTTGATATAACAAAAGTAAAGTCTGAAAAGATAAAACAACAGCCAAAAAACAATGACAAAAGTGGAATTCAGGAATAATGTTCACTGTGGCAATGTGGCTAAATATAACTTGGGTTAGGGATCCCTTGGGTTAGGAATCTTTTTGTATGATATATTATTTTGAATTTATAGAGCACTCATTTTAACAGTTTAAAAGGTGACTGGGGTAATGAATTACCTCTGATATCAGAGTTGGCAATCATGTAACCCTGAAAGTCATGGCACAATATGGCAGAAGCAGCACATCTGGGGCCTGGGCATCCTGAGGTACTCTAGTAATTGTGGTTTTCCTCATACTCTCTGGATCTGGGATGACCCAGAACACAGTCAAAATTCTTGAACTGTTTGCAAGTGCAAATCTTGGTATCTTCCCAAGCCAGACACCTGATCAATAATTAGCTCAAGGTCATCCCTATACCCTGGGTAGAATTAGTTGTCAATATTTAGGGCACAAAATTCATTTGGGTGAAATTCCCTTGGCCATTGACATTAGTCATATAATAATCTAATGTGTTTGCTGCAATGACACATTGCAACCCTATGTTCTCTGAGTTCTGACTCTAACATGTTATTTCTTTACACTAGTTTTCTCAGTAATATGAACAACCTGCCTATGAGCTGAAATGTGAAGTTGATACCCACCATTATATATCAATCCTTACTGCAAGCCCAATTAATGGTTATTAATATGAATGACTTACCTCCTTCTTGCTTTCAGCTCCTGAATTTTTATTGTCTGTACTTTTCCTGTAGTGAAGAAGTTTCATAGCTCAGCAAAGTCTCAGAATATTTTACAAACAGTTTCTAAAAGACAGCTAGCTCTAAGACATCAAGCAAATGACCTAGGACTTGTTATTTTTCTTGTCGGTTTCTGTGTAGCCAAGGCAAAGGCTTTTTCTTGGCCTCCACTCAGCAATATGCAAAAAACCTGAAGCTTTTAAAGTGGGAGAAGAAACAGAAGGAACAGAGAAGGTAAGCTTTTGTTTCACAAAGAAATTCCAGCAAGTTACCTAGGATACATTATTAATCAACTTCACCTGTTGATAGTGTAGGTTGGTTTATTGATATTCATTATGCTTGTTGGTAAAAAATAAAGAGGAGGGGGAAGGAGATTGAATAACGTTAGTAGTCTTACAATGGTTCTCTGTTTCTACTTTTTGCTTGGAAACTTTAGTACAGTACATAGCTGTTTCAGTAATTGTGGTACGAAAAACATCTGTGAAGGACAGTTTAATATGTTCATCTCTGCAAAGCCCCATAGCAAATAACATGTACATCATCAACTCTCTAACAACGCTTACAGGAGGCCTCTAACTACTGAGTATACATCAGGGGAATGATGTATAATTTAATACCCTGAAATAGAAAAAATAAAATAAAAGAAGAAATTCGACCTGCTGGGAGTTTCTCATTAAATATCCAGAACTCCAGTAATTGCTGTTTCCTAGTTTAGTCAGGAAAGTCTTTGTTTAGCATGTGCTTTGAGTCTTTAACATTCTATTCTGCCAGTGATACCCCAAAAACCCACACTGCAATCTAATTTCCCCTATCTTCTCACTTATTTCCAAAATGTGGACAGAGACACTTGGAGATCAGATCTACTCTTTATTACCATAAGTCTCAATTACATTAAATTGCCTCTCTAAAGATTTTAAAATCTGGGACAGGACTGGCTACATAATTTGCCAGGCACAGAGGCAAATGACAATAAGGACCCCTTACTCAAAAACTTTTAGACATTTTGAAATGGCAAGAGTACAGCATTAAACCAAACATAGAATCCTCTGTGACGGCACAGGTGGCATACCTGCAAAGCACGTCTCTGAAGCTGGCATACCCACGACAGACAACACATACCCAGGAAGGCCACTTGGGAATCATAAAAGCCATTCTGCACAAGGAAAACCCTATAAATTTAATATTATAGTATTCTTTATATTTATCGTACTTCTGATGGTATTTCTCTTGGTGTATTCAAAAACGCTTGAAAAGACCAATTTCTACCAATTTTTGAAATTTCATGAAGGCATACTTAAACTAAATTGCACATATTTAAAGTGTAAAACTTGGCAATTTTCAACATATGCACATGCCACCACCACCCCAAAATAAGATATCACCACAACACATATTTGTGTCATTTCAAAAGGTTTCTTCACGCCCTTTTACAGTCTGTTCTCTAACCTCTCTCCACCTTGTCTCCAGGTAACAACTAATAGGTTTTCAACAGTTTGAATTTTCTAAAAGCATAGAATATTTACGTTTGCCTGGCTTCTTTCAACAGCATGGCTTTGAAGTTCATTCATATTGCCACGTTTTTCAAGAGTTCATCTCTTTTTGTTGCTGATGAGCATTCCCTTGGATAAACAGTTTATCCATCACATGTTGATGGACATTCAAGTTGTTTCCAGCGTTTGGTTCTTACATGTAAAGCTATTATAAATATCCATTCTTGTGTGATGTATGTTTCTTTTTTAATTTTCTTGGGTAAATACCTAGGAGTGGAATGGCTGGGTTACCTAGTCATTATATGTTTACATTTTGAAGAAAGTCCCTAATTGCGTGTCAAAGTGATTACTGCATTTTACATTATTACCAGCACTGTCTGAAGGTGCTACTAGTCCCATATATTCAGAAACACTTGTGTGATCAGAAAAGATGAACTCATGCAATATTTAATTATCTTCTAATATTACCTTGAATTTATTTAGAGGTAATTTTCACTTTTACTTCCAAAATTTTATTATGAAAACTTTTAGACAAAATAGTTGAAAAATTACACTGTGAACTCCCATATATATGGGTCTCATCATCACTAAATTTTAAAGAATAAAGGTTACACATACACACATGCGCACGCACGTACACACACAGACATACAACAAAAAATAACACAGATTTTAGGTACAAATTCTCAGCCCATAACAAATTTTCACCCCATAAAATTATTTTCTTCTAGGAATTTTCACTTACATCTGATTTTTAATTAGCTTAATCAAATTAAATCAAGAAAGGAATTTATAAATTATATAGTTTTCAACATCTTTATTTTCTTCCTTATACAAATAAGGAAACTATGGCCAAATTAAATGATTTGCTCAAAGCATCAGAAGATTAAGAATGAACTAGATTTTGTGATTTCTAGATCAAGTTTGTGCACAAATCTACATTTCCTCATATAATTAACAATGATGTATATTTTAAATGAACATTACACATTCTTACTACTGAATTATAAAATTACTTTGCTTTTTTTTTTTGGAAATGGAGTCTCACTCTGTTGCTCAGGCTGGGCACACGATCTCAGCTTATTGCAACCTCCACCTCCCGGGTTCAAGTGATTCTCCTGCCGCAGCCTCCTGAGTAGCTGGGATTGCAGGCACTCACCACCACACCCTACGAGTTTTTGTATTTTTAGTAGAGACAGGATTTCACCATGTTGGTCAGTCTGGTCTCGAATTCCTGACCTGGTGATCCCCCTGCCTCAGCCTCCCTGAAGTTTATTTATGTGCCTACAATTCTGTATTACATACAAAATCATGTACTTTTAATATTGGAAAGAACCTTACTATAATATAAGTTCTAGTCTAACCCTAGGGTCCATTGGAAACCTGTCTCTAAAATGAGTAAATCAGTTCTTTGAAATAACTTTTAATGTGATTCAGTTATTTATTATGATTTTGTGTATTTGGCATGAAAGATCGAATTTGTAATCCTGTTTCTTGCTCTCCTTTTTTCTCCTTGTGCCCGTTTTGGAGATGTATCTTCAGGTCACAAACTCCATCAGGGGAATTTTCAGATGAAGAAACAGGAAGTAGAACTCAGAGAAGTCCAATTTTATTTGTTAATAAGGAAGAGGTTGAAAGCAATGGTTAAAATTGGATTTTTAAACCATCAGTGGATGCAATTTATTCCATCATGCTGGTTCTCTATTTGCCTTCTGTTTATTACAGGTAATTGAGAATTAGTCATATTTGTTATTTTTAGCCCTCCCTGATTTTGTCTAGGGATGGAAATGAAACTATAAAAACAGGTAAAGAAAAACTATTTAAATTCTTTAAAAAATATTTTTAAAATCAGAATTCTTGGTTTTGTTAGTTATAGAATACTAGGAGACTTGGGAAAAGATTGTTTTAAGATACAAATTAGGTGAGCTTTGTTGGAGTTGATGATTCTGGTTCATTTAGATAACCACAATTGGCTGACTCACTGAAAAGCCCTACTTGCCGCACATCCTAAATTAAGTGTATTTTTATTAAGAAGAGAGTTGGGGACACATATTTCATTCATTACACTACCAGTGCTTGATTTTGTGGATGAAACCTTTGAAGCTTTGGGATACTTATTTTTCTCACTTAACCCTGAAATTTTACCCATTAACACAAACTGTGTTTTATAAATGCATTTAAAAATGTGTTCAGTAGGCTTTCAAAGTCTAGCTTTTTTAAAAGAGAAAGCTTTATATTCATAGGTATCCTCAAGATGAAAAACTAGAGCTTCTAAAGCTATTTCTTTGTAAGATTTAAATTCATGCTCTGGCTGTTAATTTGAAGGGTATTTGAAGTTTACATTATAATGCATCAGTCATCCTTTAAAACCCAGGCAATTAATATATACAAATACAGAATTTCATAAACAATATTTTTGTCCACAGTTCATTTATACATGCTTATAGAAATTGCTCATGCTAAACTGCAATTTATCAAATCGCTGGTAACAAAACAAATTGTCATATTATACATAAAATGTCAATGTTTAATATTAACTTCTTTCTACATAAAGATATGGCATTTGATTGTAAGCACTTAGTGATACCAGGATTCTCATCTTAACAGTGAGAAAGAAAAGTGTTCCATTTTAAGAATCACTATGCCAGTTAACAAATATATATATAATAAATTACTATTTCCTACATTAAAATGATCTTCCAACATGCTGAGAAATTTAACATATCTACCAAGTGGAAGTTATTCATATAAACTGTACAGATCAGAATCATCACTTTTAAGTACACATACTTAAAATAATGGCAAAGCCGTATGCCCCCATTACAGATCTCTTTCATTTTTTACACAAATGCATTACCATGGGGCAGTCCCCTATCATTGAAAATAGGTAGAAAGTACTTCTGAATAAGTGACCTAAGAATAATGTGTGTTACACACAGACATTCACAGGAGTTTACAAATGATTTGGCATTGTATTTCAGAGAACTAAATGCTAATATTTTGTTCATTCCTTAAAATTTTTATATTAAGATTAGTTATGTTTTTATTTTCCATATTCTTTTCATCATAACTTATTCAGATCCTTCGGAGTGCACAGAAAATTTTCATAATTTAAATAGAAAATTATTCCATTGGATACAAAACATGGAAAATAATCTGATTATATTAATAATTTAAAATGTTTAATAACTGATAATTGTAACAAGTTAATGTTTATAATTAATGTGATATTCCTGGGTGTTATAAATGTCTTAGGAATAATATTGGAAGGAGATAGTGGTATATTTTACAAATGAATCATAATGGAGCAGAGAATCAAAGATCTTAAGTTTAAAGAGGCTTCCTTTGTCTTTTAAGATATCAACAGATAGTCAACTTCCTTACCTTATTCTTTCATTTTGATTCCTACCTGACTCCACAGCCTCAGCTTTTTCTAGCACTTCAATGTGAGACTCACTCATATTCCCAAATCAGTATAGAAGCATTGGGCATATTTAGGGAGGCATGAAGTTTTCATGAAGTAGGAGCTGTTTATAACTTTCATCCTAAAAATAAAAAGTGGGTTCTCACTCATGAATATTAGACTCCCTTTTATAGAAAAACTTTTGCAAACTTATATTCAGGACAGATGTTCGGACAGACACCAGTTTTGCCTCTGAAGAAAATAGGGCAGTTTAAAGTGGGTATGTTCTTCAAAGTTGCAAGACAATCACGATTCTCTTATTTGCAATTCTTCCTAGTCCTAATTCCCATAACTTCTGAACCTACAAATGTTTTCATTATTTTTGCGATTTCAATAATCTCTTTCTCTTTGATTTTACATTCCCTCTGAACTGTCATTGGATGGTTGATTACCGTTTATTTTTACTTTGAAATTTTGATTTTTTTTTCTTTCGGCACTAACTGAAAATTTTCCACAGTGCTTAAACCATTTGAGTGAAAACATCCACCTTTCATTTGAAAATCACAGGACTTACTGCTCTTTGAAGAGTCATTAAGTCATTTTAAAAAAGCTTTATATATCTAGGATGTATGTAAAATTATGACAACAGCTGACATGGTAATAAATAGACCCTGTGGCATCTTCTGGTTTCTTCTTACTTTTCTCTTTCTTATGATTGATTTTAGGAAGGAACATTGCGCATTGAACTTGAAAGCTGAGACACAAGACTCCAGCTTACTCCTAAGAAATACTTGATTACATACAAAACAGTTGTTATTTCTTTTCCCTGGAATCTTAGAGATTTTCTTCTCATTCAGGCTTATATAGAATCACTTCTTCAGCGAGCCCTCTTCAACCCCAATGCAATGAATTCCCAGACCCTTTCTATCATTTTGTCCTTATCACTATCATTACTTTTTGTTTTTATTACTCATTATTTGTTAATTTGTTTCTTTACCTTTTTCATCCATTGGAACACAAGATTTATAACCAGAGGCATCATTTCTTTCTTGTTCATTACTGCAAAGAACAAAACCTGGCACAAAGAAGACTCTCAGGAAATGTTGGCTGAATGACAGAATGAAGATCGATAAATGAAGACTTCTCTGAATAACTGATGCTAGACATCTCTAAATGTAAAACAGCATTAATTAAAGTATCATCTTAATTTCATCTAATTGAAAACATGGACTTGCATATATAAGTCATTTTAGAAGGAAATGTTAGAATGTCAAGTCTTAAAAATGGTAACTCTAACAATAGTCTAGATATAGCTAATTTGTTCGAAAATATTCTTAGTCATTATGTAGTTGATTTTGAATTAAAATTGATTTTGAATTTTTATTTCTAAATGTCTTCAGTATGCCTACATGCTGCTGAAAATGAAGACATTCCTTTGTGCTTTTATGGTATTTTAAATTTAAAGATACATTCATTCTTTAATGACTTTGGAGATAACTTTTGCAATCATTGGGGTGGTCATTGTGCCTGAAGGTTTTATTTTTCTCTTTCTGCTTCTGAAACTAGAATGCACCCTTGAGTTCACACTCTTTCTGAAATGATACTTTTGTTCTTGTCCAGATATCAGAAATAACATGTGACCATTACATCATACATAATTTTTCCATCAAAACATTTGAAAATAACTTGGATTCATTTATTAGACTTTTATTTTCCCAAATCTTACAGTACTCTAGAGTTCTACAGTAATTAACCTTATGCTGAATGGCAGAGGACATGCACTAAGCTCTTATTTAAAATCTATTCATGATGCATTTTAAATATTCAGTAGAGGCTTCTTAAACATGCAGCCATAGTTTATTCAAAATGGATTTCCTAAAACCAGGAGATTGGATATTAATAGCAGGCATTTGCATAAAGACAGGTTTTTGTTAACCTATTATAAAAAGGACTGATGATGTGATTATATATTGTTTACTAGCCCACTTATATTTCTCTGTGCTAACAATTACTATAAACCATTTATTTAGTTTTGTTTTTTTTTTACTTTATTTTCATTAAGCATTTAAAAACTTTTTTATCTTAGCTTATGTTTGATTCATGTTTTTGATTGAATCAAGGTTGTTTGTTAATATGGAAACTGCTATCATTTCAGTTTTATCTTTCCAAAGTAAAATTTATAAAAAATGTATTAAAAAAGAAGTTCTGAAACTCCTGAAATTAGATGTTTAAGGGGATTAGTACCTTTGTGCCTGTGGTACTATAGCCATTCTTATTTTAACATTTTGTGGAAATTTCAGCACCCCGGAGATATTTGGCAATGTCCGGAGACATTTTGGTTAACACAGCTGTAGGGTGTGAATGCATCTAGTGAGTTAAGCCAGGAATGTATAAACGCCTTATAACACAGAACATCTCTCTGCAACAAAGAATTATCTTTCCTAAAATGTAAATAGTGCTGAGATTATGAAACACAAGTTTAGACAAATTAAATTTTAAAATTTTAGTGTACTCTTAAAATTATAGATGAAAGAGTGCTTTCTTAATATTTTGAAAGTTTTTCAAAAAGAGCTAAGTATTTAAAAATGTCTTCTTGGCTGGGCACAATGGCTCATGCCTGTAATCCCAGCACTTTGGGAGGCTGAGGTGGGAGGATTATTTGAGGTCAGGATTCGAGACCAGGCTGGCCAAAATGGCGTCTACTAAAAATACAAAAATTATCTGACTTTGGTGGTGCACACCCATAATCCCAACTATTCTGGAGGCTGAGGCAGGATAATTGCTTGGCCTGGGAGACATAGGTTGCACTGAGCCAAGATTGAGCCACTGCACTCCAGCCTAGGCAACAGAGTGAGACTCTGTCTCAAAGAACAAACAAACAAACAAAGAACTAACAAACAAAACAAAGCAAAAAACAACCTTCTCCTAAGAGGAAGACCTGAGCAGTAGGGCTAATAAGAAATGAAATCGTAAGTAACTGAGAAGAGATTTCATAGGCCTTTGTAGAATATTCTTAAAAAATGGCTTTTATTTTGAATGAAATGAGATATCATTATATACTATAGAGTAGAGGAAAAGCATAGTCTAGTTTATATGTAACAGGATCCTTACTGTGGCAGGCAGAATTCTAAAGATGTTCCCTGAGATTCCCTTACCTTGGTTAGTCAATAAAACATGAATCTAGTTACTGCTGTGAAGGGATTTTGCAAAGGTAACAGGACTTAAGATAGTGAGATCATGGGTTATCTAGATAGATCCATTGCAATCACTTCAGCCCTTGACAGTAGAGACATTTCTCTTCCTGGGGTCAGTCAGAGAGATGCAGCAGAAGAAGGAGGCAGAGGAAGGATAAAAAGTGTGAGAAAAATACCACCCTCCCTTGCTGGCTTTGATTATCAAAGAAGGAGGGATAAGCCAAGTAAGGTGGAAAACTTTTAGATATATCCAATTGAAAGCCAGCAAGAAGACTGGGAACCTCAGACTTCTATTGCATGGAACTGAATTCTGCCATCAACCTGGATGATCTTGAAATATTTTCCCCTAGAGTCTCCAAAAACAATGCAATCTACTGGCACCTTGATTTTGACCTAAACAGAGAACCAGCTGAGCCATATTGTTCTGGACTTCTGACATGAAAATTGTGAGATCATAAATAGTTTCTGTCTTAAGCCACAGATTTTATGATCGTCATTTCAGCTGCAATAGGAAACTAACACAGTTGCTGTGTTGAGAATTATAGACTCTGGAAAAGCAGGGGTAGAAATAGGAAACCTAGCTGGGAAGCTTATCAATAAACTGTATACAAGATGATGGTGGACTCAAAGGAGGTGTTGGTGATGGAAATAATAAGCATCGAGTGAATTCTGGATATATTTTGAAGATAGAGCGAATAGGATGTGCTAACGGATTGGAGGGGTGATGGAAAGGAAACAGAACACAAAGGAAGGCTGAATGAAGGCTCTGTCTGAGCGTTTGGAAGGATAGAATTGCCATGACTAAACTGGATAAGACTGAGCAGATTTTGAGGGAAAGATTAAGATATTGGTTATGGACATGTTCAGTTCTTGTTATTCATTCAATTGGAGATATTGAGTAGGCAGTTGAAAATGGGTCCAGGAGGAAGTTCTTGACTGAAGTTGTATTATTGGCAGTATATAACTGGTATATTAAGCCTACATATAACCAAGGAAGTAGGTATAAATAAATATAAAGAGAGATCTATGGAATGAACTTCAAAATTTAGAGGTCAGGGAGGTGACAAGGAACCAGACGAAACTGCTGTGCTGAGACAAATAATATAGCTCGTGAAGATAGTTTTGTGATAATTAGAGAAACATTTGTAAATAAACTTTTTCTCTAAAAATTCTTATATAGGTTTGAAACAAATAGAAACATATTCAATAATAGCTAGTGAGAGTCATCTATTCCCAAGGTAGACAAATAATGCAAAAATGCATTTTTTAACTTGAAATTTTTGTGAGTTTTTCTTGTTTCTTGTTATTTGAACTATTACTTAGGCCACTAAAAATTTAAAAACCAACAAGTTCAAAATATAATAAGTTTCAAACAATTATCTAATTAATTTCTTTTTTCTTCCAATTATCCAAGATGTTAAATCCTGTTTTGCTCCACTGATGTGATATTCTGACATCCTGCCAAGTCAGAACAAAGCTACCAGATATTAGCTAAATAAGCCATTAAGTCTTGGGACAAATGCTAGGCTTTTCTCACACACACAAAAAAGAGTTATTAATTCTTTGACTGCCTATTTCTGTTTACTTTGTTTTTTACCACATTAAAAGTGATTATTGTTTTTCTTGGTGAAATGGGGATCAAATATTTAACACGTTTCACCTTAACCCTTTCCACTGTCATGATCATGAGTTGATTTATACTTTTCAACTGATTGGGGCATAATATTGAAATACTTTTTAGCACAGTATTCCAGGAAGCTATCAAAGACAGGTATTATGATTCAAAATGAAACCATTTACCATTTCTGTTGTTTTAGTCTCTCTTGAATCACCACCAAGTATTATGTACAACATAATACTTCTTCCCCATTTATTGCCTAATAATTTGACAATAGTGTCATACCACTGCATTTATCATAGAAATTTGTATCTCTAAATGGCAGAGATCTTCAGTGATTATCAATAATTTTTATACTACATACTTCATCCCCTCATGTTTCTCTAGTCAAAAAATATATATTTTTTTAATACTTTAAGAAGTGTCACTTGCAAAGTTGTAGAGGGCATTATTAACTCACCCTTTTCATAGTTATGCAGACATATATCTTCATCTTTGTTTATATTGCTATGAAGGTGCAAAGAACTGGCTTTGAGTTAACGAAGCCTCAAAGCCAGTCCTCTGCACCTTCATAGCTATATAAACAAAGATGTGTTTAGTTTAGGAATAAATACTCATGTTTTTATTCTTAAGCGTGCAAGTTAGAGCTAGTGAGATGAGCTCAAGAGATATTTTTGGCAAAGTATCAGGCTAAGAAATGTTCAGTGAGAGTGGGTTCTCCGGTCTTGTTGATCAAATCATAGGAGAATCATTGGATTGATGGGAATGATGCTTTGATGGGGGTAAATTGTGAATAAGTGAGTCATAGCCATGTTATTCTAAAACTCTTACTTTTTGTGATTGAAAAACTGCACTTACCAAGCCACATCTTCTGGATCTAATATCATCTACCTACCTGGTAGTTTCCTTACCTATGTCATGTAGCACCACTGTGCACATGGGCACTGGGCAGTGATCATCAATGTGCAGGCATGCACTTTTGGTTGTTTCCAAGACCAAGAAGGCATAGAGTCTGGAAGACTTGGCCAGGACCACCTCAGTATTCCATTGGTAGTACAATAGCAACTCTCTCATTGTCTAGTGGTGACTAGTACACCTGTACATCCACATACTGGTGTAAATGGACACACAAGAATGCCCACGTGCACATACACACACATACACACACATTTGGTTTTCTCCCTGGCATCCCCTTGCCCTGGATTCTCTTGAAATATCCTGCCTTATTTCTCTTATTGTATCACCCACATGAAAAAAAAAAAAAGCCACCAAAAAATATCCACTCTATAGGAATAAGGGGCTCTCAGGACTTCGTTTCCTTTGTGAATTTGAGTTAGACTGGTTATTCCCCAGAAGAACTGATTCTCATACTCATCTTCTCGGCAAAGGCTTTTGTTCTTTCCCAGCTCATGAGAGTCATAGCATGTTCTGAGCTTTCACTGCAGTCTGTTCACGCCTTTATGGACTTCAGTGATCTGTGTTGTTTTGGCTGTTTTGGCAGGTAGAGATTGAGATCTTGAATGAGGAGAAACATGGAATAATATCTAGCTAATGGTGCTTAATAAATATTTCTGGAATGAATCAGGCAATTAAGTAACATCTTTTTATTAGGATAGATAATGGCAAAGAGTTAAAGACTCACTAATTTTCTCTCAACTGAAGCCCCAAATTCTTGGCACATTGGTTAATTTCTGTTGGATCTCAGTCCAATAAGCATATAAGGAACCTTTAAAGCTAATATGACCAATAACTTCCAGAAAAGTAGCAGAATTGGGAAACAAAAGAAATGTTGTCTTTCATAGAAATTTTATAAAGAATATTTTGCAATAAAAATTATTCTTTTGGCTACTATAAAGGCTAAGTAATCCTTTATAAATCAAGCTAGGCAAAAGCTTATTTAATCTGCTATGCTTGGAAGTTAACCAAATTAATTTATAAGTGTCACTCAACCTTTTGTTAATCCATTTTACTGACAGGTTTTGAAAAGAATGTAAAGACATTTCATCATTGGGCCACTTGTGGGCCATACTTTGTACTAATTAGAAAGATGGCTCACCATAAGTAAGATATTAAACCATGAAAAAGAACCTCTTATTTCAAGATATTCATACTTATTTATTCTTAGTCATGCCATGCTAACAGATCATTATATATCCTTTAACACCACCATTTTTCCATTCAGTGTAGAAGGTAATAGCAATCAAAATATCCACTGCAAAGTAAACAGCAATCTCAGTTTCACATGGGTTTCTTTTTATCATTTCAGAGGAATGGAATGTAGATAACTACTGTGATAAGACCCAAAATGGGAGAGAGTTTACTATACTGTACATAGAAAAGCCCACTGCAGAAATTGTGGACAGCTTTATGATGACTATTTTCTAGTTGAAGATAATGAAAGTTTCCCTTGACCAATGACTGAATAATTTTAGTCTATACACAAGCCTTCAATAAACTTTATTAGTGGCTGTGGGATATATTTGACCATTGATTCTTCCAGTCATGATTCAGTTTACTGGTTTATTTGGCTAAAATTGAAGTGTGTCTGGAGAGACTCTCCCTAGGTAACAATGTTTTTGCAAAATGCTCATTGGTTTAAACAAAACAACTATATGTTTCTGGGGCTTATTTGCAAAAAGAACTGTATAGGCACTCAGAGTTGTTAAGAGGGATTCCTTTATTCATTCACTCATTGACATATATTTATTGCATGCCTACTGTGTTCTAGTTTTCTAATCAGGGAGTCCATAGAAGACACAGAAATGTAGATAGTGCATACATTTAGACTGTAAATATGTCAAAATTAATTAAAAGAGAAAGGCAAATTTGTGGAATGTCAATATGGCAATAAATACTACAGAGAAAAATAAAGCAAAGAATGAGACAAGGGGTATTAAAAGACATGCTTTTAAAATAAAATAAGAAATGTTTTACTGAGAATGTTACATATAAGTAAATACTTTGCGGTCTGCAACAGAGTGAGGCATGTTGACACTGGGTGAAGAGCGTGGCAGAGTGCTCTTATAAATCAGGGTAATGACTGGGCTTTACTCAGGGTAAGCTGGGAGACTCTTGGAAGATATAGAGCCAGATGAATGACATAACCTGTCTTTTAACAGTATTACAGGATGATGTTTTGAGACATAGACATAGACGGGGCTTCAACAGAAGCAGAAAGCCCTGTCTTGCATCCATTTGATCATTCACTCATTTGTACAACAAATACATATTCAACATCTATAATGATTCTACCTAGAAAAAGGAGAAGACTTTTACAAAAATGACTTGAATTTCACAAGTGAACCAAGTCCTAGAAAAGATACTTTTTTCCCTACTACATGGAGAATTCACTATCCATATGAAGGGTGACACATTAAGTTCTGGTGAATCTGATTGATTGATCTGAAGAAAGCAATACAAAATTCACAACTAGTGCTTCAATTGGTGGTTTTATAAGAAGTAATTCTTTTTGAAGAAGAGGAGCATTGGAATTACTCACCCATATGTTTCATTTTTATAGATACAATTACAAGATTGACATGTAATTTATATATAATTTCCTAGAATTTTGAATATATGAACAGTAATTGCTTCAATACTCTATTCAAAAGAATAGGTAATGAGTGGGTTTGGAAGGCAACAAATGGGTTCATGGGGCACGTTAGCAGAAAATACTCCAAAGATATCCAGATGACTTTCAAAGTTTGTCATCAGTGAAAAATCTATGCATGCATTCTATGGGGTTCGTATTTTCTGTTGCATAGACCCATTTCTGTGCCCTAATTAATCTGCCTTTTAAAGACATTAGAATTGATTATGTGTTTTTACATGTCTCGATTGTTTTCACTGAGCATTAGAATAATTTTTTGCTTTGTCAAATAAAAGTAATATGTAAAAATCTTTGTGTATAATTTTCACTTTTGTTAAAATTTTAAGGTTTCAAATGCTACATGTCACTTTGACTGGAAGTTTCTCTTTTATGAGCTGCCCCATATTTTTGACAATTTCTCAACTCAATTTTCCTAGTAACTACTACCTTCTATCTAACATCCTGCTTTGTGAAGACATGAAGGCATTACTAAAAGCACTATTGGGAGCAATTTGCCAAAACCCTTACAGGGAAAACCCCTACAGGGTTTTGCTAATAGATATTTTTCATGACTATATTTTATAATTACTAGATCCAAATAAGTTCTATTTTTTCCCAGAATCATATGAGCATTTGTATATGAAGTACAGCAATTATGTTAAAACTAGTTTAGCAAATATTAATGAAAGTTTACTGCCATAATAATGGGGACCTGGAACTCGTGGGGAAATCTGACTCATGATTTCTATTGAGGTGAATTTCTGCAGTAGCAATATTTCTGATAATGCGTGCTGCACTCAAAAAGCACTATAGAAAGGTGATTCAGTTTATGATTTTTTTCCCTAATGCTTATTGAAATATTCGTTATTCACAGGGGGTGAACTCACATTCAGTTTCTGCAATCTCTTCTCTTCTCCAACTCCTAATTGTCACCTCAGTCTTTTACATCTTAGGAAATGACACTCCCTTTACCCTACTGCTGAAGCAATAAATGTGCAAGTCATCTGTGTTTTCTTTATCTATTTGTACCTCCCTCAAATCAATCCATCAGTTAAGTCTTCAAGTTTTATAATATAAATCGTTTTGCCTCTGCCCATTTGCAATATTATCACCATTTCTTGAATTCTCTTTTCGCTTATTTGGACTGTATCATGAAAGTGTTAGCTATCACTGTCTAATTGGTATTACCATTCCTCTATCCATTCCTCAACCAAGATGAAACAAATATTTTTTTTAACGCACAAAAATTTTTTTCATACATATTGATCTGGGGGTAGGGAGATAACCTAAATAAGATAGCTTTATATCCCTCTTAATACTATTTGGCATGTTCCCATTTGGGGATTTCAAACTTTTTATTCAGAGCTTCTTTTCAGTACTCTTAATATAGAATTTTCTGAGGTCCTAAACCTCATGCACAGTAAGTACCTATTATACTTCATAATATTAATTTCAGACTCAAGGTTAAAAAGGCTCTAGTCAGCGTGAGGCATAAATGAGATGGTGCCCAGTAATCACATAGGTTTCTGGAAAGAAATAAGTTTCATTTTGACATTCAGGAGTAGATTCACTTGTTTCCATAGCTTGATTTTTACATGGCCTCCTTTAGGCTTCTTCTTGCTACATTATTCAAGCACACAGGGTTGTTTAGTTAATTTCCTAGGTGGTGTGGAGGTGTTGATGGAAGAAAACCAATTGGAGAAAGAAAGCAGTGTGAGTAAAAGTAAAGCCTGCACAGGTACATGACTCAGAGAGAACCTGTGCACCTGGGACCTACAATCATCGTACATGGCTGGGACAATGGCTTTGTTCAGGGTGGGAGGAACGGAGTGTTACTGAGTCATAAAGGGAGGGCTTTCTCGCCATAGGAAAGAGTTGAGATTTTTGCCTTGAAGACGATGGGGAGGCATTGAAGAATTTTATTAGGTCTACTGTTGATTTTCAAAGTCTGGTGGGTTCAATTTTTCTTTAGAGTTTGAAAACAAAACTCTCCAAAGCCCTTCTTGAAAATACAAATCAAATCCAATAGCTTTAAATCAGTGGAGGCGAAACATGCCTTCAAATTTGAGGAAGCTAAATGAGAACAAAGTTTGGCCAGAACACCACTTCTTAAAATTGCCTCTCCTACACCTTCAAAGTAATCATGGAATCTCATGCTACGATGAATATGGAGTAAAAATATTTAGTGATTTTTAATATAATGGTTAGAAAGAAGGATATGCTCAGAAACAGATAACTGAACTACCAATTAAAATTCTTCACCAACAAAGCATTAATTTATAAATCTAATATGATGTGGAAAATAATGCATTGAAAAGGATATATTTTTACCAAACTTAGATTTCTCCTTATCTCCATGTAGGCATATTCTAAATAGTAAAAGATACTAGTGAAATTAAATATAATTGAAACTAGGCATTATTTTAGTGAACTATTTATAATTAGAGCCACCTATTGTATTTACTATATTTTGTGCATAACTTAGGAGCATCAAAATAAAATAATAATCCCAAAACATCCTGAATGGCAGAAGCACATGAAATGACGAATTAGAAAATGCACACCAAATATCAAACTCCTGTCTGAAATGATGTATTCCTCAACTTTTAATATACAATCCAGAGCTTTGCTTTAAACTGTAAGAAGAAAATTAGAAAAGTAACTGATGGTCATCTGTAAAAGCTCTTTGAATCTTTCCTCACATTTTAAAAGATATTTTGAAAAAATATAAATAATATAAAAATAGCTTTGAATATATGAAATTATTGGATTAAAGCTTTTGATTATAGCAAACCAAAGAGAAGAATTAGAATATGAGGAAACAGATGTGTTTAACCCCAAGGGGATATAAAGCAATTGAACCCTACCTTTCTTTCCCTGAGAGCATACACACCATCCTCCGTCTCTTCTGATCTGCATTAGATAAGGAGCTAACAATCATAGCCAGGATAATTTTCTCAAATATAAGAAACAACATAATTACAAGTCTGCATTGACCATGGAGCTGGAGTCAAGAAGAAATAAACAGAGGGAGAGAAATGGTGTATCAGCTGCGGGAGATCGTAAAGATTTACCCACATGGGAAATGCTGGAAAGCTACATATGGAAATGAGAGCAACCCATATTCATTCCTTACAAAAAATATGCCAATTATTAGGGATGAGGTGATGGAGTTTGTAGCCTGAGTTGGTATAATTTACTGGGAAACAAGACAGTCTCGGATTTTAATCTTGACTCAACTTTTAGTTATTTTCCATAGGGTAATTACGTAGTTTTTATGTTGCTCCCTATGTTTATCCTTAAGATTGAAATATTAGTGCCTCTCTTCGTGGGAGGGTTGTAAAGCTTAAATGAGATAACATATTTATTAGTATAGTACTAGAAACATACTTGGTGCCAAACAACAAAGGGTAGTCATTTTATTTTTTATTGATTTTATATAGTGTATCCATTTAAATCTCTCTATACATAATAGATTACATATTATGTATATATAATAATATCTTGAATTTCCATTGTTTCTAGGAGATCTTGGAAAGTGGAGTGGTAGGTCTGATGACAGGGTAAGTTGCCATTCAGAATTAATTTATAAAACCATTTAATCAGCAAAAGTACTAAATGTTATATTAGTTATTGTATTGCATTGTTCTAGAAACATACAAGTCTCTGTTCGAAATTGAATTGGATAGAAAATAAAACAAATGTGTGTCAAAAGATCATTTAAAAATGCATGACTAAATTCTCAATCTTCCATCAACTAACTTTATAAAAGAAAAAGCATGTAAGTTATTTGAGCCATGGATTTTATCTGCACTATGAGAATGGTTTACATGAGGAATTTCCAACTCTTTTCTCTGGTCATATATAATTTTTTTCATTCTTTGATTCTTTTTATTTTTTATTATCCAAGCTCTGGATTTATAAATCTTTTTCCTTTAATATAAAACTCTCTTGTTCAAAAAAGTACTTTAAAATAAATGTTTGCTAAATTTTCTATGTCCTTTTGATATTAAATGAAGTAAATATGTTAATCTATATAAAACTAAGTTCAATATATGACTAAGGTCAATGAAGGAAACACATTAATAAAGTAGATACAAATATATTAGCATTAAGACTGATGTAATCTATACTCACACAGCATATATCATGCATTAAAAGGTTAATTTTATGCACTAAAACGTTAATTTAAAAAAATGTTATCTTGAGCCGGGTGCTGTGGCTCATGCTTGTAATCCAAGCACTTTCGGAGGCCAAATCGGGTGGATCACCTGAGGTCAGGAGTTTGAGTCCTGCCTGGCCAAAATTGGTGAAACCCCGTCTCTACTAAAAATACAAAAATTAGCCGATTGTGATGGCACATGCCTGTAATCTCAGCTACTCAGCTACTCAAGTGAGAATCACTTGAACCCAGGAGGCAAAGTTGCAGTGAGCCGAGATCGCACCATTGGACTCCAGCCTGAGCAACAAGAACGAAACTCCGTCTCAAAATAAATAAATAAATAAATAAAGTTATCTTTACTAGTCATCAGCATATGCAGCACTGACGCCAATTTATGTTAACCTATTAGTGCACTTTAAGCTTCAGGGAAGGTCAATGGAAGAACTAGAACCAAAGGCTAAATTAAATTGTACTTTTGGTAGTAACTTTAGACAAATTACTTCTCAACCTATCTTCCAATCTAATGATCAAACAATGTTCCTAATACATATCCTTGTTATCGCTGCAATTTAATGGGACTCAAGCTAACAAATCAATGTGAATGTGTTTTGAAGAGTTAAAACTGTAACTAATATTTATATTGTTTAAAAAAAATCATAGGTTATAGAGCCACATAAAACTAGCTTGGAATTTTCCTCCTCTTCTTCATAGATCCAAATCCTTGACAAGTTACTTAGAATCTCCAAACCCCAGTGCAATCAGCAAAGCTGAGGTAGTAATGCCTAGCCTGGAAGTTGAATATAAAGTTACATTGAAACAACACATCCCAAAATAACTAGCATACTGTCTGGCCCTTAAAATTTTACTGAATAAATGATTATTTTCCTTTCTACTCTATCTTACATTATGAATTTATTTAACAAAATGAGTGCTGGAAGTCTTACAAAAAGAGAAAGCAAATCACAGATTATACTTTCAATAGGTTTTTTAAAAATCAAAACATATAATAAACTCTCCCAAAGCAATAAGCAAATTAACAATAAACAACCCTGTAGAAAACAAGCAATTTAAGGAATCAGAAATTGAAATGGCCAATAAACACAGGGAATTATTTCACAGTTTTCTCATTTGAACAGCTAATAAATAACACTGATACACCATTTCATATCCATGGTGGCAAACATTTTCAATTTGCATAATTACTTTTATAACTGAGGATAAACAGAAATTCTTATACGTAATTTTTTATTACCTAATAAAGTTGAATGTGTGTATTCCTGAATTCAGCAATTTCCCCAGTAAGCGTATACTTGAGAAACTCTAATAAATGAACCCAAAAAAACCTCAAAATTGTACTAAGCTATCTCAGTAGAAGAATGGATAAATAAGCCTTGTTTTTATCATAAATTGAAAGTAAAAAAGCAATAAAAATTAATCAGATCTACATTTAAAACCTCAAAAATGCAATACTGTCTAAAAAATAAATCTAAAATAAGTGCTAAGTCTAAAATTTAAATATAAAATGAAATTATATATACAGTAGTTTAAATTTACAAAGCAATTCATATACGTACAAAATTATATTGATTTGTTTTTAAAATGCAAAAGCATAATAGGAAAGATTTACACCAACCTGAGAATCATGGATCTTTCTGGGAAGAGAGTACAGGAAATAGCATGGGGTACACTTAAATTATATCAATTATATTTTTATATATATTCCAGGAAGAATGGTTACTTCTGCATCCTAGTGATGGTATTATCAATGTATATAACAATTCTTTTTAAGGCTGTTAAACCCACCATTCTCACTACCAAAATATGACTTTTAAAATAAGCCCAATAATCTATGTTGTGCGATTATACATATTTTTATACATCATAATGTTATGTTATTATTATTGTTGTTTAATGAGCAAACCAAGTTTATGAATGTGTAATTGGTGGATGGAATCCATTTTGAGAGACACTTGTTTATCACAATGAAATTCAGACCAATTATAAGCCACAATTCTTCATGTTTGATTTTTAAAATATCTTATTTTACTCGAATAAAAATTCTTTTAGAAATTTAGTCTAATTTTTCTTATGCACTCTGATAACTTACCTCCTACTTAATGTTGTCTGTATTTTCAGTAAAAAGTTTACCTAGTATTTATGTGTATTTGCTAGGACACATCTGAGTTGAATTCTCCATTATGACTCTTAACAGTTTGTATGACCAAAACAATGCTGTTTCATCAGTTGTAAAATTGGTGTGGAATATCCCAAGGTTTTCTGAGGACTAATGTGGGATGACATATGTAAAAACATAGGACTATGCCTGGCACATAGTAAAAAGTCTCTATATTATTATTAGCAACTTTATCAGCATTGTCACTATCACCATCAGGCCATTCGATGATTTAGAAATAGTTATCATTTTATAGTTATTAGGTCTTTAAGTCAATACTTCGAATGGTTTTGAAAGTTCTCCTTAATTTAACCACGCTTTCCCACATGTTAAGCTGATCTCCTTACCACATTATATCTTAAATCAGCATGCTGCTATCAGACCTACGGCTAACCTACAATGTCCTTTTCTTTCCATTTGTCTATTCTATTCCTATCTATCTTCCAAAGCTTGCCTCAAATCTCATCTTGTCTACAGTTTCATTGAATTGACTTAAATCTTCTCAACCAATATGTATATTGTCTGTATCAGGTAATTTAGTGGATAATTATGTTCTACCTTATATTCTTCACTGATGTTTTGTATTCACATTGTCACCACAAAGTAAACTCTTTGAAGCTATGGGATGCATCTGTGATTTCTTTCATCACTCTGATAGAGCATTACACAATCATGATTGAGTGGCAGATATTTGATACATTTTGAGTGTAATAAAAAATTACCCATTATATTTTTTCCTAGCATCCAATTGTGTCTATCATTCATCAGTTCAAAGAAAGTCTCTCTGCCATCAATGGTGGTTTCCAATAAAATTTATTTCACTTAATTCATGTTGCACTCAGTTTATCTTTTGTTTAAGGTTAACTATCCCAGAAGAAAATCTTCAACAACTTTTAAATGTAATTATAAATACCTTTTGGATTTTTATAAACAATTTTACTAGCCTAATTAAGTGTGGTCCAGTAGAATAATAAAATAAAGGTGTGAAAAAGTGGGAGCATCAGCAAAATAGGGCTGTTACTTCTTATATTTTGGGGGGCTTTAATTAGGCCCATTAATCTGAGACATAACCTTAGACTATAAAAGAAATAAAGAATTGAATACTTCTCCTAACAGGTGACCAAGTTAAAATAAGGTGCCTCAGATAGTTGCAGTAGAGCCCTAATTCTTAAAGGACAGTAGCACTTCACACTGCAGCACTGAAATTATTATAAGCCTCTATGGGAATTAGATATCCTATAAGGCAATTTCAAAAATATCACAGATTATTCTGGTTAAATCCTCCATCACTCATAGGATGATCATTTAGAGCAAAAAAAAATCATATCAGATTATGATTTATATCTCCTTAAAATATGAAGTCTTATAGCTATTTTAAGTTTAAAACATGTTTTAATAATTACCCTTCTGAACTTCTAGGAGCTATCAAATATTACTAAAACTTTTTCTCTGTTTAAGGTCTTAGAAAATCATAGTTAGCTTATAAAAAATTAAAATATTCTTTTTATCAATGCCCAGTGATGAAACCATGATTCTAAAAATATATTTAATTTATAATAGATATATTTTTATATATTTCTCAATATTCTTTATCATGCAAATATTTTTAATCTTTTATATGGTTCATCAGCAATTCCTCTAAAGCTTTGTCTGGAAGGTGACTCAGAATATCCCACGCACTTTATTTCATTACAGTATTGGAAACCAAATGATGAACAAACATAGACCCTGTATTCTAAAGAATAAATTTCCGAAAAATGGCTTATCGAGGCGAGATAAATTACAAGCAAAACCTATTAAGGTGTTTCCAATCATGTAGTCCATAAAAATGCCATGCTTTAAAAATCACTGTTAATAATCATAGTAAACTTTAGATCATAATAAACTATTTTTGTGATTGATTCGAAATAATACATTTTTAATCAATGCATTCCTCTGTGTTCTAACTTTGAAGCTTAAAGTTTAGATAAATTTCTGCCTTCTAGGTTATAACAATCCGTATTCATTCATTATTTGTTTATTCATCAACGATTTATTGGTGAATGAAATTAGACAGTAGAGCACAAACATAATTACTATGCCTCTTCTGCCTTCTAGAGCTTCATAACTTATCAGAGCGAGGGAGACAGAGAGAAAGAGAGAAGGAGAGAGAGAATTATAATGATACCATTTGTATATTAAACCTTGATTCCACCTGGAAGGAAAAACATAAACATAATTATAATTGCAGCATTTATATATTAAACCCTCATTCCACCTGGAAGGAAAACATCATTTTGTGATGTCTTCTGTTTTCCTGGGATTGTGATTAAATCCCAGGAGCATGTGTATCCAAGGCTATGAGTGTGTTGGAACAGGAGAAGTTCTGTTTTCTGAAGGTATTCATTGAGACATATCAGCTGTCAGTGCCCCCCATTGCAGAGACCAAGCATTCACCCAGCCGTTTCCCTGAGTCTTTAGCTCGGCAGGTAGAGTACGCCTTTGTTCTCAGACTCCACATCTCTAATATGTCCCCTGGTATCCAACTGGTGAAACATCACACAGCATCACACAAATCCCAACTCCACTCATTCTCTTCTTGATTCTCTACCCTTATTCTTTTCTTACTCATCCTCATTTTTTCAGACAAATTATCTGCCCCAAAGTTGTTCACCTCAGATATAACTTGCATAATCTCTTTAAAAGCTAGAAAATTTTTGAACTATAAGTCCAGAGACAAACAGGGGATTTCTGTTTTCTGCCTTGTAATCCTTCACTTTTCTTAAGGAAACCCAAAGTACTATCTCATTTCTGGAGAATGAGGGAGGTGTGGACTGTGCACAGAAATAGAGAGATTTTTAAAAATATTATGATGATTGATAGGACAATTTAATAAGATCAGCAGAAGAAATAATGCCTAAGGACCATCAAAATGCAATACTAAACATACAAGAAATTCTCAAAAAAAGACCGTACTTTTTCTGGCATTTGAAGGAAAAGTATTTGTACCCACTGGAGAAATGGATGTAAATATCATTCAAGGGCAATGGTGTATAAAGCTTGCAAAGGAGAAATGCAGTGCTTTCCCTTTTCCTAAGTAAGAGGATGTAATGACAATGGCATAAAATGGAATTCTGACATGCGGATTACGTGGGAAGAGAAGGGATCAGAGCAGCAGTAGGGAACAGTATCCAGCAGTGGGTGATATGGACTCAGTGGTGAATGTGAAGAAGGCAAAAATGGCATGGAATAAGGTTTATGTAGAACAATGTGGACTGACATCATGGATTTCACTTAGAAATTCCTGCAAAAAGAGAATGACCAAAAGGAGGTGGCACTAACCCTGAAGTCATGTGCCAAATGACCAGAGCTTGTTCCTCAAGAGTGCCAGATATCCTGAAAATCTCTTAAAATTCTGAAAATCTCCTGAAAATCAAAGGATGTCTTACTTCCTCCATTCAACAGGGAAGCCCAAGAAATACATGAAGTTCTGAGCCAGAGGGTCAGTCATTTAATCAATCAAAGAAGATTTTCTATAAAGCATATAGTCTTTTAGGGGAATGCTGATAGAAATTAAGCTCCACTACTTCTTTGAGTTTCATGATCTCTGGCCTTGCTGATACCTGAACTGAGCCATGATAATTTCTACTTTCTTTCTCTTTCATTTCTAAGAAATATGAGCTTAGTATAGTATTATTTTTTCTTTAAAAGACCCAAACAATATCGTGGTATTTTAGGTTTCCTCAGATCCATAATATAAATTCTATTTATTTCTCATGAAATTGAAGGTTTAAACTTATTATCCTCTAAAATTTTTCCGTAAAATTTTAATGGTTCATGGAGAAAATACATTTATAAACCAGTGCCTTAATTGATGGCTACTAGAAGAGAGATTCAGGGAATTAAGAATTCATTTATAAGCCTGTAACTTTCATATCATTAGATCAGGTAGACATTACTATTAAATAATGTCAAAAAAAGGTGTACATTCTATAGAAGATAAATATAGGCTGTATTCTACCTATTTGAAGATTCAGATCTGAAGGATTTGGTAGTGTTAAAATAATATTTTTGTCTGAATGATTTTTCTTTTTCACTTTCTTTTACTACACAGATATTTCTAACTTGATATATTTTTAAAGTTTTCCAATTACTAAAGAGGATAATTTTATATTTCATATAAAGCCACTATCAGCTTTGAGATTGTCAGCTTTCATAATCAGTAATGCATGAATACTCTAAATTGCATTACATGAGTTTAGTGTAACAATATTGAGGTACAATTTTTGCAATTACTGATAGCAGAAAAAAAGACTACATGCTAACTAGTTAAAGTCTCTACATCAAAGTGATGGAAGGCACTACTTTATGTTATGCTTTAGTGGAGGAATCTTGGCTCTCCCTCTTAGTTTTGCCCAACACTTTTAATGTCCCAGTGCCTACATATGTGGAGATTAAATGACATAATGCATTCAAAAAGCTTACTCAACATCTGGCAAATAGTTCAGGGATGATAACTCAAAGTGTGGGACTGAGAAGATCAATATTTAAGTGTTTTACAAATGAGAATAGTTAGCCTTCAAGTATGGTGATTCTTTTTTTTCATTTTTTTCTAGATTTTTTTTTGTTCTTTACTTACAGACTTCATGGATGGATGATGCTGATCAAGGACAACAAAGAGTGGAGTGAATGAAGAGTCTTTGGTTATTGTTTTGCAAAAGCCATCATTCATGCCTTCATTCCCCTTCCACACATAAATTTTGGCCTGGATAATTTTCATGCTGATATCATTTGATGTTGATCCATTTGGACAAATAAGCACTACAGATGTGGAAATCCTTACACATTAATTGTATTCAATTATATTCATATGTATTTCTGAAAGGCAACTCAAGAGAGTGACAATTTATTACACACACACAGAAATGCCCTCTGTGGCACATTTCTGTGATAGTTAGAAATTAAATTGGGGTCATTTATATTGTAACAAGATAATTTTCCATCTACCACATTATTACTTGGCCTTTAAAATCTAAGAAACATATCATTATAATTTTATTATATTACACTAGTGGAATCCACTGTGTGTAAAGCTTATCTCCTCCCATTACACATCTGTACTCTCAAGCAAGATAGAGAATGCAAATGTAGCTTGTCCCATTCAATACTCATAACAATTTAGTGAGGCAGATGTCTCCACCCTCAAGGAATAGGCCAGGAAGCCACTTGAGAGGTAAGATGCCCTGGCCAGGACCACAAGGCAGCACATTCCACAATCAGACTCAATTCTGAGAGTCAGAATCTGGCAAAATCTGTTCTTCTGATTCAGTTTGCAGTTATCTTGACACTATCCATCTTGTTTTTATGCAAAAACTATTGAACATGTTTTAAATTTAAATTGAAAACCCCATAAAGACATTGACATTAAGTTTGGCAGTGCTTTGGTTCTTGAAATTTTCGTCCAAGACTTAGTCACATTCTTGAGTATTTCAAATAAGTGCCAAGAAAATCCTATAGCTTTGATTGCTATCATTTTTTTTTTTATGGGTTATTGCTCTGTCATCCAGGCTGGAGTGCAGTGGTACAATCTCAGCTCGCTGCAACCTCCACCTCCCAGGTTCAAGCAACTCTCTTGCCTCATGCTCCTTAGTAGCTCTGATTACAGGCACCCGCCACCATGGTCAGCTAATTTTTTTATTTTTATTTTTTTTGGTAGAGATGGGGGTTTCACTATGGTGGCCAGACTGGTCTCAAACTCCTGACCTCGTGATCCACCTGCTTCACCCTCCCAAAGTGCTGGGATTACAGGTGTGAGCCACCGTGCCCAGTTGATTATTACATTTAAGAGTTGCACTTTTTTTTTTTTTATCATTACTTTCAAATGACAGTTCCTCTGGGAGGAACTCTAAGAGACAATTTATATGAATAAGAGTGCCTTTAGAAGACAGGGCAGGTAAAACCAAAGGGTATCTAGTGAATTGGGGTAGGAAAGTAAGACAATGTAAGTCACTTCAATTAACTGCATAATTATTTCATTCAAGAAACTCGCTATTTGACTTTCCATTTTAGAATTATATAGAACACGATAAAATAATCTCTAACTTTAAATATTATCTTCTAAAATAAAGGACTACTTTGATAATCTTAAAATCTTTTTTATGTTGTTGTTGTTCATAAATGTGTTAGGTGCAAGGAATCTGTAGCTCTTTGAATCACAGGATTTCATTCATCTTTGCAATTAACTTAGTAGTTATGGACCTTACTTCCTGCTCCATGTGTTAATGTAAAGATCATCTAAAAACAACACAGATTGAAGATAATTTAATTTTAAAAAATAGTAAACTGATATCACTGTCTTCTGACTCCTTCTCAAATATTAAATCAGAATATTCTCCAAGCATTTTATGTATCTAGAAATTAAATTATCCACTATAAAGTATAAGAATGACAGCATTTCAGACTTTGTAAATTAAATTGTGTGATTCATGCATTTTCTAAGAATCTGAATGACTTTCAAATGAGCCAGCTACTTTATGTTCTCTAATCCTTCTTAGAAAATATAACGGAAGAAATATGCTGATTCCTCTCTTTACATGAATACTTCCACAAAAGAGCCTTTTAAATATATGCTCCAATCATTTTATTTCTTTAATTGGATTACATTTTTCCTAGTTCCTTCAGAATCACATTTTGGTAAAAAGAATCCAAAATGACCTTTCTTTTCAGAGGCAGCATTAAAGTTTCAAGCCATAGAGCACCTCACAATTATTTTGGTAATAGGTTCACTGATGTAAAATAATTTATATGAATAAAGTGTTTGTTGATAAGAATGTGCTTATAGAATCTCTGAAGAGCAGCTGAAGAAAATTCATGTGTTTCTTATCACTGAAATTTAATATTGTTTGGGGTTGATTATTTGCATTTGGCAATTTTCATTCTGCACATAAATATTTAGATTATTCAGACATAAAGAAATGGAAATGGTCATGTACTCTCAAAGGAGTTAATAAGCTTCCATATAAATACATCAAATAAAATACACATGTGTGAAAGAGACAGAGATTAAACCTTTGTATGAAAAGTGTATTTTTAGGTAAAAATTATCATTTTGACCTATGTGTCATGAAAAACAGATCTCTCTTCAAAACAGGAAATTCAAGTCATTTTGTCACCTACATGTGAGAGAGGCTTCTGCCTGGGAGATCCTCAGTAAGAGGATTGGTCGGCCACTTTCATCTCAATTGAAAGATGTCCTTTAATGTGACACATTATATTAATGTCACCTTTGAAAGCAAAACTTCAGAGCAAGGGAATTATCTACTTATTTCTTTGAATTTTAAGTAACCATAAACAACGTTATAATTCTAAAAAACAGACTTTTGAAAATGTAAATATTAATAAAAAAATCAAAAGTCTAAAGCAGGATTATCACTTTACTTGCGTAAAAGGACAATATATCAGAAAGCATTTTGACATCGCAAAATGATATGCAAATGTAGGCATTATAATGACTAAAAATTAACTGGAATTTCTATGGATTTTCACATAAACAACTTTTTTTCCCTGCTACTTTCTTTGTGTACATGCTTATGGATTAAACGATAGCCATTTCAAAGTAAAATTTGAAATCCTTGGTTATTTACAAATATTTCTTATACTGTCCTATGTAAGAGTCCTGAATATAAAACTCAAGACTTTGAACTGAATTGTGTTCTCACTGAATTCAAATATTGAAGCCCGAATTCTCAGCGTAATGGTATTGGGAGATGCGGCCTTTGGAGAATAATTAGGCTGAGATGAGTTCATGAACATGGGCCCTTTTGATGGAACTAGTGCCCCTGTAAGAAGAAAGAGACACCATATCTGTGTCTCTGTCATGTGAGGACACAGTGGGAAGGCAGTTGTCTGAGAGTTAGCAAGAGGGCCCTCACCAGAACCCAACCTTGTGGCCAACCTGATCTTGGACTTCCATCCTTCAGAACTATGAGAAAATAAATGTATGTTGTTTGAGCCAGTCTATGATATTTTTGTTATGGCAGGCGAACTGACTAATACACTCCCACAGGTTGATTAACATGGATGCAAGCTCACTATAACTTAACTTTAGTACTTTCAAAGCATTGAAAATAAACTTATTCCTTCAAAAACTATATTAACCACCAAAAACATTAATATGCTTCCAATTCCCATGAAATAAATATATTAAACTTCAGGAAAACATGAGGCTTATTAAGTTAGTGTATAAAATTTAATATTTTTATTATAGAATATAAAAGATACTGTATTAAATTTTTTTTTAAAGATGAACATTTTACAGTCAAATGGTAGGTTCTGAGAGGTGTTTAAATAGTACTTTATCTACTTAGGTAAATGATCTCCCCTGGGAAAAAAAGATATCAGAATTGAAATAAAAATAGTACATATACAATAGAAAAAATTATACAGACTAAACCATAAATTGTTATTGTAAAAATTACAACTACCACAGGCATTAATTTTATACTTCTTATGTTAACGCAGTCTTTATGTTTGAAATGAGTCACAATGCAGTGACAGAACGACTTTTACCTGCCATTCTATGCCAATTATTTGGAGTTATTAGATGGAATAATGAATGCATTTGTCTCTTTTGTCCTAATAGTAATTTCACAAACTGAATACGTGTTTTTAATTCATAATATGGGACACATGATACCATTTATTCATCATGTCAGTGTAGAAAGAAATACATTATCACAAATTTACGGATGAGAAAGATGCTTAAGTCCAATTCAGCTGCCTGACTGATGCCTGTGCTCCTCTCAGCATGCCACCTAAACATTTTATTAAAGCTTCTATTTTCAAGTCTTCTTAAAATTTGTAAGTGAAAATTTCTTTTAAAACTTGATATTATGTAAAAATTTACATATATGATCATTATAGTATAAGCTTTATACTTATTTAATGCATATAATTATACAAAGTTAAGGGGAAAAAGTCTAGAACAACAAGGAGCTGGTTATAGCTATGACATGAACAAGAAACATTTTACCTGTTTTCTAATGACCATACGATATGGCTAGTAGGAACACTCACAGCGCATTTGGGAACATTTTTTTCACTTAAAGTTGGATTAGAATTTATAGTCTTCATTCAACTTGGTGTCATCACTGTAACCTGAACATGTTTATATCCACTTAGAGAATTTTCTCATGGTCTTAAACAGTTTACTCCTCTTTCTACATTTCTTTTTTTCCCTTAAATTAATCTTATCCTAACATACAGTTACTGTTAAGTACCAAACAAGATAAATATGCTCTGCACCATTGTAGAGCATGAATAATTTAAAAAGTGAATGAATGAATGGATGAATGAGCATTGTTAGCTATTGCAGTCTAACCTAATCTATTCTCTAAGACCTCTTCTCATGCACATTTTTTCTCCCCCTTAAGCCATTCCTTCCACTGCAATCAGCCGTCTTTTATAAAGATATTTTTTGCTTGCTCATGGGATATTAAAGATGTTTCCTGATCCTGACATGTTCTTTCTCATCCTTTTATCCAGCTATATATAAAATAAAACATCAGTTGCTTTTTTTTGGAAAGCATTATTGAACATTAATGAATTAGTTAATATCTCTTAATTCCATGCTCATATACTATATACCACTTTTACAGCACATTTGCACCAACTGTTAATTAAACATGTGGTTACTCTTTTGATGTTTCACTCAATTGTAAACTTCATGAGGACAGGACTATCTATGCTGATCTGTACACAATTCAGCAAATATCTACAGACTGGATAAGGAATACATTGATTGAGTGTAGGAGAAAACTCTCAATGCAAGTAAGATAGTACAACTAGAAAAATTGCAAATATCATCCTTAGATATAGGAAACTTTAGAGAGGATGACACCATAAGCTTTAGATAAACCATGGTTATGATAACAGTTAAATACAGGCTATTCTAAAGTCAAATATAGGCTTTTCTTTATAACTGAAAAAAGATGTAATGGAATTGAAGTTGATCTATATGTTAACTACTGTATAAAAAGCAATTGTCAACAGCAGCAGGCTATAGTTCATTTTGCCCATGGCATATGATGAAGTTTAATTATATAGCTGGTCAATATTGAAATTGGCTACTTGAGGATCTTGCAGATAACCAAATGTTATGGTATTACTGATTTTCATCGTTTTTTTTTCTGCTAACTCAGTGATTCCTCTGAGAATCACTGTTTTTGTCATCTACTTCTGGTTTTTATCATGTCACTGATCATTGCATTGGCTATATGTTAAATGCATGCACATCTGTGTGTCTCAAATCTCTATAAGTATTCCATATTGTCTAAAATTGTCTTAGTATGTTCTTGCAGTCTATGTCCTGTTAAGACTAATTGAATTTTTTTCACCCCATTATTTTTTATTACATTAATAAATCAGTGCAGTCACACACGCTCAAACTGTGCATGAAAATGTCATTTTTCTCCTTCAGTTGTAAGACACATATTTATAGCTTAGAAAATCCATGGCATTTTGGCTTATTTTAATTATGCAGAAAGCATACAATTTTCAACAGGTTTTATCTAGATACTCCTATGTTTTCTGATAATATATTCCACTAAAGTTAATTAGCTTATTTTGGTCTTTTATGCTATTGGAATAAGACATATCTTTAACACAAGAAAATCAGCATTACTAAAGCTTATGTTTGCAAAGAGAAGTGGAGTATTTTGTAAAACCCAAAACCAATTGCTTTCATATCAAACTGAAATTAACATAATACTCAACTGTTATTTATGCTACTAAGGCACACAGTATATATGCCTCAACAATGTACATCTTATCAGAGTATTATATAACTAATCACAGTTTAAGAATTTATTCAAAGACTTTCTAAATATATTTTTCAATTGACGTTCAGTTGTTAACTCGCAGTAATTTAAAAAAAAAGATGATTTCTTTGGAGAGGGGACTTGGCTGTGTTCAGTTACTATTCTGTTATTCTGAAAACAGAAATGTTAAATACCAATTAAGATCAGAAACTATTTAAATATAGCCACTAGAAAAATGAGTTTTGATGTGTTTAAACATAATTTTGGGGGCTTGACTTTTATTTATCTGTCAGTATGTTGTCAACTCCATAATATTGCCAAAATACTTCTTGCTTTTTTAAACCTATTTAGATATCATGTTAATATTTATTAATATATAGGTGAAAAATTAATATTTATTGTGATTGATGGAAACTCAGTAATACTAATAAAGAAATATGGATAAAATAGCCCTCAGTTGTTGGCCGTTGGTATATTTCTGTATTACAAACCCCTGGGCTATAGCTTGCTTGTCATATAATAATACATCTTCACTAGTGAAGCAACCACATGGAAAAACTCCTGTCTGCTGTGTACATTCATTTTACAGAGTGAAACAATCATAGCTGCAATACATAAGTGAACATCTAAATATAAAAAACTTGTATCTTTAGTTATCAGCATAGTGAGATATTAGCCTTTAAAAATAGATTTGTCTTTCCTTTTATCACCTTTATGCTATATTCTTTTTATTTTTTGCTGTGAATGGTGTTTTTATTTATCACTAGGGAGAAGGTAATGCAATTAAGTTGGGAATCTAGTCTGCTAAAATTTTTGTGAAGAACAAGCAGATAAAGTGTAAAGAACAATAGTGCAATCTTAGATTTTCTTTTACTTAATTATATTTTCCTCCTTTACATTTTCCTTACTTTATTTTCAACTTTTTCTCATTCTTGGAGGCATTGCCCTGCACCGTCTTTAGGCTAAGTCACTGTGAATCTGAATTCAGCCTTTTTCTTATTGGTTTTAAGGTCTTAAAAAAGTTTGTTAAATCTCTGCAGTTAGTACCAAAGTAATAAGTTAATAAAAATCAAGCAGCTGGCAATTTCTAGGTCAGCAAATTTATACATCATTTATTCACTTCCTGTTTTACTCTGTCACACACAGTAGGTCAACATAACCCATTACCTTTGTTGTAAACACCATTCTTACTATATATCAAAACTAAAAATTTTAAAACAAAATAAAATATTTAAAGCCTTGCATTTATAATTAAATTAGAATAGAAACATTGCCTTCCATGCATTTGGGAATTCTTTGTCCCAATAATTAATATATCATTAACTTACTATGTATTATTTTTTAATCATAAAATTTACTTCCAAATTTCAAGCCCAGTGCATGTATTTCCCCAGTGTAGGAGGCTGATTAGTTACACTTGCGTTCAAAATGGCATTGAGCTCAGAGTATGTATTTTTTTTAAATCCATGTTTAGCTTTTATTTTTAAATTTTTAATGTTTATGAACCACAATAATTGTCCATATTTAAGGCATACATAAATCGCACCATACATAAATGAGAAACATCTGAAAAAAAACTCCTAAATGGACTCAGGTACAAATAAAATAAAAATAATTATGAAAAGCAAAACAAAACAAAACCCACCTGATGAATTCCATATGATTCTTGAAAGGCAGTTTGCTGCATAAATTAAGAGCATATACTCTTAAATCAAGCTTTTCGGGACCAAATTCTGGCGTCATCAGTTGCTAGCTGTGTATCCTTAGGTCTTAGAGCAGCTCCTGACACTCTACTAATAACACCATGAAATATTGTTAGCTACAGCTGTTAAGAAATGAATCAATAGGCTCAACATGCCTGACTAGACACATTGTACATCTGACCCCTTCTCAGAGAAGAATGAAAATTTCAAATAGATAATCACACTTTGAGTAGAACATCTAAGAGAGCCAACACTGGAATTCAACAGAGACGTGACAGGAAACACCTGAAACACAGAGGAGAGAGCAATGAGGCAGCTAGCTCAGTTAGGATCTGCTGGGAGCCCAGAGAGGTTCTCCAGTATGGGGAAAGAGAGAATGAGATATTCCCAGAGATTCACATTTTTATCATGGACTCCTACAATCCTAGACATAGGAAAGCTTCTCCACACCCACAGGCCCTGTGACTAACATAGGGAGGAGCCTGAAGACTCCAGGACAGCATTGCTCCAGAGAAGGAGTTCAGTCCCCAAGACCTAAGCAGCTATAGCATAGTGCCATTTTGAGAGCAGAGCCACCACCAGACTGCATCCTCAAGTGCCCAACAGTCCTTGTATTTCCACATCTGTGAAGTTCCACTGACATCTCCCTGTGTCTACCTGGAGGACGGCAGAAGTGTAACACCAGATAGACCCAGCAGTGCCGTAGGGTCCCCAGCAACCTAGCTCACACAGAATCCTATATCCTAGGAACAACCAATGCAATGCACCCTAGGGACTGTACCTGAGACAAAGGGAGCTGAAGCATGTGCTCCCCAAAGCCTGAGAGCTGCCTGCCTTCCTAAGGCCATTCTCACTGACAGCAACCTTGCTTCCCCAACAGCACCACAGATGCTGCGCACTTACACACACCCAGAGGACAGGCTTTCTTTACATACCACCTTTGCTGCTGCTGCTGAAGTGTATACTCACTAGAGCCTCAAATCTATCCACCTTTCTAGGGCTGCTCCCAGTGATAGCATCTCTGCCCCCCTCAGGAGTAGAGCTGCTGCACACTCACATGTGCCCTGATGTCAGGTTCTCCTCAACCACAGATGAAGTTTGCCTCACCCTATCCATCATAGCCTGTGTCTGTGCACACTACCAAGGCAGGATTGTCTGATGCTCCCCTCCACCCCCACCTTAGCACCTCAACATGCCATCTAGGGATTTGGGGTTTACCTCTCCAAATCCACCACCACTGGTATCTGTATACTCCTCCTGGGGACCTGAGGACAAATCCATTCAGTCTACCATTACCACCACCACTGGCACCCACACACCTGTGCCACTTGGGGGCCTGGAGACTGACCTGCCCAGCATATCACAGCCACCATTAACATTAGCATGTGTCACTTGAAGGCATGAGGGTTGTACTCTCACTGCTACTACCATCATCTATGCTACTGCCCAAGAGTCCAAGGCCCCACCTACCCATCCAGCCCATCACTGCTACTTCTGTACCCAACAAAACACCTGGAGGCCAAAGAATTGGCCTGCCTCTACCCAATGACACCATTGTCTATGAGTATTGCCCAGGAACCCATGGCATACCTGATCTGCTGCTGCCACCTAACATCATTGTCCCCGAAAAGCCTCCCAACAGTGTCTACTAACAAACAGCAACCAAGCCACTGAGGAAATCATAGACACCATTGACAATATTTGTAGCTGAAGAAATCATACAGATACTACTCTACTACACACCCAGAATTGACGTCAATGTATTCTACCAAAACATCACTATAGACACATCTTCAGGAAAAATTCTTGCCCTACCAAAGCTAATCCAAAAAATTGAAGCATGCAACTCTCATATCAGATGTACAGATATCAATATATGGACACAAATGAAAACCCAAGGAAATACAATACCTCCAAAGGAATAAAATAATTTTTCAGCAATAGATTCCATTGAAAAAAAATTTATGAAATGCCAGAAAAATAATTCAATAAAGGATATTAAAGAAGCTCAGTGAGATACAAAATTTGTCTTCATCACAGATAAATAATATAAACCATTACAAATGTAATTCAGCACATGAATAAGAAAGTCACCATAGAGATATATTTTGTTTAAAAATATAAAAAAAAACAGAGACACTGGAAACGATGAAATTAATAAATGAAATTTTGAAAGTGCATTCAAGAACTTCAATAATAGACTAGATCAAGCAAAGAAAAGAATTTCAGAGCTTGAATCAGGCTTTTTGAAATAACCTTGTCAGACAAAAAATAAGAAAAAGAAAAACTGAGAATAAATAAAGCCTATATGACATACAGGACATTATAAAGTGACCAACTATTCTAATTTTTGGTGTCCCAGAAATTGAAGAGAAAGCCAAAGGCATAGATTACCTGTTTAATAAAATAATCTCTGGAAACTTTCTGATTCTAGCAAGAGACTTAGACATCCAGGCATAGGTAGCTTAGAAATCCCCAAATAGATGCAATCCAAAAATGACTTTCCCATACTACATTATATTCAAACTATCAAAAGTCAAAGACAATTTTAAAAACACCAGTGAAAAGCCTCTAGTAACATATAAAGGTACCACCATCAGACTAATAGTAGATTTCTAAGCAGAAGCCTTATAGCCCAGGAAAGAATGGAATGATATATTTAAATTGCCAAAGAAAAAAACATATCATCTGAGAATACTCAGCAAAGTTACCTTTCATAAATAAAGGAGAAACAAAGTTTTTCTAAGACAAGCATAAGCTGAGGAAATTTATTACCAATAGACCAGATGTACAAGAAATGTTTAAAGAAGTCTTAAACCTAGAAGTGAAAGAATGATATATCTACCATTACCATTATGAAAACACACAAAAGTCTGAAACTCACTGGCAGAGAAATCACTAAAAAAGTTGAAAAAAGAGTCAAAAGTTATCACCAAACTGCAATGAGAAAGAAACAAATGATATACAAAGCAACTAGAAAACAATGAACAAGATGACAGGAACAAGTTCTCATCTGTACATTAATAGCTGGGGACTTCATCACTTCACTCTCAGCATCAGATATATCATCTAGATGGAAACACCACAAAGAAACATTGGAATTGAATTGCACTTTACACCAAATGGATGTAATAAACATTTATAGAACATTTTATCCAATAGCTGCAGAATACACATTTTTCTTATCAACAAGTGGTATATTCTCCAGGGCAGACCATATGTTAGGCCATAAAATAAGTCTCAATAAATTAAAAAGAAATTATATTAAGTATCTTCTGAGACAACAATTAAATAAAACTAAAAATCAGTAAGAAAAAAAACTTTAGAAAGAGTGAAAATTTATAAAAATTAAACACATGCATCTGAATGACCATTGGTTCAAGGAAATAAAAAAAAAAATTCTTGAAACAAATAAAAATCAGACATAACATACCAAAACAACATACCAAATCCTATGGGATACAGAAAAAAAAAAAGTGCTAAAAGGGAAGTTTATAGCTATAAATGCCTACATCGAAGAGGTAAAAAGACCAGGCATAGTGGCTCAAGCTTGTAATCCCAGCACTCTGGGAGGCCAACGTGGGTCAGGAGTTTGAGACCAGCCTGGCCAACATGGTGAAACCCTGTCTCTATTAAAAACACAAAAATTAGCTGGGTGGGATGGGACATGCCTAAAATCCTAGCTACTCGGGAGGCTGAGGCAGGAGAATTGCTTGAATCTAGGAGGCAGATGTTGCAGTGTGCCAATATCATACCACTGCACTCCGGCCTGAGTGACAGAGCAAGACTCCATCTCAAAAAACAAACAAACAAAGGTAAAAAGATTTCAAGTAAATAATCTAATGATATACCTCATGGAACTAGAGAAGCAAGAACAAATGAAACCCAAAATTATTAAAGGAAAGAAATAATAAGGAACAGAGAAGAACTAAACAAAATTCTAAAAGAATTTTAGAGACTAAAAGAGCAATACAAAGGATTAATAAGTGGAAATTTGCTTCTCTCAAAAGAAACAAAATTGCTAAACTGCTAGCTAGACTAACAAAGAAAAGGAAAGACTACCAAAACAAAATCAAAAATGAAAAAGGAAATATTGCAACTGATACCAGAGAAATACAAAACATCATCAGAGACTGTTGTAAACAACTATGTCGTAATAAACTGGGAAACCTATTATTCCTAGGTAATTTATATTTTTCATTACAAGATGTTTAATTTTTCCTTCTGTTTTTTGCTGATATATTTAAATATAATTTGATTTTTGAATTTTTGTATTATACATTCTTTAACTCATTAATTATAACAATTGGTCTTTAAATAATGTCTTGGATTTTCCATGTACATAATCATAACATCTGTGGATCATGACAGTTCCTCAAATGAAACTATAATACAACTCCACAAACTTGTGGCTAAGATAATACCTATTTATTGTCTCCCTGTTTCTGTTGGTCAGGAATTTGGGCATAGCTTACCTTGGTCCTTGCTCAAGGTCTTGTACATGATAGCAATCAAAGTGTCAGCAGGGCTGCATTCTCATCTGGAGGCTCATCTAAAGAAAGATCTGCTTCTGGACTCATTGAGGTTGTTTGCATAATTCATCTCCCTCTGGAAAATTATCAGCTATTGGTTAGAGTCTATCCTCAGGTCCTAAAGTCAGCCTGTATTTCCTGGCAGGTGGCACTCTATATAGGCACTCTTTGAAAATCAGCCATATTTTGCATTTTATGCAGTGTCAAAATAAGGTATACACTTACCTAAAATGATTATTAAAATTCTGATGTCTTATATGTCTGTGTGCGGCTGGTTTTTATTTATATTTTTTATATACTTCTTTGTACCTATTGCAATAGATTAAATGGAGAAGCAGATATTAGAATCCAGCTATCTCCTTTTGTCAGATATTAAAAAGACAAAAATTATGAAACAATGCTACTTTTCTCAGAATTTTTCAAATGTCAATAATTTTTTTAAAAATTACATGATTTGCATTGCCATGCTATAAGATTTTGTAATAAGCTTACATAAATTCTTGCAATACACATAAAATTTATAAAATATTTTAGTTTTTTATTTCTAGTTTAATAAATGTTTATAGATAAAACACATAAACCAATACTTTCTGTGGTTCTCAATAATTTTTAGAGTGTGAAAGGGACATGGAATTAACAAGTCTGATTACTCCTATTATACAGAAGTAAAAATAAATGAGCCACAGCTACACACAACAATCCACTTACATCTCATAATCACTATGATTAAGAAAAAGTAAGTTGCCTATAAATACAAACCACGTATTTCCCTTATCTATCAGAGATATGACCTATGTAGTTTAGAAGTCATGTATAATTGATACAATAAAAAATAATTCTAAGGACATTATATTCACAAAATCAGGATACTGGTTATCTCTAAGAAGACGAGGAGTAGGTAATTAGGGAGGATACACATGGAAATCAGGCAATGTTCTATCACTTCACCAGTTTGTAATTATGCCTAAAATTGCTCACATTTGTCTTGCCCACTCTTCTGGAGGTATATCTCACAATTAAAAGGGGAAAGAAATAAATCAATTATGGAAATATTTAAAATGAAAGAAAATAAACATAGTATAGCAAATGCTAGGTAGATAAAAAAAATTACCCATAAGGAAAAACAATAGTTTTTAACCTAACAACAAAAAACAGCATGTATTTTACATTTGAAAACACTTCAGTACTGTACAAATCTAAAGTTTTTCTTCTTCATCTAGTTTATTCCACAACATATCATTTTAATAACAATCTCCTATATTCTCAACACCCTGGACCCTTCAATATTTCATTTCTTCTGTATGACAATACTTTAATACTGAACAATCCGCAATTGTCCAAGTTCATATGCCTTCACTTAGTGTATTAGTCCATATTCACTCTGCTGATAAAGACATTGCCGAAACTGGGAACGCAAAGAGGTTTAATTGAACTTAACAATTCCATGTGGCTGGGGAGGCCTCAGAATCATGGCAGAAGACAAAAGGCACCTCTTACATGGTGGTGGCAAGAGAATAATGAAGAAAAAACAAAACTGGAAACCCCTGATAAACCCATCAGATCTTGTGAGACTTATTCACTTTCATGAGAATAGCAGGGCAAAGACCGTTCCCCATAATTCAGTTACCTCCTTCTGGGTCCCTCCCACAACTCGTGGGAAATTCTGAGAGTACAATTCAAGATGAGACTTTGGTAGAGACACAGCCAAACTATGTCACTTAGACAATCAAGAAATTCTGGAGAAATTACCATTGATGCTGATGATGTCTTGACTCCCATAATATTTACCAACTTCAAATGAACTTGAACATCCTAATCATTATTATATTTCTATTTGCAACTTATTTTTACCCTCCTACAAGAGCGATTTCAAAGCTTCTTTTCATCCCTTTAATCTCCACCCACCTGAAGCCTTCTACAATCAACAAATGGCATTCCTATTAATAGTCATGATAATAATAAAATAGAAATAGTAAAGAAACAACCTCATCTTCCAGGTATCAAACAATTTTACTCTAAACACATTATGTTGTTCTTTTTTATTACAGTGGGAAGTTATTCCTCTTTCATTTATGACCCCTTCTTCCACGTGGTTTTGTGGGCCCTCCTCTGCATTTGTGGCAAGAGTTGTTTAATAATAAATATAAAGGCAAAATAATCTCAAATGCTGACACTTTGCAAATACATGTTCTAAAATAATCTTTGTAATAATGTGTCGATATTTTGAAATATTCAGTTGAAACCATACAAATATATACTTCATACATTCAAAGTTTAGTCACTACAGAGCAAAAAAAAAGAACCCAGTGAAGATGTGTACAGCTTTTTATTCTTTTTGAGATGGAGTTTCGCTCTCGTTGCCCAGGCTGGAGTGCAGTCGTGCAATCTCTGCTCACTGCAACCTCTGCCCCACGGCCATTTTTTTTTTTTTTATTGTTAAGATCCAGTAGTATACAGTCAGCACACAAAGGTAAAGCAATACATGGCTTGGAAACATATTAAGAAATTTCAATGATTAAGATATTTTCAATGATGATATATGTTAGTTATGTAATACTTAGATTAAAAAATCAAGCAGACCTTTTAAATAAAATGATTACATAACTCATCTTTAAAATATCTTGAATTTTAATTTAATGTAACAAAAAAGGATAAATATATTTTTTTATGCATACATAGATATTAGTGAACTCAGGAATAAAAGATATATAGTAAAAATATTGTGAAACATCCAGGATAACGTTAAAATTGTCACTCAATTGATATTGAAGCTAAGATTATTTTTAAAGTACTTTAAAATTAACAACAATCTATTATTTAGTTTTCAGCTATGTAACTATCACTAGAAATGTATGACATTCTACTTTAACTTATCAACACTTTAAATGATACATTATATGTTAAACAAAAATCCCCTTCTATTTATTTAAGATATAAAAGAAGCTAAACCATTTTATAATATTTGTCTATTTATTCTCTTCTGAGAATCTGAGGCCAAAAAAGCTTAAAATTTTATTTCATTTTTTTCACATCAAATAATTTCAATCTCCAATATTAAAAAACGGACTGCTTACTTTTGCTTTTACTAGTAATGCCTTGAGATTTAAGATGATTTTATGTATAATCTTTACTAGATAACAGAGCATCTTTAAAGCCAAATTACAAAAGAAACTCCTATAACATCCTGCTTTGTATTAGAAAGGAGGGCATTGGATTACATCTCATATATTCGTTTTTGATATTTTTCTGTGGAGCATGAAAACTGCATCTAAACACTTATTGATTACAATTATTATATTCAATTTGCTCCTAGACTCAAGTTTACTCGTGCATGTTTAATTGACTTGCCACTCTGAAGTAGAAAGATCTTGTTTTAGGACTCAGGAATCAATACAAAAATTAAAAATAAATCATAGAAAATTATAAAGCAAATAACAAGAGTCAATACTTCCATCAATGGGAAATTGCCACTGTTTACTTCTTGGCATATTTGCTTTGAGTTCTTCCTTTCTGTTTCTCTTTTTCATACTTCCTCACTATTTTTTTGTTTTTTAATCTTAATTTCAATTTTTATTTTAGATACTGGTGGTACACATCCAGGTTTGTACCATGGGTATTTTGCACCTGAGTGGTGAGCATAGTACCCAGTAGGTAGTTTCTCAATCCATACTCCCCTCCCTGTCACCTCTCTCCAGTAGTCTGCGGTATCTAGTGTTCCCAGATGTATGCCCATGCATGCTCAATGTGTAGCCACTTCAGTGAGAACATGAATTATTTGGTTTTCTGCTCCTGCATTAACTCACTTAGGATATGACCCCCAGCTCCAACCATGTTGTTGCAAAGGACATGATTTTCTTCTTTTTCTATGGCTGCATAGTATTCCATGGTATATATGTACCACATTTTCTTTATCCAATCTACCATTAATAGGCACCTAGGTGGATTCCATGTGTTTGCTATTATGAATAATGCAGTGATGAACATATGAATGCATGTGTCTTTTTGGTGTAATGATCTATTTTCCCTTGGATATATGCCCAGTAATGGGATTGCTAGGTTGAATGGTAGCCCTGTTTTAAGTTCTTTTAGAAATCTCCAAACTGCTTTTCACAGTGACTGAACTAATTTACCTTCCCACAAACAGCATATAATCATTCCCTTTTCTTTGCAGCCATGCCAGCATCTGTTGTTTTTTGAATTTTTTATAATAGCCATTCTGACTGGTGTGAGATGCCATCTCATTGTGATTATAATTTGCATTCCTCTGATGATTAGAGATAATGACCATTTGTTTATATGTTTGTTGGCCACTTGTATGTCTTCTGAGAAGTGTCTATTTTTTGTGTTTTGTCCACTTTTAAATGGAGTTGTTTGTTTTTTTATTGCTTGTTTGCTGTTGATTTATTTAAATTCCTTATACATTCTTGTTATTAGATCTTTGTCAGATGTATAGTTTGCTAATATTTTCTTCTGTTTTGTAGGTTGTTCATTTACTCTGTTGATAGTTTCCTTTGTTGTGCAAAAACTGTTTAATCGGGCCCCACTTGTTAATTTTTGCTTTCGTTGCAATTGTCAGGTCTTTGCCACCGCCAATGTTGACAATGATTTTTCTTTGGTTTACTTCTAGACTTTTTATATTTTAAGGTCTTACATTTAAATCTTTAATCAGTTTTTATGTAATTTTTGTATATGGTGAAAAAATAGAGGGTCCAGTTTCATTCTTCTGCATTTGACTAGTCAGTTATCCTAGCATTATTTATTGAATAGTATTATCAGATACTAACACTATGGGCACCTTGATCTTAGACTTTCTTGCCTCCAGACAGTGGAAAATAAATTTCTATTATTTTTTAAATTACCCAGTTTGCAGTACTTTGTTACAGTAACACAAACAAAGACAACAATACAGAGATATTCACTATAGTCATCACGCTTCACATTAGATCTCCAGAATTTATCCATCCTGCATAACTGAACCTTTGTAGACTTTGACCAACATCTCTCATTTTCCCTACCCCCATCCTTTGGCAACCATCACTTGACTGTGACTCCACTTCTGAGTTTAATTTTTTTTTTGGGAAAAAAGAAAAAGAAAAAAAAGAAAGAGGAAGAGAAAGAGGGAAGGAGAACGGCAGTGTTGCTTTATTGCCCAGGCTAGAATGCAGTCTAAAAATGGATATTGAAAATCCCTTTTATGCCAATAATTGTGCTTAACAATGGAGACAGGAAAGAATAAGGGAGGAAAATAACAAACAAGCAGCCAACCAATATTTCATTTAAACCTGTGAAATGCTATGCAGTTACTGAGGAGTGATTTACTTCCAATTATGTAGTCACTTTTAGAGTAGGTGTGATGTGGTACTGATAAGAATGTATGTTTTCTGGATTTGGGGTGGGGAAATCTATAAATGTTTATTAAGTTTACTTGTTCTGGGTCTAAGTTCAAGTCCTGGATATTCTTGTTAATTTTCTGTCTCGTTGATCTGCCTAATATTGAAAATGTGATGTTAAAGTCTCCCACTATTATTGTGTGGGAGTCTAAGTCTCTTTATAAGTCAAAGAAGTTGCCTTATGTATCTGGGTGCTCCTGTACTGAGTGCGTATAAATTTAGGATCGTTAGTTATTCTTGTTGCATTGATCTTTTTACCATATGTAATGTCCTTCTTTGCCTCTTTTGATCTTTGTTGCTTTAAGGTCTATTTTATCAGAGGTGAGAATTGCAACTCCTAATTTTTATTTTATTTTATTTTTACACTCCATTTGGTTGGTAAATCTTCCTCCATCCCTTTGTTTTGAGTCTTTAGGTATTCCTGCATGTGGGATAGGTCTGGATGCAACATACCAATGGGTTTTGGCTTTTTATCCAATTTGCCTGTCTGTGTCTTTTTATTGGGGCATTTAGTCGATTTAAATTTAGGATTAATAATAACATATATGAGTTTAATACTGCCATTTGATGCTAGCTGTCTGTTTTGCTCATTAGTTGATGTAGATTCTTCATTATGTTGATGCTTTTTATCTTTTGGTATATTTTTGGAATGGCTGATACTGGTTTTCCTTTCTATGTGTAGTGCTTCTTTCAGAAGCTCTTGTAAAGCAGGCCTGGTGGTGATGAAATCTCTGAGTACTTGCTTGTTCACAAAGGATTTTATTTTTCCTTCACTAATGAAGCTTAGTTTGGCTGGATAGGAAATTCTGGGTTGAAAGTTCTTTTCTTTAAGGATGTTGAATATTGGCCCCCACTCTCTTCTGGCTTGTAGGGTTTCTGCTGAAAGATCTGCTGTGAGTCTGATAGGTTTCCCTTTGTGGGTAACCTGACCTTTCTCTGTGGCTGCCCTTAGCATTTTCTCCTTCATTTCAACCCTGGTGAATCTCACGATTATGTGCCTTGGGGTTGCTCTTCTTGAGAAATATCTTTGTGGTGTTCTCTGTATTACCTGGAGTTGAATATTGTCCTGCCTTGCTAGGTTGGGAAAGTTTTCCTGAATAATATCCTGAAGAATATTTTCCAGCTTGGATTCATTCTTCATCACATTCAGGTACACCTATCAAACGTAGATTAGGTTTTTTCACTTAGTCCCATATTTCTTGGAGACTTTGCTGATTCCTTTTTATGCTTTTTTCTCTAATCTTGTCTTCTCGTTTTATTTCATTGAGTTGGCCTTCGACCTCTGATATCTTTTCTTCTGCTTGATCAATTCGACTATTAAAACTTGTGCATACTTCGCAAAGTTCTCATATTGTTTTTCAGCTTCATTAATTCACTTATATTCCTCTCTAGATTGTCTATTCTTGTTAGCATTTCATCAAACCTTTTTTCAAGTTCTTAGTTTCTTTGCATTGGGTTAGAACATGTTCTTTTAGCTCACAGAAGTTTCTTATTATTCACCTTCTGAAGCCTGATTCTGACAATTCATCACACTTATTCTCCATCAGGCCTTATTCCCTTGCTGATGAGGAGCTGCGATCCCCTGAAGAAGGAGAGGCAGTCTGATTTCTGATGTTTGCAGCCATTTTGTGCTGGTTTCATCCCATCTTTGTGGATTTATCCACCTGTCATCTTTGTGATTGCTGACTTTCAGGTTGGGTCTCTGAGTGGACATCCAGCTTGGTGGTGATGTTATTTCTGTATCTTTGTTTTCCTTCGGCAGACACCCAACCCCCACAGAGCTGGACCTTCCTGCGTTCAGCTGTGCTTACTGTGAAACTCTCAACCGTCAGTGTTTCCAATTGCTATTTTTTTGTGGGGGTGGAACAAGCCAAGCCCGATCACCTGGATCCCCACCTGAGAGCCCCCTTCTTTTTTTTTCCTAATTAAACAGTCAATTCTCGCCCGGGTGCCCCAGTCACCTGCTGAAAAGGAGCTGGGATCCATACAATTTCCCGTGCAGTGACCACCCAGCTGAAACAGCGGCACTGAGATTCATCACGCTTTTCTGCCCGGGAATCTCCCAGTCTGGTTCTGGCTTCAGTCTCCCCTTCAGTCAGCTGAATGGGCGACTCTGCCTTCCCGGAGCTCCAAAGGCCAACCAAAAGGACACACAGTCCTGCACACTCCACACCGAGAACCACTGCACCGGGACGCAGGCAAAACAGCCGTGCCAGCCAAAAGAGTCGCCCTGGTGACCCTTGGGGCTCTTCCACTGGGAATCTCCTGGTCCGTAGGCAACAAAAATTCGTCTGGAAGTCTGGCGTCCACACACTCCCTGCACCTTCACTGGAAGCTGCAATGCTGAGCTGCTGCTAGTCAGCCATCTTGGATCCCTCTCCGAGTTTGACTTTTCAAGACTCCAAATGCAAGTAAGATCATTCAGTGTTTGTGTTTTTATGCATGACTTAGCAAAACATCCTCAAGTTCACTCACATTGTCACAAATGACAGTATTTCCTTCTTTATAAAGGTTGAATAATCGTGTGTGTGTTTGTGTATGCGTGTGTATGTAAAGAGAGAGAAAGCAGTAGAGAGAGAGAGAGCGACAGAGAGAGAGACTTTTTCTTTTTTAATCCAGTAATCCTTTGATAGACGCTTAGGTTGATTCTGAATCTTAACTATTGCAAATAATGCTGCAATAGACAGGAGAGTGCTGGTATCTCTTTGACATACTGATTTTATTTCCTTTCAACATATACCCCAAAGTGAGATTATTGGCTTATATGGTAGTTCTATTTGTAATTTTTTGAGAATCTCCATGCTGTTTTTCAGAATGGCTCTATCAGTTTACATTCCCCCCAATAGCATACAAGGAATCCCTTTCCTCCATATCCTTGCCTACATTTGTTGTCTTTTGTCTTTTTGATAATGGCTGTTCTAAAATGTGTGAGGTCATATCTCATTGTGATTTTGATTTACATTCCCTTGATGATTAGTGATGTTGAGCACATTTTCATACACCTGTTGGTCACTTTTGTGTCTTCTTTAAAAAATCTATATGTTTATCTTCAAGAAAATAAACAGTAAATTCGGTGTAAATTTAAACACAATTTTAGTGTTTAAAAGATGCATTTTAAAACATTATTCAGACTCTATCAGTGAGAAAAATTAATTTTTTTCATTAGGTGATGTAATTACCATGCTTTTTTCATGTACAGAGAGAAAGGTATTAATATGCAACACAAAATTATATCACATTACAGATATAATTTCAAAAAACATTAATATATGAATAACAGAAGAAAAACTAAGGTGGAATGAAAAGAAATACAAAATTTCAATCATAACTGAAAACATTAATTCTTTAAAATATTCCTCCAAGTTTCTGAAAAATTTGAAACAAACTGAGTAGGCTACAGTAATTCTGTTTTTAAAATTCCATATTTTAAGGAGATATATAAATAACCAATGAGGATATGAAAAGATTCTTACTATTATTAATCATTAATCACAATTATACACTACCTCATACTTACTAGAATAGTTAATAAAACAAAAAATACTAATCATAGTAAATGAAGAAATTAGAACCTTCATACATTGCTGGTGGAAATATAAAATAGTGTAACTACTGAAAAAAAACTGTTTTATGGTTCTTTGATTCCTCAAATAAACATAGAATTACCATATCATTCACCAATATCACTTCCAGATATACTAATATGGAAAATAATTGAAAATAGGTATTTAAACAAATATTTGTACATAAATGCTAATAGCAGCATTATTTACAAGAGCCCCAATGTAGAAACAACTCAAACATTCATCAACAAATTAATGGATAGTAAAATGTATATCTATATTATCTGGCAATAAAAATAAATGAATTACTAATTATTGCTACAACATGGATTGACCTTCAAACATTGTACTAAGCAATAGAAGCCAGACAGAAAATACCACATATCTTTTAATTACCTTTACATGAAATATCAAGAATAAGCAAATCTGTAAAGACAGAAAGTAAATAGTGGTTGCCTAGGGTTGGTGTCAGGGAATTGAGGTCAGGCCTCTAATGGATATAGGATTTTGGGGCTCTCTCTCTAAAATATTGAGTATTCTTTATAAAATTTTGCTGAGATACAATGTGTAACTTCACACTGAAGTTGCAGAGTTTTTTTTGTCCTCTTCATGAACATTTTTGTGTTAAATTGCTGAATAAGCCTACTTCCATTTGTTGATTTCTCTATTTCACTTATATCAGTTATCTATGTTGGATTATCTTTATCCATCATGCATATGTATTAGCTTCTTTCCAGTTACTTTTATAACTTCCTATTTTTAAGCTGTACTCACAATGATAATCTAGAGACAGTCTTCCATGGTTGTCAGTGGTTTTCATGCCTTGCTGCTTCTTATATTACTATATTTATTAATTGTGCAATAATCTTAGTTGGGTCTGCTCCTTTTTACTTTAATTGAAGTTATTTTTTTTATTTTCTTAATAAACTCACACACAAAACCTATATTCTTTTGTGTTCTGTAGAGTAAGATAATTTTGAGAAAATTTCTTGTTACTTTAAATAAATTCTTCAAATTTAGTACTTTGCCTTTTGATATTATGGTATATATCTCATGTGTTTGTTGTGTTGAATTTGCATATCTACTTATTTTTTCTAGTTTTCTTGTCCATAATGAGAGACCCTGTTCAGAATATATTCTCATGTGATATAGGAATATCTCAGATTATTTATGCCATATCTGAGAAGGGTTTCTTTATTCTCTGAGCAATATATGTGCCCACCTACTTTTCTATTGTCTGATGAATTGGTGTGGGTAGCAGAAGACGGAGAGTTCGGCTGAGAGGTTGAGTGTTCCCAGCAGAATACTTATTCTGTGTTCTCATAGACATGCTCTACTATTCTTCACTGAACAACGATGGGGATTTCTTCTATCTGAATGTGAGGATTGATCCAGTCCTGTTATTTCCCTAATTCAGTGTAAAACCTTGCTATTTTCACTTCTGTCTGAAAGCAAACCATGTGGTTATCTTTCTCATTACATCTATTTCTACCCAGTAGTCATATTTACCTCTTTTTTAGTCTAATAACCATCTAGTTTACTTTTCTGTAGAAGCTAGGTTATTAGCTATAATTCTTACCAATTTATCAGTATCCCTCAGTAGAATAGCTTGTCAGTCCGCCACGAAGCTAGCTGTGCTGACCTTTTCTTCAGAATCTACTTCTTTGAAGCTATGTCAAGTTTTTGTGATTTTATTAGATTGTCTTTTTTTTTTTTTTCATTTAGTTGGTTTCTGTAAGCCATGTTTTTTTGTAGAATTTTACTCTTTTATTTATTTGGGAGGAAATTTTTCTTATACCATTGAGATTACATTTCAACCAGAAAGTTAACTCACAGTATGTCATGTAAGGTCTTTTATTGTTTGGATAGATATAAATCACAAACCTAGTGTGGCATATGTGCAAAATAAACCTTCATTTAATGATTGAATAGCTTATATAGAGATGATTAGTTCTTAATAAATCTCATAATGATATGAAATTTTGTATTTTAATTTTTCAAAGTGACATCACATCATTTATTTATTTAATTATAAAAAAAATCCTATGTATTTGGTAACATAGATATTTCCTGGTTTTTTGAATTATGGACAAAATGAGGCCCAGAGACAGTAAGAAACTTCTTTAAAATATACAGCAATGGTTAGTAGCAGTGCAGCAGTTAAATACAAGGTTTTCAACTTTCAACATTGCAATTCTCAAGCTTCTATAGTGAAATATTTTTATATTTTCTCTGCAATAACTTCTTTAAGAATATTAACATACTATAATTTTATTACAATTGATCAAAATAGCTGATAATAATTATTAGTAAAATAGTTAATAGAGAAAATAAAATTATATAAATAATTCTTATAGCATATGTTTTCTTTCCATTTTGGATTAAATAATTATATATTTATATAAATAAATAAAAGTTTACAGAATCAAATGAAATGGTATTTATATAACTAGTATCATAGATTTCTAAATGGCTCTTATTAAAATCTACCTTCAGAATAAAATTCTTAGAGCACTGAAGTGCCAGTAAATAAAAGAGCAATGTATACATACCGCTATGTACTCCATGATGGTATGATATTTTTAGTAAAATAGTTAACAATAGAGAAAATAAAATGAATTAATATTTATAAAACATCTATTTTTAACAGGAATTATGACACATAATATATAGTGTAAACAAAAACTCAAGCACAAACAAAAAGACAGTCAGCCTCATGAAGCCAACCATGTAGCCGGAAATGAGTAAAATAAGACACCCATAGCTGTCAAATAAGCTGGTGAACAGAAACAGACTGTTGCGGACATTTAGTTCAGTAATATGAGGAAATCACTAAAAGCCTTAGGGAGGAGAAGGCATTTGAAATAGCTCTATAAAATTGTGTAGCATTTCCACAGGGTAGTTTAGAAGGTGGTTGCATTCTCAGTAGGGAAAAAAAAAAAAAAAAAAAAAACAAACATGAATAAATCCAGGGGAGTTGGAAAATCAAACAGCACATATAAAAAACTTTGGAACTAAGTTATATATACATAGCTTAGTTTTATATATATATATATATATATATATATATATATGTGCTGTTTGTTGGAAAATCAAACAGCACATATAAAAAACTAAGTTTTTGGAACATGGTGAAAAAATGGGAGATACAAATGAAAAGCTATGATAAAAATTTACATCTGTTCCACAAATATCCATTAAGCACCTCATAGTTGGCCAATGTTGTTCTAGGTACTTCTTGAAAAAGAAATCATGTTCTTTCTTCTAAGATATGTAGGGATTATTGATTGAGATAGAAACATAAACTGTTTCCAAAAAATGAAATAAAGTGACAGGGTAATGCCACAAATCCTATAAGATCTTAAAGGATGGACCCTTAGCTTGACTAGAGGTGGACGACAGGACTCTATGAAGATTTTCTAGATGACATAGTGCCTGAACTGAGTTTCAAAAGATGAATAGGAAGATTATCAAGCAAAATGCAGGAAAGGCAAGAGTCAGGGATAATACCAGATAGAGGAAACTACATGGACAATGAGGCATGAAAGAGATGTGAGAACCTACTAGGAGATTAATTGAACCATATGATAATGAGTCCATGTGATATATATAACCATATGATAACAGGACAAGAAATGGGAATGAATAACACTCCAGAGGTTGGCATGGATGATTGGTGGAGAACATTATATATCATGTTAAGAAACATAGCCATTACCCTATAGAAAAATAAGTTATGTAAAGGGTATTAAGCAAATGAAGTTTTAACCAGTTCAGCCTAGAGGCTCTACATAGAAGTTGGTTTTGAGGAAGCACAAAGTTGGAGGTTGGAAACCAGTTCAAAAGCCAGTGCCAAGCTCATGAGTGCCTAAGCAAGGTCAATAGAATGGAGGAGTGAGATTTTAAAACTTTCATAGCAGGTAAAAAAATTCAAGCAGAAATTATTATGGAATGCAAACTATACTTCATGTCCCCATAGATGAGTAAAACAAAATTCCTGAGTTCTAGAAACTCAGAGCTTGGTGGAGGAATATTAAGAAAGCAATCACAAGTGTGAAGGAAATGAAGAGCTCTTGATTATGTATTTTGAAGCCATATGTGATTAATTTAGAAAACCAGCAGAAGGAACATGGATTTTTATAAGCCATGAGGCCTCATTGAAAGTTTGTGAGCAGAGAACCTACACTGGTGGATTTGTTTTAGGAAGGCAATTCTAGGGCCCCAAAAGAGGAAAGACAGAAGGGGAAGAGAACTGAAGGACCCGTTAAGATAACCTCAGTTTAAGTAAAAGATAATATTGTCTTGGACTGCAATGGCAGAGGAAAGAAGGTAGAGAGTAAGTAAAGATATTTAGAAAATAAAATTGAACTTGGTGACTAATTTAAAGTGGGATGTGAACAGAAAGGAATTAAGAATATCTATGAGATATTTATTTGTGAAAGTGGGTGTATGATGATTCTATTGACTAAGACAAAAAATATAGGCGAAATGTCAGCTGTGAGGGGAAAGAGTAAAAATTGCTTGGGACATTTTGAGCTTGAAACCTCTTTCAAAAATAGAAAAATGATTCACATATTCAACTTGAAATTCCTAATTTACAATTCCTTAAATAAATAAATCATATTTTTTTCACTTCTTGTTTCACAAAAATTTTGCCATAACTAGAATTTCTTTAAGTCTCTTTCATCATTGTCACATTTAATATGGTCTTCTAATTCTCTGTGGATGTTCTGCTTTAACCAGTTTTCAGTTTTCATTTAAACAAAAGTGAATTGAAATAAAAATGACATAAAAAATAAAAATGTACAAGCAAATGATCTTAATATATGATGAACTACTATATCAATGGTTTTTAGAAGATACAATAATGACCACTTTTTTGGACATTGTTAAGGAAATATAAAAATGGCAAGTGCTGTTGAAAACAAGTTACAATAACAACTACTACTCTATGATAATGTCATATCATAGTCAACAAAGAAAGTCAATATATTATGATACTTGGAGGAAGAGATAGAAATTATAAATTTAAGAAGTGCAGACATTTTAATCTACCACAGATAAAGATAGTGACTGATTAATCAAAGTCATACAGAATATGGTACCCTACTTGAATAATTACATGTAATATCATGATAAAACTTTTTCTCAACAGTCCCTACAAATCAACATATATTCCTGAGAAACTATTTTTTATGCCACCATTAATAACGTTTTCAAATTTTCATTTTTAGAATATTAACAGTATAAAAGCATAATGGGTCTTGAGAAAACTAAGAACTCAGAGTGAACATTTAAACTACTAAAAATATATGCTAATGGGCAAAGGATTATGAGGCATATTTGCAAAATGTGACCTCAAATGTTCAAAGTTGTTGCTGGTTTTATACAGATTTTTGTTGTATTTAAAACTATGTAAAGTTATTCAGGCAACAACAAAAGCATAAAATGCTAATCTGAGTGTACCACCAGTTTTAATAAGGAGATTTAGTTTAATACTAAGAGAGACACTTTGTGTGTGGGTAAAGTTATGGTAGAGGCAGCCTACTCACTAAGTTTAACATTTCTTCATTAGGAAGAAAATTGAAAGGGTTGAACCATACTTACGAGCCCTGTTGGGATATTCCTTTTTTTTTTTTTTTTTTTACATTTTTCTATTCCTATTTGGAAGAAAAGCTCAAGGGATGAATCTAACAAAACACATACCAAATAAGGTCATCCTCCCAGAGCCTTGTTAGGAAAAGCAGCAGCGTTCATATATTAAGTTTGATGCCAAGGTTTTAAGATTATAGCTGAATAAATCAACGAAGCTCATGCTGTTCAAGGGCCTTACAGTAAAGATGAAAAATTTGTAGGAGAAAAATTATAATTATCTAGAGGACTTGGGCAGCAAAATGAAACAAATATAAAATGTAAGGAATTTTAATATAAAAAAAGGAGTTTTATTGTATAAGTCATACAAATATAAACCTAATATTGAGATGAGGTTTACGAAAAGGAAAAAATAAACAGCTTTTTCTTTTTTTTGCTTTCAGGAATACATCCTTTCTCATTATCTAGATTCTCCCCCTTGGCACCCCATCCCTAACTTGTACTATTACAAAAAAGGTATAATCTCATGGAAAACAAATGTAAGGGATTAAATGAACATTTTTAAAGAGTAAAAGAGAAAGATGATGCCAAGCCTGTTGCATGTTCTATGTTTTGACAACAGGTTTTTCAAAACCTTGTGTGATTACTGTTTGTTACAGTTAATCTGAAGTGCTCTCTAAGCCAGTAATACATACATGGATGTGTGGTATAGCTCAAGATGAAGCATTCATGAAGATTAAGGCATCAAGCCTTAAAGAGTAAATTTTTATTACTACTTTTGGAAACATTAAAAATATTGACATCATTAATGTTAGTATACATTATATTTCAAAAATGGATATTGAATGATTAATTGGCCAACTTTATTCTTTATTCAACAACAAAAATTAGTAATCAAACATTAAGATAGTAATGACATCATCTTAAGACTATTTTGCAATTTACCCTTGCTTTCAGGCAATTTATTAGTTTATTTATTAGTTAAATTTTGTAAGTTTGTCAAATAAAATACATCTTTGTGCCAAATGAAAGTTTTGGGGTCAAGTGAATAAAATATTCATTTTATTATATTTTATAAATTGAATAAATTCATTTTATATTTATTAGGTAGCCACATATGAAACACATAGTGAAGACTGGGATCCTCATACAGGAATATGCATCTACTAGCTGCCTAGAGATTCTCTTCTGCAAGAGTTCATTCGTATTTGCATTTACTTGCAGAAGAGTGAAAACATATCCAGTTATCTAGATCTGTGCCTTTCTCTAAGCAGTTATATTTGAGGTTTTTAGATGCTTAGTAGGCATCCTTTATTTCTCAGAAATATAAACATTTAACCACTAAGTTGGAGAGAAGAGCAATGAAAGTTCTAGGATTCCCCATGGCAGCAACATCATGCACCTCATCTAAGACTGTGTTTAGGGTAGGTTTGCTCAATTAAATTTGAATTTCATATAAACAACAAGCACTATTTTTTTTTACATATTTATCTATATATATATATATAGATAAATACATGTGTACATATCTATCTATCTAATCTATCTGTCTGTCTATGTATCTATCTATCTATCTATCTATCTATCTAGAGAAGTCCAAGAGCTCCAGGGTTGAGAGAGAGAGAGAACTTACTCCTGAAATACTTGTTGTAAAACTTAAATAGAAAAAGAGAGTGGGAGAACCATTACCTCTTAAAATATCAGGAAGAGACAGAAATTATACTGTGTGTATTTATCTTAGTGGTTTAATGTTATATTAAAATTGAAACCTTACAGTAAAGCTCTCATGAGTCACCATTTTTTAAGCAAAAGGTAGACGAAATAAATGGTAGAAAATAGAAAAAGGAAATGACAGGGTAAAACTTCTTAAAACGGAACATTTTTTTTTTCTTAATTTGAATCACTAAACAGTAATTGGCATTAAATATTATAGAAATTGAATATTTAATTTGAGACTGAGTCTAAAGTTACCTATATTCCTTGGATGTCAAGATAAGTGGAAATAATTACAAATAAAACATGATTAGGTTGTATTATACATGTACTTATTGTAAGTATTTGAGATTATAAAACAGTAGGAATGCCATACCAAATTAAATTAGGTATTTTAGTTTTTAAAACAGACTTCACTTTTTAGAGCAGTCTTAAATTCACAGAAAAATTAAGGAGCAACTACAGAGAGCTTCTATCTACTCTGGCCCTGTCCCACATAAAAAACCTCCCTCATTATCAACTTACTGCCTCAGAATAGCACACCTGTGACAATTGATTAATCTACATCAACACATAATTATCATCTAAAGTCCATAGTTTGCATTGGGGTTCATTCTTGATGTTGCACATTTTACTGATTTTGTAAAATGTATTCTCCATTATGGTATCATACAGAATACTTTCACTGCCCTAAAACTCCTGTGTTCCACATATTCATCCTCAGTCTCCTCAATCACTAGCAATCACTGATATTTTTACTGTCTCCATATTTTGCCTTTTCCAGAATGTCATATATGCTGTAGTTGGAATCATATGGTAGCTAGCCTTTTCAGGTTGACTACATATGTTTTCATTTGTTATTAGACATTTTAGGTTCCTCCATGACTTTTCAAGACTTAATAGCCCATTCTTTCTAGCTCTGAATAAGATTCCATTGTCTAGATGTACCGCTGTTTATTCATTCACCTACTTATCAGTTTCTTTTATTTATGGATCATGTCCTTGATGTTGTATCTGAAAAGTCATCACAAACTCAAGGACACGTGGATTCGCCCTTTGTTATAAGTCTTTTATCATTTGCACTTTACATTTAGGCTTATGATTCATTTTGAGTTAATTTTTGTGAAAAAAGATAAGTAAAGTCTGTGTGTAATTTTATTTTATTTTTTTGCATCTGGGTGTCCAGTTGTTGTAGTATCATTTATTGAGAAGACTACATTTGCTCTACTATGTTGTCTTTGCTCCTTTTCATATAAATTTTTCATCTATATATTTCTGTGTAAAAAATTTTATATCTCAGAGGCTATATATGCCTTTTAAATATCTGCATTAAATATTTGTTTGCTGTTGAAAATTTCCCTCCTTGGTGAGGTCTCAGACATTAACTCCAAAACCTTCCATCTTTGTGGTCCAAAGGTGTAATCTCAAGAGCTCCAGGGTTGAGAGACGCTTGAAAAAAAAAATCTGACTTTGCCTTCAATTACCTTCCTGTGTGTGCTTTCCCTTTGCTTGATGATCTACAGACTCTTACTTTTCATGACATCTCAACTGCAAGATTAAATGTCTAATCCACTTGGATTATTTTAGTTATAGATGCTATTAGGGAGATTTAATAGTCATCTTTCCATAAATGGAAATCTCTCAGAGTTTATCCTTCTGGTATCACAATATAGAATTGTCTAATTTTTATTTTACTTGTTATTTGTCTTTGCCCCCACCTCATGTGGCAAGGTTAGCAACTTTGTCTATTTTATGCATCATAATATTTCCAGAAAGTAGAAAGTATCTGGTACTTAGTAAGTATAGAATATACTCTATTGAATGATTGAATATATAATTTAATTAACTTGCTTTTTACTTTGAAAATGTTTCTCCTACTGATAAAAAATTATTCATTAAAGTGATTTTTATTGCTACACAAAAAGTGTACTAGAATAGTTTAATCCTTTCTCATATTGACAAGTTGTTCTTCAGTTTTTACTGTTTTAAATGTTGCTGGGTTTTAAATTATGGTTTATAATGAGTTTTTAATATTTTGTTAGTTCTTCAGATATTTTCTCATAAGTACAATTATCAGGTCAAAATACTTGAAATCATTTTTAAAGCTTTTTATATATATTGTAAAATTGCATTCTAGAACTAATTACAACTCCCATAAACAGTGTGTGTGTGACAGATATAATAGTATCTATTTCATCATTTCTCAAAAGTATTTTAAGCTTTGCTGTATAAATCCCACATTGTATGTATTAATAGATTTTTCCTTTACTGGGGACCAGAGGGTTAGAGATATTGATGAGAAAAATATATCCCAGAATTTGAAACAGAGAAAGCATGCATAATCTTATATTCCACATATTTAACAAGCAGTTATTTTACAGTATTAGTTATTACAGGTGTTGTAAAATAAATGTTTTATTACAAGAAGAAATATAGAATAAAAGACACTGATCATATACCAATTAATAATGCTTAAATTTGTTGAAAAATTTTCATGTTCTAAGTGCATTTTATTTATTTTCAAATTTAAAACCCCAGTTTTAAAAAATGATGGGCTGAGAGCCACTTTTTTCCTACTTCTGACATTTTCTGTCTTGTAGAGGGACATCTATTTCTGTCATTCTGCTTTCTCTTGCCTTTTACTCTCTTGTTGCCAGGGAGGATGGAGTGACTTTCTTGTTTGGTAAAGCTGTGTATGCTTTGGTTGAATGATACTGCTTTCTCAGGAATGAGGTCCTAGCATGCTACTCATTGTGCTCATTGTCACATGCTTTATAAGATCAGGCATGCATGGTGAATGGATCTACTTACTGCTGAAGGTTCACGTGAGGAGCTTCATTCATTTGCTCACAGACATAAGGCACAATCATCAATTTATTATGAATAATAAGGGAGATATTTTTGTCTTCATATTATACCTTTATTTCTCTGCTGATTGAGGGTTTAGGTAGAAAAATGTGTGTTATTATAGGACTTTCCTCGTGTCGCCAATTTTATATTTGTTTTATAATTTTTAAATATCTAGCTTATTGTGGTTTGAAACTGAGAGACTAGGTATTTGGTGAAACCAAAGTTTGTAGCTAGGTTCTGCCTAAATGCAAAGCTTATGCTTATAGTCAGTTCATCATATACATTGTAAAAAATACCCTTTAATGAGCAAGTTAGGCTTAGATGGGACAAGTAAATGGGATGAACAATGATTGTCTTAGTAGCATGGCGTCATAAATGTTTTCATGCTTTTTGGAATAAAAATCTTGTTCATCCTGGAGTAATTGGTATATGCATATTTTAACTAATTGCAATTTTTATATTCATTAAAGTGTCTATCATATGTATAATATATATATAATATATATTATTACATATTATATATATGTATTATATAATATATATTATTACATATTATATATATGTATTATATATATATTTTTTGATACACAGTCTCACTCTGTCACCCAGGCTGGAGTGCAGTGGTGTGATCTCAGCTCACTGCAGCCGCCTTCTGGGTTCAAGCGATTCTCGTGCTTCAAACACCCAAATAGCTGGGATTACAGTCATGCACCACTACTCCCTGCTAATTTTTGTATTTTTAGTAGAGACAAGATTTCATCATATTGCCCAGGCTGGTCTCGAACTCCTTTCTCAAGTGATCTGCCCACATTGGCCATGCAAAGTGCTGGGATTACAGGCATGAGCCACCATGTTTGGCCTCTATTGTATATATTTTAATGCAGATTTTTAAATGTTTACTTCTAAAGCAGCTTCTATTTTACAGGAGAGACTGATTATGCCTACAGCAATGAGACAACACTGGATAAATTCTTAGATACCTACGAATTTCTTGGTTTGTTTTGATCAGAGAGTCAGTTCTCCCTTAGAGTAAAAAAAAAAAAAAATGCCTTGGGAAAATTATATTGTTTAGGACATTGGGAAATGACTTCATCTTAGTGTTTAATGTGAATGTCCATTTTTTTCATGGGAATATTTACTGCAATCTACTATGCTAAATAGCTCTATGATAGCTACTTACCTGTTTACTTGTGCATGCAGATATAGAAGAGAGTATTTTCTTGCTTTTTTTTTTCAGCTCAAAAATAAGTGTAAGTCTGTGACAGTCCTAGACTTAATCTGAACACAATTTTATTTCTACTTGAAAAAATTTCCCTGTTTGTTTAGGCACATGTCTTTGATCATTCAGAGGAGGCCTTCTTTGGAAGATCTATTATACAAAGTCCAATATGTTTGTTTTTAATGCCCTGGCCAATAAGACATTGACATTAGAATGTGTGGTTTTAAATTTCATACATTTCAAATTTTCTGTTTAGTCACTATCATTCATATTCTTAATTTCTTAATGTTTTCTCAATTACTTAATTTAAAAGTAGATCATAAAGGAACATGCAAAAGTTTCCAAACCCATGTTTTTACTTAATTAATTTAACAGCTTTATTGAATTATATTTGTTATACATGAAAAAGCACATGTTTAGTGTACACAACCTGTTGAGTTTGGACTTCTGCACATACTCACAATAGCATCACCATGATCCAGGTACAGATGGACATCACCTTTTACACATTTCCGATAAGTGCTGTTATACAAACATTACATGTGATTAAACAACACATTCATTATTAGATGTAGTTTTACACCCTCTGCTGAAGATCTTTATTTAGAAAAATAAATGTGCATCCTGTAATGTTACAAAAACATAAAGTCATTTTTGCAGCTTAGTACAACTTTACAAAGCAGGCTGATGTAGTGGAAGACATGTGAGCTTTGTAGTCCAAGACAGCTAGGTTCACATTCCACACTTATTAGATGTATGGTATTGGAAGACATGATTAATTTTGCTAATCTTCAGTTTTGCTACTCAGAGTAGTGATGATTGCACCTACTTTGCAAGACTGTTGAGAGGATGTGAGACACTCTTAATTATGTGGCATTTAGTTATTGCACAATATCAAAGCTCTCTGTATTCTCATAATTAGCTTTCTCTAATTCTTTGAATAGAATTATGTGATAACATAAACATGTCTTTTAAAGGCCTTGAGATGTCATAGACTCAGGACCTCTAGGCAGAACTATGCCTCTGGCAAGAGGAAGTGACAGAAGATATCCTTAGTACCTCAATTCTCTTCATTAATCTAAATCCTCTACTGGTATATGACTTTATTTGTGCCAAGGGTGCTGAGGTTTTTCTCTAAAAGAACTGATGTTTACATTATTTAGATAAATGCCTTGAGGTTCCTTATGCTAATTCATTCTTTCGTGCCTTTTCTTTACTAACAATATTAGACAGTTTTTTAACTGACAATGATTTATGCTTCTCAATTTTTCAGGTTTCCTGCTGTTGGCATTCATATATCCCAAGGCACTTGCACATAAGTTTCTACAATTTCAGCAAATACGTCCAGAAAAAAGGTCTATTCTTACAAATGGAGATAGATTCAGACCAAAGAAAGTATTATTTTTTTCTTCTAGATACATTGAAGTGCCACAATTGTATGTTCTCCAACAAAAAATTATAAAGAAAGTAAATTACCTTCCTATGATGTATTTGAAACTTCTCTATTGGTATAAAACTTTGCACTTTATTTGTAGTGACATAATACAATTCTTTCTTCAGAATATCTAAAATGTCAGCGAGACTTGTTAGCATCAAAGACAGTATGACATGTTTTGTCTAACACTTTAATTTGTGCATGGGTAAACAATTCTCTTTAATGAACTTAGCAAATAATGTAGTTGTTTGACATTCAATTATCCATTTGAAGTATTTTATTTCCTTTATTTCTCATCTGTTGTTTACATTTTCTGTCATCATTAATTCTTATTCTTTATTCTTACAGGCAATTTAGTTCCACAAATATCATGATCTGTTTAATTTCTAAAGTTCTTCCATTATGAAATCTATGAATTATTTACTTTTCAAACAAGATAAAAGATTTTGTTTTGTACATATATACAAAGACTCTCCATGTTGTTGATTTTAATTCTATAGACTTTTGAAAATTTTTAATATATTTGGTTTATTAGCACTTTCTTAGATTTGTTTTTATTAAATATTGAATTGGTACATAGAAATTTTTGACAAAATGTTCAAGGGAGAGAGAATAGATACCACTTAAGAAACAAAGTACAATGTTTAGCCTTGAAGTGTCCTGTAAATATTTCCTATTATTTTCCCCGTACTGATCAGTATGAACCTATACTGAGCTTTTCATTTATTAAATATCTCAGCTTTACAATTTTAATGCAAATCTTTAATTTCCCATATATTTTGTTTAGACCGACTTTAAATTTTGCATTAAAGAAATCATACTACTTGTACCCCTACAATTGCTTTTTCTTTGTTCAATAATATTCTTTTAAGTGTTATTTATGTTGTTGCATGTAGCTTATTCCATTCCCCTGATCAGAGGCAACTTTTATCAGACAATGATCTGATTTTCTTTTTTGTTCTTTTTTTTTTTTTTTTTTTTGGTTTTTTTTTTTTTTTTTTTTTTTTTTTTTTTTTTTTTTTTTTTTTTTCTATTGCCATTTTAAAAATTTATTTATTTATTTATTTTACTTTAATTTCTGGTGTACATGTGCAAATCTTGCAGGATTGTTACATAGGTATACACATGACATGGTGGTTTGCTGCCTCCATCCCCCTGTCACCTACATTAGGTATTTCTCCTAATGTTATCCCTCCCCAATCTCCCCACCTCCTGCTATCTCTTCTCTAGCCCCCAACCTCCCAACAGACCCCAATGTGTGATGTTCCCCTCCCTGTGTCCATGTGTTCTCATTGTTCAACACTCACTTATGAGTGAGAATATGTGGTGTTTGGTTTTCTGTTCTTGTGTCAGTTTGCTGAAAATGATGGTTTCCAGCTTCATCCATGTCCCTGCAAAGGACATGAATGCATCCTTTTTTGTGGCTGCATAGTATTCCATGGTGTATACGTGCCACATTTTCTTTATCCAGTCTGTCTCTGATGGGCATTTGGGTTGGTTCCAAGTCTTTGCTATTGTAAACAGTGCCACAATGAACATACGTGTGCATGTGTCTTTATAACAGAATGATTTATAATCCTTTGGGTGTATATCCAGTAATGGGATTGCTGGGTCAAATAGTATTTCTATTTCTAGATCCTTGAGGAATTGCCACACTGTCTTCCACAATGTTTGCACTAATTTACACTCCCACCAACAGTGTAAAAGTGTTCCTATTTTTCCACATTCTGTCCAGCATCTGTTGTCTCCAGATTTTTTAATGATCACCATGCTAACTGGCGTGAGATGGTATCTCAATGTGGTTTTGATTTGCATTTCTCTAATGACCAGTGATGATGAGCATTTTTTCATTTGTTTGTTGGCCACGTAAATGTCTTATTTTGAAAAATGTTTGTTCATATCTTTGACCCACTTTTTGATGGGCTTGTTTGTTTTTTTTCTTGTAAATTTGTTTAAGTTCTGTGTAGTTTCTGGATATTAGCCCTTTGTCAGATGGGTAGCTTACAAAAACTTTTTCCCATTCTGTTGGTTGCTGGTTCATTGTAATGATTACTTTTTTTGCTGTACAGAAGCTCTGGAGTTTAATTTGATGCCATTTGTCTATTTTGGCTTTTGTTGCCAATGCTTTTGGTGTTTTAGTCATGAAATTCTTGCCTATGCTTATGTCTTGAATGTTGTTGCCTAGGTTTTCTTCTAGGGTTCTTATGGCGTTAGGTCTTATGTTTGAGTCTTTAATCCATATGGAGTTAATTTTAGTGTAAGGTGTCAGGAAGGGGTCCAGTTTCAGCTTTCTGTACATCGCTAGCCAGTTTTCCCAACACCATTTATTAAACAGGAAATCCTTTCCCCATTGCTTGTTTTGTCAGGTTTATCAAAGATCACATGGATGTAGATGTGTGGCATTACATCAGAGGCCTCTGTTCTGTTCCATTGGTCTATATCTCTGTTTTGGTACCAGTACCATGCTATTAAAAATATGGAAGGCTTCACAAATTTGCATGTCAATGATCCGATTTTCATTGTGATAAAAAGTTTTACTATATTACTATCTCACAAGTTATTTATCCATTCAACTGGGATTGTCATTTAAAATGTTTTTCACTGTGCTTTGATTTGTTTTGCTTCTGCTATTACAACCAGTGCTGCTCTGATTATTCTCCTATGTGATGTCTTATACAGGGTTGTACATTCCATACCTATCCTTATTTGCTCTTTTAACTTCTTATTCCTTGTCAGCTCACCTATTTGAGAAAACTAGAAATTCATAGGGTGTTACAGACTTTTTTCTTTATAGTAATTTTAAAATTAAAGTATTAATGACAATTACATACACTATGGGATTAAATGAGTAATATATAGTGTTTATTACTAAATGCTATTTAAGCATTGATGACAATAAAAATGATATGCTCTGGATCATATGTACAAGAACACATACTTTGGAGTGGAATTGCTGGGTTGTAATATATAAGCAACTTCAACTACATTATGGCCAATTGTGAGTAATTTTCCATTATCTGTTAACTCCTCTACCCATGGTAATGACATTTTTTCTGGGAATATGATTGTCTATATGAAGCCAGCATTTCTTACTCTTCACAGCCATTTAAGAGCTGTATGACTTCATTCTTGCCTGTGGAATATCACAGAAAAAATAGATATCCTCCTTCTTCTTGCCCTTACATTTTTGAGTATATATTCTTTTGTACTTTTGTGCTTTTTTCCATTATCCACTTGTGGAAAAGGATCAAAATTAGAGTAAATGCATTGGAACTGGAGATGGAAGTCACATGTTGATGGTGACAGAACTGCTTAATCGGTTCCGCTGTAACACTGAGAGAAATATTTTTCTCTATTTCAGGTACTAATATAGGGCTCTTATTTTCTCAGCAGCTAAGCCTATACCCTATAGCCTAACTAATCCATATGAAGTTGACAAAAAGAGAACATAATCAAGACTTATTTTCAGGTGCTTATCTAAGATTTGTTGGTACAGCCAGAAGAAGCATTGCAACTTCATTTAATGGCTGTTTAGGTGGAAAATCCTTCTAGTGGACGGGCCATCTAGTATTACAACTGTAAGTAAACACTGCTTACGAGGAGACATACCAGAGGTAAAGCTCTCAACCAATTAAGAACCATTAGCCATCAATTTGTTCAAGTTTTCTGGAAAATAGCAGGAAAAATGTTAGAAAATTGATATTTTCTAACATCAATTTGCTTGAGAGATACAAGGTGCTTGAGAGTGAAAGTGTGTGCATGGATCTCTTGAAATGCATTAAAATGGTAGCAAGTTATTAACCATATGTATTGCTCCCTTCACTGCATGTTTTCTGAACAATAATTCTATTAAGGGGACAAAGTGTCTTATAATACAAGTGTCAGGCACCTCATTCCCCAACCACCCTAGTGCTTGCTCAATAGCCTCTTAAGCAAAATGGCTGTAGTGGCAGAATGGACGTGATGAATGAATTCAGCAATATGGGTTTTCCCTCACTGAGGCTGATCTGACTACTACCATAGCTGAAATATTCAAATTTGCCAAGAGGAAGGGACAAAATGTAACCTCCATTAGAGCATCACATCCTAGGAAGACCACCAAACTGCCTGGTGAATGGCTGATTGTGTTGTCCTTCTACAATTGAAGAGCCAGTGATTTATCCTCTCTGGAATAGACACTGTGATTATACATTTGCCCTATTTGCTTAACATGCTTCTCCCAGAATTACTACAGATAGATTTACTGAATCCCATATTTACTGAAACAAATATCCTCACTGAATTCCTCTCACCTCAGAATGGACTGAACAGAGAAAGAAGAGAACCAATGAAATTTAGTGTTCTTAGTATTCATTCTAACATCCATAAGCAGCTGAATGGACACAAAAGTGGGAGTTCTTCTGAACCCTCAGGTACAGTGTCCACCAGGAAAGATTACCTTTTAAAAATATCACATACATATGCTTCTATCAAATTATTTTGAATTCTATCTAATTTTATCTAATTATTTTTAGCATCTATTGGGAAATTCATATGATATTTTACCTTACATATTTTAATGAAGTTCATAACTGCTATAAATTTTTCTTCTTTTTGTTATGAACATACTTACATATTACTTCCTTATTTTATGCATGCATTATATCATCTTTATTATACATTACTAGTTTTGATTTACTAATATTGACTTTCACATTTTTGCATCCCTGCTCATAAGTGAGAATGGCTTGCCATTTTCCACTCTCATAATTTCTATTATTTTATTAGGTATAAAATGAGACAGTAAGTCTTGATTGGGCAACTTTGGAATTTCTTTTTAAATGATGGGTACAATTTATATGTTCAAGCCCCTTAGTTTTATATTTTTTTAATTGAAAGGTGTTCTGTTGTTTAAATTACTGTAGTAGTTATAAGCCTGAGGCAGAGATGGCCAGTTCCTCATATTGTTCATGCCCCCTTTGCTTTTTGTAATAGAATGCTGTGAGTTTTCGTTAGGTACGTGGCCACTGCTGGATACTACATTTTCCTAGTATATATTGCAGCTAATATAGTCATGTGGCTAGGTTGCCGTCAGTGCAGTGTGAATAGAAGTGATATTCACATTTTCTAGATCCTGCTGTTACAAGAAAGTACCTGGCTCTTAATATGTTATTTCTTCTTGCTGTGAGCTAGAACATAAATTAGGTGGTGATTAATCTTTTAATCATAAGCAATAATGATCTAACTTGATTATCCAGATAATTTCGTGGCTTGAAATTACACAAAATTTCTGGTGGCTTTCCAATCTGAGTTTTACGTGGAAGAGAGAAAGAGGTGCTTAAATTACTAGTATTTTAGGCTCAGTTAAAACAACTAATCCAGTGATCACCAAACCAACCTAAAAGGCATCTGAATCCCCTGGAGGGCTTGTTATATTACTTGCTTTATTTTGATACTGCCTTATCTTTTTGGTCAATTGAAATATTCATCTCTCCCCTTTTTTTGGTCATGTATCTTCTTTAAAATACATTTGTTTATTATCAATATTACTACATCAACATTTTTGTTAACATTTTTCTGGCCTCTTATTTTTCTCTTTCTTTTCTTTAGCTTCAAACTTCACATAAACTTCTATGACATCTATATGCCTCTTATAAATAGTGTATACCCAGATACAGATACTGCGTTGTTCATTTTTTTTAGCTTTAATCAAGCCTTTGTCTTTTAAACACACATGTTTTATTTATGTTTATTAACATTTTCTGATATATTTGGCTTTATTTCTACAAACTTTTGTGCATTTTATTTATATCATAACTTTCTATTTCTTTCTGTTTTGTTGTTTTTTCTCATTTAGCTTTTCTCCATTGGCTTGACAGTTTACATTCCATTTTTATTATTTTGGTTGTACTTTAGCTATTTTTAAAATGTATAATTAATTGAGGAAAATTAAAGGTTCATGTGTGTTTGTCATCTTCTCAAAAACAACTATAAAATTGTAATAGAATACTTTTATAAAAGTCAATCATTGATAGAGTTACTCACATGTTCACCATATTTACCACTTTCTCTTCATCATTTCTTCTTCCACCTCAGTCTTTCCATTTGAGATTGTTTTCCCTTTGCTTTAGTATATATCCTTTAAATTTCTTTTAATAGGACCAACTGTTTACAAATTCTCTTAGATTTTTTTATTCTGAAAATAACTTTATGCATCAGATTTATTTTTTCATATGTATATTACAAACCATTGTGTACTCATTAATTTCCATTTATATTTTTAGTCATCCCTTTTTAAAACCTTCTAGGTATAGCTTAATGAGTCACTTTAAGGTATGTAGTTGTATAATTACTATGCAGGTCAAAGAATAGATTTTGCCAACACCACAGAAGCCACCAGGATGCCTACAGAACACAACCCTCTTACCCCACACCCACTCTGAATGTAGTCACTACTCTGGCTTTTATGGAATTTCATCTTATTCCCTGAATATACGATAATTTACTTATTCTATTGGTAAATTCATAACTATTATCTCCTCAATATTACTTCTACTCTATTCTTTTACTCCTCTCTTTATTCAAGTTCAATTAATTAGTTTTTAGACCTAATTTTAATATGATTTTTGCCTCCATCTCTCTTTTATAGTTTGTGTCTTTGTGCCATGTTTTGGATAATTTGTTGGACTCTCTCTTCCAATTTACTAATACTCTATTTTATCATCCTCAATCTGCTGTTGTACATGTCCATTATATCTCTAATTTCACTTATTAATGTTTAAAATATTCTAAATATTTTGATTATTTTATAAAATGCACTTGCTCATTTTAATAGCCTCATATTTCTTACTTTTATTTTCAAACTTTTTTTTTTCACTGAAAGCCCTTTCAATGTTGATATTTCATATGCTGTGTTTGATCATTCTAGTAAATCAAGCCTTTGCCTGTCTAATTCTGATGTGTATTATTAGTCTGGGTCCTCTGAAGTAATAGAACCAATGGTGTTGGAGGGTGTTGTGAAGAGAGAGAGAGAGAGAGAGAGAGAGAGAGACTATTATAAGGAATTGGCTCACTTGATTATGGAAGGAAGAGCTGCGGTCAGCACAGTGGACATCTAGGTTAGCTGAAGAGATAGTTCTGTTCCAAGCCTGAAGGCTGAAGAACCAGAGAACCAATAGGCAGAAGGTAGAAAACCAATGTCTTAGATTCAGGAAGAGAGTAAATTCTCCCTTACTCAGCCTTTTTTTTTATTATTATACTTGAAGTTCTGGAGTACATGTGCAGAACGTGCAGGTTTGTCACATAGGTATTCCATAGGTATACACATGCCATGGTAGTTGGCATCATCACACCTTCAGCTACATTAGATATCCTAATGCTATCCCTCCCCTACCCCACTGCCCCCCAACAGGTCCTGGTGTGTGATGTTCCCCCTCCCTGTGTCCACGTGTTCTCATTGTTCAACTCCCATTTATGAGTGAGAACATGCAGTGTTTGGTTTTCTGTTTTTGTGAGAATGATGGTTTTTCAAGCTTTTATTCTATTCAGGCCTTCAAGAGACTAAATGAGACTTATCTGTGTTGGGAGGGGCCATTTTCATTACTCAGTCTACCCACTCAAATGTTAATCTCACCCAGAAACATCAAGGCACGCTCAGAATATCTGACACTGCAGCCCAATCAAGTTGACACATAAAATTAACTATCATGTGTACTCAATGTTTAGCTCCCACTTACCAACGAGAACATGTGGCATTTGATTTTTATTTCCTGTGCTAATTTGTTTAGGATAGACACTGGGGCCTATTTGTAGATGGAGGATGGGTGGAGTGTGAATATTGAAAACCTATCTATTGGGTATTAGGCTGATTACTTGGGTGAGAAAATTAGCTATACACCAAACCCCCATGACATACAATTTACCCCTGTACAGAAACTGCTTATGTACCCCTTGAACCTAAAATAAAAGTTAGAAAAACACTCAAATTATTATATGAAGACTTTTGCCCTTGATAGTGCTCTGTTTTCATGTGTATTTCCTTATTTGTGAATATGAACATATATTTCTTGATATTTAATCTGTGAGAATTCATTGAGTTTTGTAGTTGTGATCTATCACAAAACATTTGCAATTGCTTCAATCAGAAACCAGGAAACCTATCTACCTGCCTAACTATCCCAAAGTAAATTCTGAGTTAGTTTTTATTGACCATATAAATGGGATTTATTTAAGATGTAAATCTATGCGGAAATCAGTTTGGAATTACAAATAAACAAGGGTGAATGCTTTTTCCACCAGCAAGTGACAATATTGAAAAATGTAATCTTTTATTGTCTCTCTTTTAGTGACAGAATATTTTATTTTTAGCTTAATCTTGTCACTAAGTGGGTACCCTTTTGAGTAACCGTGATCTGTGAAATACCTCTTATTAAATACATCCAACGGGTTTCATCTCCTTTCCACCACATCATGCAAGTTAGGAGAACTGTAAGTCAAGCTTTACCATAGTGCATTCAGGGTATAAGCAGGCTTTAATTATTAGCTTTTGCCTGAGGTTTTTGGTTTTACTGAGTTTTTGGAACCTGAAGATTTCTTATTTTCTTGCCAGATCAATGATGCATACAAATAATAATTTTAAAACTCTGCTAACAGCACATTTAGTTATTTTCAACAGGAAGGGTTTTTTTGGATATCTGGCCAAACATATTACCTGAAGTAAAATCCCTTCAATTATTTTTTTATCAAAGACTACATATACATATAACAAAAATGTATATAATAATAAACTCTGCTTAAAATATCATAAAATATAAGGTATTTGTAAATAACTCAGTGAAGAAACATGAATACACTGTATTATTCTCAACTATAAAAAGAATCTTACTGTATTGAGAGAACAAATGTTTACTACATAGATAGCAATAATTTATATATTTATATTACAATTATACAATTGAACATCAGTCTGTGTCTTAGATTATATTTTCCAACAAAAGTCTTAAAGGTTAAGCATTATCAGGAGAGAGCACAGGAAATTTATTATACATATTGTTTGCATCATCAAAGCAATTAAATATCTATCCATTAACAGTTTCTATGTAACTCGTTGTTAAGGGCATTTTATGTTCTTATAGAAATACTTTATACTCTTGCCACTAATTCTGGACTAACGACTTATTTAGAATTCAGGAATGTGTGGAATATTGATTCATCCATTTTTTTGTAACTTCTAAAATTATGGAGAGAAGTAGCCAGATATGTTTAAATTTTTTCTATAAATAAAAAGAAATATTTTTTTAAATTCCCTAATTTATTACATATTCAATAAAATTTACTTGTATAAATAGAGTTAGTATTCTTTGTGTTAACTTGAAATTTAGAATCACCAAATGTATTGAATAACAGATATGAAGTATAGACAAGCTGATGTTTATCACTATTGCTCTTCATAGCAAAAAGCTCATCATGAAGCACAGGACAAAAAAGTAAAAAAAGAGGAGAAAACCATAACCCAAGCTTTACACCTGGAACCAAGTCTTGCTGAACCCATCTGAGCCCAACAGGCCACTAAACCAATTAGCGGGAAAATAAAAGCTTATTTTTGAGATTATGAAAACAATTAATACATTATCATTCTAGTCATTGGGAGTATTAACATTAACAAAATATTTTTTTCTCTATATGGCACATTTGTTCTAACACAGAATGTAGACTAAGAGGAAAGTAATTTTGATGCTGAGGCCGGGCATGGTGGCTCAGGCCTGTAATCCCAGCACTTTGGGAGGTCTAGGTGGGTGGATCACCTGAGGTCAGGAGTTCAAGACTAGCCTGGCCAACATGGCAAAACCCCAAACCCCATCTTTACTAAAAATACAAAAAATTAGCTGGGCATCGTGGTGTGTGCCTGTAGTCACAGCTACTCAGGAGACTGAGGCAGGAGAATTGCTTGAGCCCGGGAGAGAGAGGTTACAGTGAGCCTCACACCACTGCACTCCAGCCATGAGGACAGAGTGAGACTCCATCTCAAAAAAAAAATTCATATCAAAAATATCTTTAATAACAGATGCACATATTAGTTTAGAGTTGAATAGATCAAGTATTTTTTGGTGTCTGTCTTTCTTGCTGTTGTTGTTGATTAATAATTGTATATACCAGGAAAAGCTACTCAGAGAGAAGGAGTCTTGGTGGATAAGTTACACTGTAACAATATAGACTGGGGGAAAAGATGTCAAGCAAATAGAAGAGAATGCAAAATCATAGAGTTGTGAAATCAGCTGTATATCAGCAACGAAAAGTTCATTCTTTCCAGATCTTAGAGAGCATATTATCTGAATGCATTTTATAGAATACATATAGGTAGGCAGAGGTTATCTATAAAGACAGTTATTTACGTTGAGTAGACTTTTTGTCTTAATTATTAGGGAATATGAAGCAAATACAGCAATTTCATGGAAGGAGAAGGAGCATGAAATATTTGGTTTGTGGAGGAGAAATAGTGAGAAACAGGACTAATTCTGGATTATTCTGTATATTCTCCAGATGCTTCAGGTCATAAAAGTAAACAATGAAAACATGAATTGGAAAGATATAGAAGAGGTAAAAATGTAAATCTTGGTGAACTTCTTTGGGAGATAAAGTGAATACACAGTCTAGAATAATTTAGATAGTTTGGCAGATGTCATTGTCACTAACAACAAGTTCAAGAGCTGGTTATGAAAGGTCAATGACTATTAATGCACACATGGTGATTTGTGTACATATTTAGGATATCCAGATAGAGGATTCTAATAAGCAAATAGATAATTAGATATGGTCAAGAGAAATGTTTTGCCTGATGCATAGGTTTGGGAACTGATAGGCTATGTGTGGAAAGAAAATCTCTGATCATGGATAAAGTACTAAGACAGAACATTACTTTGGAAAACGGAAGGACAAAGCTCTCGCAAGTTCAGGTTAAAAAGCGGGGGATGTTTTGAGATAACCAGTTCTTTCTACCACACTCAATGAAAAGGATGTATGTATTCTTGTGCATTTTTTGCTTTGTTTTACAATGATAGAAAAGTTATATCATTTATATATTGAAGGGAAATACCTGAGATAGGAAATGTGAAATCATAAAAGCAAAGGTATAATTCAAAAACAAGTCTCTGAGAAGAGAGTAAACTAGATCTAGAGAAGCAAAATAGATGACAGCTTTAAGCAGGAGAGAAGACTTTGGTTTACACTCTTAAGAAGAAGGAAATGATGTTATAAATGTAGTAAGTTGGTTGAGGGAGGAGTGGGAGTTTGATGTCCTCAGCTTTCTCTCTGAGGTAAAGTATGGGGTCATTTACTGAGATAGAACAAGATGTAGTATGATAGGAAAACCAGAAGCCTTTGAATTTTAACATTCTCCGTAACTGTGTGAATCTTTTTACAGCAGTTCATCAGCTAAAGTGCAGAGAGACATCATATATCTTCAATTTTCCTTATATAATCTTGATTTTAGAAAAGTAGCAAATAAAATAAACAATTTATCCACATGTTAAATTGACCTGAGTTGCTATGTGAGGGCAAATGGGAATACATCATGCAAGTGAGAGAGGAAAACACACATTTTAATTTTGAATAAAGCTTTTTTCATGGTTTGAGTTCTTTCTAATTTGAAATCTACAGTTACGAGAACTGAGGGGGGTTGAATAAACACCATTTTATATATTTTGTTCAGTTTTAATTAGAATCAAGTAAGGAATTAATTAGGATGGAAAGAGGTGTGAGGATAGACTACTCAACTTGAACAATAAAATATCTGCACACGAGAAGTTGATCACAATTTTCTAGGTGATTGGATTAATCAGTAAATGCTAATATTCCACTACTACACTGAGAGTATATTAGTTTTAAGAAATAGATGCTTCTGAAGAGTTTCTACCAGAGAAATTATTTTTTAATTGAAGGAAAATAAGAGAATTATTTTAGAGATAGAAGTAGTATTATAACTGATGCTAAAGAAGACTATACATCTTCCATTTTTACACAATAATGGCAATCTTCAAAAGTCTGTGTATTCAACGGTGAATTGTATTAAATAATCACAACTCAAGAAAGATATATATGAATTCTGAAAGTTGACCACAATTCAATTGTGTAGGCAAAGGAGATGTATAATTTCAAAAGTTCCTGATTCAGGGATATCATCTATGCTTATATTAACATGCATGCTAAAGTTCTAATTAGCACACAGGGTAAAATATCAGAGTCATTTGCACAAAAATGTTGAGAGAAAGAGATGAAGGAGAAACAGAGTAAAAGAACTGAAAATTGACAGGAGTGTTGGAAAACCAAGGAAATAAAGAAGAGATAAATGAAGATGAGAATGAGAAAAAGACTCTCAGTTACAAGGCAGTCTGGGTTAATGGAAGGAATATTTGGAATTAGAAGGGGTAAATTTATATTCTATTTCTTGAAAATTATGACGTCACCATTTTGGTCTTGCATTTTGTCTTTGTGTATTTAAGGAAAAAATACTTGTCTTATTTTTCTGCAAGAACAGATGTTAGTATCCTAGATCAGTAATGAATGATTCTGCTATCCTAAAATATTTCTCCTGACACTCCATATCGAGATACTTCGTCAATTTCTTTTATTTTATAGAACAGCAAATAAATGCAAACACTGATTTAAACATGCATTTCTAGCCAAAAATATTACTCTAGTATCAAGAAATCTAACAGAAATATCAATCTCAAATACCTTACAACATATATAATAGTGTAGTGTAAAACTGGGGAAAAATTGTCATCCCTTGACATTTACTAAATATTATATTTATTCCTAAATCAAACAAGGGGAAAAAAAGCTCTACAGTTGGTATTTGCATTTCATTTATCTGTCCTTACTCATAATATATATGTGTGTCTGTGTGTGTATATATATACACATATGCACACATTATATATACAAACATGCATGCATATATATATATATGTATATATACTCTTGCTAACCATATTTCTAAACCAATATTGCATACATTATTTGAATGTTCTCAGAACTTACTTCAGATTAGATCTTATAGCAACTTCAAGAATCAGCTCATGGAACATTTATAGCTCAAAGAATATTTACCCAATTATACAGAAAGAATTCGTTTCCAGTAGAAGTTTACTTTTTACAATCAACTCTCATGAGTGTCAGCAGCCTTGTCAGCCTCTCTGCTTGTTCCAAGCTTCTTTGCATGGCCAAGCAGCTAGGTAGGTCATTTGTCACAGAACATAAAGGAAACAATTCACCACTTTTGAAGTGGGAAATCCAAACCTATCAGCCTGTCAGTAATTCTTGCTATAATTCCATCTTTGCATAATCAGGGAGATTGGTTGCCAGCAGCCTGCTCATGTGCAAAAGTACAGCAACATCTTGGAGTTAGTTTTCCATGTATACACATAAATTTTTATGAGAGGTATATGTTCTGATCAGCAAAACACATTTCGAGAAAAAATACACCTTCTAAAAAATGAACAACATATTTTACTTTTTAATGAAAGTATAGTGATTGTAAGCAACTACTTATTTTGAAGGATATCTTTTTAGTGAGAAATTCTGTTCCAGTTTGAAGCCATGCTCTGGATTTTAAAAGAGCTGGTATGGCAGATCCCAGTGCAGATGTACTACGTTTGACCACCTAGTTATCCAAATTCTAAAACTACATAAAAGCAGGAGTTCATTGCCTTTATACCTCACTTGACTTTATCTGGTATAAACAAGTTTCTCTTTCAAAATGATTCAAATACATGTAAAACCAAATTAAATATGCCTATTGTAAGGCAGAATTTTTTGTCGTTTCTTTTTTTTTTAATTTTAATTTTTATTTTTATTTTACTTTAGGTGTGTACTTTATCCAGCATTTCCCCCCATGTTATCCCTCCCCACCCTCCCCACCCCTTGCTATCACTAACCTACCCCCCAACTGCCCCCAGTGTGTGATGCTTCTCTCCTGAATCCATGTGTTCTCATTTTTCAACACCCACCTATGAGTGAGAACATGTGGTATTTGGTTTTCTGTTCTTGTCAGTTTGCTGAGAAGAATATATTCCAGACTCATCAAATTCCCTACAAAGGACACAAACTCATCGATTTTTATGGCTGTGTAGTATTCCATGGTGTATATGTACCACATTTTCTTTGTCCTGTCTATCATTGATGGGCATTTGGGTTGGTTCCAGGTCTTTGCTATTGTACACAGGGCTGCAATGAACATATGTGTGCATGTGTCTTCATAGTAGAACAATTTATAGTTCTTTGGGTATATACCCAGTAATGGGATTGCTGGTTCAAATGGAATTTCTATTTCTAGAACCTTTAGAAATCACCACACTGTCTTCCACAATGGTTGAGCTAATTTACACTCCCACCAACTGTGTAGGAGTGTTCCTATTTCTTCACATCCTCTCCAGTATCTGTTGTCTCCAGATTTTTTAATGATCGCCATTCTAACTGGCATGAGATGGTATCTCAATGTGGTTTTGATTTGCACTTCTCTAATGACCAGTGATGGTGAGCATTTTCTCATATGTCTGTTGGCCTCATATATGTCTTTTTTTGAAAAGTGTCTGTTCACATCCTTTGCCCACTTTTGAATGGGATTGTTTATTTTTTTCTTGTATATCTGTTTTAGTTCTTTGTAGATTCTGGATATTACCCCACACATCTACAACCATCTGATCTTTAAAAACATGATGAAAACAGGCAATGGAGAAAGCACTCCATGTTTAATAAATGGTGTTGGGAAAACTGGCTAGCAATGTGCAGAAGGCAGAAACTGGACCCCTTCCTGTTACCTTACACTAAAATTAACTCCAAATGGATTAACGATTTAAACATAAAACCTAACACCATAAAAACACTAGAAGAAAATGTAGGCAAAACCATCCAGGACATAGGCGTAGGCAAAGACTTCATAACTAAAACACCAAAAGCAATGGCAACAAAAACCAAGATAGACAAATGGGATCTAATTAAAATTCAGAGCTTCTGTACAGCAAAAGAAATCATCATTAGAGTGAACCGGCAACCAACAGAATGGAAAAATTTTTGTCATGTTTCTTAATTGGAAAATATATAACAAAACTAAAGAAAGTCCTTGGAGAAATCTGAAATAAATAACAATGTGATACCATTGGTTTCTCAGAAACAATATACAACCTATGATTACTTTTTAAATCTCGGTGCCAAATGCTGTACATAACCTCTCAGCTGTAATGTAGTTTATAGAAATCAATCCTATCAATCAAGTGAAAAATAGATTCAACACACAAAACTGATTGGAATTGCTTAAAATGAAAGCACTGAGCTCTTAAATACATTTGTCAAATAATCTACTTTCCCATTTTTATTGAAGATACTTATAGTAGTAAAGAATTTGTTTATAACAAATTCTTGAACTCAATTTCACCAATGCAGCTTTTTAAATTGAAGATTTTTTCTTAAATGCAACAACTTACTTATTTTAAAGTCAAAAAAGAATGAAAGTTACCATTTTTTTATTTTTCATACCTCATCAAACAAACTTTGTACTACTTTGAGTGCTTTTGTTTGTTTTAATATATGTCACCTGGACTTAAAGACTGTATAGACAAACAAAGTCATCTTTGCCCTTGTGATTAAATTGTGGTGGCTCCACATCTGCTCATACAAGAAAGAAGTTAGTGAAACTCAACAAAGAATCTGTATTTCAGAGACATCCCAAGAGAACAGCTTACATAAATATATAGTGAACAGTGCTATTTGCTGTATCTATATAATAACTCCATTTTCTTCATTTCCTGCTCAGACTAGCCTTGCTAGAAACCTATTTCTGCACACCACTTACTGGAAACTTACCTTTGTCACTGTTGACAATGGTCCCCAACACAATCAAGTCAGTATCTTTGTCACAGGTCTCATCTTTCACTATTCCCAAAACCACGGATTCTTCATGAAACAGAGCTGTGCTAGGCTGGAAGAAAAGGCCTCCCATTTTGTCACCTGCTTGTCCCCAGAGTTTCACAGAGTTTTCTATAACAAAGTGTTCCATTAGCTTCTAGATATAATAATCCCAACTCAGAATCTGACAGTGCCTTATTAAAAATAATATATTGTCATATTTTGGTATGGACCTCTTAACAGTAGAGGATTAAATTCCATAGAAAGGAATTCAAACCCAGTTCCAGACACATGCTGAGAAGAATATTGGTGTCCAGCCACTCCCTCCATTACTTTCTGATCTTCTCTTGTGGCCCTTGATGGAAATAAGTGCACCATACCAAGTAATATGTACAAGCAGGTAGTACGAGTGAGGGACATCTGTACACACAGTATAAAGCACCAGTCTAGCCAGAAAAGATATGTTAAGTATATAAAAAGAAACTTCTTTATATACTTACCTTAAAACCTTAACAGCCTAACAAGACAGGTGACCATTTTCTAGAAATAATAGTTCTTGATCAAGCACACAAATAATATAAACAACTATAAAACTATGTTATAGTATTATATTCCTATATATTATGAATAAATAATTGTGACAATAACTCTTTATCTTGTTTATTGAATTGAAGAACTAAGGAATTTCTCCTCATTTTCTCATTAAATGTTGGTATAATTTCTATTGAAGACACAGGTAGATTTTTCATACTATTCTATCTTACCACAAATCTAGTGGCTATTCTTCACAATTGTAGTTTTGTAAAATCAATTAATTGGGGTTTATCTTATCTGAAACTGCCTTTTATGGTGGAGGGTTTAGGAAAGAATGTTCACTCTCTCTTAAGATGGAAAAATAAGTCAGAAGAAGGGCCAGATGGAAGTCAAATGAAATCCCTCTATGTAAGAACCAAAAGCAATACCACAATCCTGGGGAATTGCAGTGATTAATACCATCACCAAGAGCTTGAAAAATGCAGGGGTGATTAACTCATCACATTTCCATTCAGATGTATCTTGTAGAATGATAGTAGACTATTCCAATTGGATGATGACTACAATTGCAGGTATTTTTTCAAGGATGAATAGGTAACTGGAACAAATCAATACATCCTCTGACATGTGATATGCCACTATTGGTTTGGTAAATTATTTTAATTTATACCTGCTAGAAACAATTATCAGAAGCATTTGTTTTCAGCTGATAAGAATGGCAGTGTACCTTGCTTTTTTCTCTGGGCTATGTCAACTTTCTAGCACTGTGTAATAATCTTCAGGGAACTTGATAGCCTCTCTATTTCAAAGATTACCATGTTGAATCATTTTATTAATGAGATTATGTTTATTGTCAAGAATTGTGCAGAATCTGAGCTTTTACCCTATATAATGGATATAAGTTACTCTGTAACTGTTTCCTGGGTGCCAGAAGAAGACATGAGACTCTTGGACCAAAGACAAAGGACTTTAGTATTCACATCAATAATAGTATTTAAAATTCCTTGCTGGTTTGTGTTAATTCCCATCTTCTCTCAAATCCCATGTGGATGACATAGGACCCATGATGAATGTGTGTACATTCAGTGGGCTGTATGACAAGAAAACAAATTCAAGCTTTGGAAATTCACCACTTTTAAAACAAGTGAAAGCAAAGCAAATGGAAGCATGCTTATTCTTTGCATTGGGGGAGAAGTACCTCATCACTCAGAGTTGTTCACTGCAAACACAGTTCTATAAAAATGGCCTGGATAAATGGGGCAATTAGGGACATGCATTGTTGGCCTAACATGCAAGAATGCATAGGGGCACAGTCAAGGCTCATGCTGGATTCCCTCTCCCAATACTGATTAAATCTGGTGATCAAGAAGAAACAACTCTAAACACCTTGGTGAAACATATGTTCACCAGAAATAAGAAATAATTTCCACAAAAAATTCAGGAGCTTACTACCTATGTGAAATTCTCAGGGATTTGGGACATATCGTTATGATTTTAGAGTAAAGCTAGTCATTCTCTATAGACAATGTTTCTTGTTTAAAGAAACAGCATCAGCACTGGAGAGGGTGTAGAGCAATAGGAAAGCTTTTGCACTGTTGGTGGGAGTGTAAATTAGTTCAACCATTGTGGAAGATAGTGTGGCGATTCCTCAAGGATCTAGAAACAGAAATACTATTTGACCCAGCAATCCCATTACTGGGAATATACCCAAAGGATTATAAATCACTCTATTATAAAGTCACATGTACATGTATGTTTATTCCGGCACTGTTTACAGTAGTAAAGACTTGGAACAACCCAAATACCCATCAATGATAGACTGGATAAAGAAAATATGGCACATATACACTATGGAATACTATGCAGCCATCAAAAAGGATGAGTTCATGTCCTTTGCAGGGACGTGGATGAAGCTGGAAACCATCATTCTCATCAAACTGACACCAGAACAGAAAACCAAACACTGCATGTTCTCACTCATAAGTGGGTGTTGAACAATTGAACACATGGACACAGGGAGGGGAGCATCACACACTGAGGCCTGTTGTGGGTGGGGTGGAGGAGCTAGGGGAGGGATAGCAGGGGTGGAGGAATTGAGGAAGGATAACATTAGGAGAAATACCTAATGTAGGTGGCGAGGGGATAGATGCAACAAACCACCATGGCATGTGTATATCTATGTAACAGTCCTGAATGATCTGCACATGTACCCCACAACTTAAAGTATAAGACAAAAAAAAAATGCTCAACAAAAAGAAAGAAAGAAAGAAAGAAAAAGAAACAGCATCTGGCTTGCCACTGGGCTATAGTAGAGAGCATTAACACTTAACCATTAACTAACAAGTTACTGTTTGACCTTCTCTACCTACTATAAATTGTGGAAGGTATCTGGTTCGTAAAATCATAAAGTTCAGTGGTTTGCAGAGTGATACTCATTTATCAAATGATGTTTTGTATAAGAAATTTCATTCAAGTGTGCCCTGAAGACATAAGAAATTCACAAGAATATTTTGTTTAGATGCCTGTGTCTCTTAATTCTGTCACACTTCCTCCTTTCTCTCAATCATCCTAATGGTTTCATAGTCATCTATGAAAATTTGACTATAAAAAATGGGACTTGTTTACAAATGGTTCTATATGCTAATGCTGGAACTACATGAAAATAAGTGAATGCAAAAATACAGCCCCACTCCAGGGTGTCCTTGAAGAACAGTAGCAAAGGAAAATTATTTTAGTGGGGAGGATGTTGAGCCATGCATGTAACTGTTCATTTTGCCTGAAATGAGAGATGTTCAGAGGTATAGATGTACACTGATTGATAGATAATGAATAATGGTTTTGTACAATCATCAGAGACTCTCTAGTAACAAGTCTGAAAAATTTGAGCAAGAAGGTCTAGAGTAAAGGTATTTGAGGAGATCTTTTAAATGTGTTAATAATTTAAAGATATTTGTGTTCTATGGGAATGCTCACCAAAAAGCAATTTCAGATGAAGGGAACTGTCATCGTTTTGTAAATAAGTTGATGATTTCTGTGGATGTGAGTCAGCCTTTGTCCTCACAAACCAAGTGGCTATGTTCGCAAGAGTATAATCCATGGGATGTGAAAAAATGAACTTATATTCTCAAGCCTTTTCTGGCAACAGCCACTGGTGAATGTTCAACCTACTCTAAAATAGCACCATTCTTTGGAGCTCAACCCACCATCTTGTAACAGGTCGATTGCATTGGAACTCACCTCTCAAGAAAAGGACTGTTTTATTATCATTGGATAAACACTTACTCTCTTTGTGGATTTTAATTCCCCACTCACAGCACTTTTGGAGATATTTAAGATATTAAAGTTGGATAACAAAAATTTTGCAATATTTGGAAGGTAGGAGTGAGTGAAAAGCCATTCTAATTACACTGAGTTTGGTACTGTGTGCCTGACCATATGGCATATCGCACATGTCTTTGTTCTGTTAACTCAGAAACTGGCATGAGACAGATCTACACCTCTACCAGCTCCCACAAGATCTTCTTTTACAACTTCTCTATACAATGATCCAGGTGTGTGTTTATTTATGTGTTAAACAATGAATAAAACAAAATTTTCCTCTATATCTTCAAGTTTAGGTGTGGTAAAAGGAAGAGATAAGGTTTATTTTTTCCTTGTATATTCCAATTTTTCTTTGCTTTCCTCTACCTTAAATGCAGCTCCCTTTCCTGACCACTGGCTAGGCTGACCTATTGTGACTTCAGAGTCCCATTAAACATAAAGTCAGCACCCTTTTATAGAGTTATTACCAGCGCTCACAATTGTGCTATATCTAATCCCTATAACAATTTCCTTTCACTGTGTCACTCACAGGGATCTGCTTCTCTGATCAAATTCTGACACAGATAATGTAATGGATTTTTCCTGACCACTGCACAGACAAAATCAATTTACAGAGACCATGGCATTGTAAAACCACCTTTAAAAAATTATGGAGTAAGAGAAATCTCATATAGTTGACTCCATCTTGTTTTTAACCTCCAAGCTGTCTTTGATCATTCCTGGGTGTAAACGAAACTAACTTTGGGAGAAATTTAGTTTATAATTTAGCCTTAAAGCAAAGCAGATAATAGCCCTTTCCAATACAGCCTTTGTAAAACTAATGAAAGACCACAAGGTTAAGAGTATGAGAGAAGCCTGAATTCCGTTAAGATGTAGGTGTAGTTAAACAATAACCAGCCATTGTTATGGACGTCACAGGATTTATAATTTCCTCAATTACACCTGTAGTTAGCATCACTATTGTAGAACATAAGGTTGACCTTTTGAGATGTCTTTTTAGACTTTTGCATTTCTGAGGATGGCTAACTGCACCTGGACTTATAATTCATGACTCAACTAAATGGTCCTTGTGGCCTGTGGAAACATAAACCAATTGAACCTCTTTTCTGTATAAATTACACAGTCCCAGGTATATTTCTTTATAGCAATACAAGAATGGCCGAATACAGAAAATTGAGACTGAGGAGTGGGAAATTTCTATAAAGATACCAAAAATGTGGAAGAAACTTTGAAATTGGGTAACAGGCAGTGTTTGGAAGTGTGGAGAGATCAGGAAAAGAAGGAAGATGAGGGAATACTTGGAACTTCTTAGAGAGTGGTTCCATAATTGTGACCAAAATGTTAATAGTGATGTTGACGTTGAAGTCCAGGATGCCGAGGCCTCAGCTGGAAGTGAAGAATTTATTGGGAACAGGAGCAAAGCTCACATGAGTTATGCCTTAATAAAGAGCCTGGATCTGTTCATGCCCTAGGGATCTATGAAAATTTGAACTTGAGAGTGATGATTTAGGGTACCTGGCAAAAGAAATTTCTAAGCAGGAAAGCATTTAAGAGGTGGCCCAGTTGGAATTTATATTTAAGAGGAAAGCAGAGCATAAAAGTTTGAAAACTATACAGCCTGGACATGCAGCAGAGAAAGAAACTAAGCCCATTTTATAGAATTCAGACCCCTCTTATAATCTGAACCTTATAAACTTCCATTAGTTTTGCAAATGTGGTTTAGTTTGGGGAAGGGCTATCATCATCTTTGCTTTAAGGTTAAACTATAGACTAAATTCCTTCTTAGGTTAGCTTGCCTTAGCCCAAGAATAACGAGGGACGACTTGGAAGTCAGAAGCAAGATGAAGTCAACTATGTTAGATTTCTTACCATCATAATTTTGCAAAGGCAGTTTCATGAGTACAGGAGAAGTTCAGAAGGATACTTTGTTTCTGAAGCCCTTCCAATATCTTTCTCCACAAAGCACCCAGCATGGCAAAGCACCATACTTTTGCATATTATTTTCTGAGCCCCAATGGTACTCAATGCCTAACGGTTTGTTTTTGTTTTTGAGACAGAGTCTTACTCTGTTGCCCAGGCTAATCTTAGCTCACTGCAACCTCTACCTCCCAGGTTCAAGTGATTCTCATGCCTCAGCCTCCCAAGTGGTAGAGATTACAGGTACCTGTCACCACACCCAGCCAATTTTTGTATTTTTAGTAGAGATGGGGTTTCACCATGTTGGCAAGGCTGGTCTTTAACTCCTCATCTCAAGTGATCTGCCCAACTCAGCCTCCCAAAAGTGCTGGAATTATAGGCATGAGCCACTGCACCTGGCCTGATGATGGTTTTTGATATCTCACTCTCTCACTATCAGCCCCATTGAATGTGAGGACTTTTTGGTTTAACTGTAGTGGCAGATAACACAAAAATTATGCACAGAACTTTTTTTTAAAACTCATCAGCTATTGTTAGTGTTAGTGTATTTTATATGTTGCCCAAGACAATTCTTCTTCCAGTGTGGCCCAGGGAAGCCAAAAGGTTGGACATCTGTGACTAAACTCATCCTTCTCAAATATTTTACTTACATTTCTGCTCTATTCTTCTTGTTTGGAACCTCTTAGACTCCAAGAATTGACCTAGACCTAGATGTGCCTTTTATACGTGTCACACCTACCCAATCTCCAGAGAGACAAATCAGAAACAAATCTACAACAACTGAGGGCAATGGGTACCAAAAAATATATGTATTAGAGTAATTCAAAAGTCCCTCTTGAATTATGTGTTAGATTTCTTTTTATTTATCTGTTTTTTTTTTTTTTTTTTTTTTTTTTTTTTTTTTTTTTTTTTTTTTTTTTTTTTTTTTTTTTNTTTTTGAGACATGGAGTCTTCCTCCATGGCCCAGGCTGGAGTGCAGTGGCCTGATCTCGGCTCACTGTAACCTCTGCCTCCCAGATGCAAGCAGTTCTTCTGCCTCAGTTTCCCAAGTAGCTGAGACTACAGGCATACACCACCACACTCAGGTAGTTTTTTTTATTTTTTAATAGAGACAGTTTTTCACTATATGTTGGCCAGGCTGGTCTCAATCTCCTGACATCAAGTGATCTGCCTCCCTTGGCCTCCCAAAGTGCTGGGATTACAGGCATGAGCCAACACTCCCAGCAGATTTCTTTTAAATCAAAAGTAGTTATAGAACTTAAGACAATAGGGAAAATGATAGAATGATGTGGTCAAACTGAAAGCAAAATTATGAAAACCTTACGAATACTATTTTAAATATAAAAATTATTATACATTTGATAATTTTTACTCAACTTTTTATTTTTAAGGTCTTTCATAGTCTTTAGACTTAGTGGAATTTTCAATATTTTCTTTATCTTAAGAAACTTAATTTTATAACCTTTTTGCCATATAATTATATCTTATGTACTTATTTTAAGAGGTTTTATTATGTAGTTATGGTAATGTGAATAGATTAGATGACAATTGCAACTGAATAGTTTCTTAGTCATATACTATGCTCTGAATATTTGTGCCCCTCAATTAATATCTTGAAATTCTAACCCTCAGGGTGATGATATTAGGAGGTGGTACCATCACCAGTGGCAAATATCCGAGTTACTGGTGGCGAATCTGCACAGGCCTGCAGCAACTTTAATTCTTGCCTCCTTAGAAGAAGGAATTTGACTGAGGGGTATAAGGCAGAAGAGACTGAGGCAAGTTTTAGAGCAGGAATGGAAGTTTTTTTGAAAAAGCTTTAGAATACAAAATAAAGGAAAGTACACTTTAAGAGACCTAAGCAGGCACTGAGGCCAAATGCCATATTTAATCATGATCCTAGGACTTTATAGCCTGGCCCCTTTCCAGCGACTCTTCCCTTAGGGTGGGCTGCCTGCATGCACAGGGCCCTCGTTAATCTTGGGAGGTGAGCATGCACAGTGTGTTTAGGAAGTTGTATGCAAGTCCATCTCAGGCTTTCTTCCCTTTTCCAGTGGTGGGTCCCCAGATGCTGACACCCTTCAATTTTGTATTTTGATATACATGCCTGGGAAATGCTTCTCTCAGGCACCTGCACTCAGCTAACACTTTGCAACAGGTGTAGACCATCAGGAAATGGCCTTTCCCTGGCACCACCAGTTTATCACTTTTAGAGAGGCAATACGATCATTGCAAATCACCCAACATTCCTAGAGGATGGGGGAGAGCCCTCCCTACCTTGCTCATGTCCGTCTGACTACTTGTAACAGTACCTTGGGAAAGTGAGGTAGAAATGAGGTTGTAACTTAGTGTCCTTATAAAAGAGGTCTGAGAAATACCCCCTTGCCCTGTGTCCATATAAGGACACAGCTACAAGTCACTATTTGTGAACTAGGAAGCAGGCTTTCACCAGACACTGAGTCACCCAGTATCTTGATCTTGGACTCTCTAGACTCCAAGACTGTAAGAAATAAATTTCTGTTGTTTGAGCTACTCAGTTTGTGGTATTTTGTCATAGCAGCCACAGTGCACCAGGACAACATTGTTCCTAAGAGGAAGAAGATACCATAAAATGGGGCTTCACACTGAGAAGCAATGGGGTCTTCTAGTGAGTTCTGGAGAATAGTTGTCTGGTACTTGGGCCGGGGTGTTAAGGACAGGATAGTCACGTAGAGTGTGAGAGCCTGACAAGGGAGGGAGGTTGCTGTGGACTCTGGATTCATTGATTTGCATTTGAAAGCATGTTCCTGGGTGAGTTGTTTACTATCCCTAAGAACTGGCTAACTCTAGGAGGCATAGCCCCTCCCAAGACAGCAAGGTACCAAGTGTCAAAGCATTAGAATATAGAAAATAAAATATAGTGCTAATATAAGTGAATATAGTTATCATAGCTGAATATAGTGCTAACAATATAAGTGACTTATTAAACAATTCTCCTTACCTATGATTTGAAAACAGACATATTTTTAACTCAGGGATATTAAAATTTAAAAATCAGGCATAGTTTCTATTAAATCTGTGTTGATAAAAGGTATTTTATACTGTCAATCTAAATTCAAGTTGTGGAAAAACAGAATACAGACTACTGCCTAGGTCTTTTCATTTTATTTAAAAAGAAAAATGGTATTGAAGTGTTTATATTCAGTATTATTCACATGTGTTTTGAGTTTGGGTAATTGTAGATGTGAAATGAGTGTCAGAAAGGGCCTTGTAGTCTTTGTACTTTTAAATGCTTGTGGATTTCACTGTAATTTAAGGTCCTTGTAAACAGGGAAAAAACTCACAGCTTTGAAATTGCCATGCTATTCATCAAGGAAACATTTTTGGGTCCCAATTTTTCTACTGAAATAGAAGATAGAGTAGGCCATTTAGAAGCCCGCTCTGTAGAAGTTCAGATCTCATTTTCCTTCCCTCCCTAGTCACAGCTATCTAAAGATTTCCTGATCACTCAAAGGAGAAAATCTAACCAAGGTAGAAAATGGAAAATTAGTAAAGTGTTAAGATGAAGGAGGATATTTCATGCAAATGTATTTAAGACTGGCTTGTGGACCACTACTTTTCATATGATTTGAATAGAAAAATATATTCTATATATTGTTCAGAGTACTATGAAACAAAACTGAGATAACCCTGGTGTTTTAGAGGACTTCCACTTATTTAGTCATTCACTCATTTATTAAACAACTATTCATTGATTACCCATTGTGAGTCACTTCTATTTGCTGGGAATTTAATGCTGAGGGTGACAAGCAGGAACCCTGTCTTACTCATAGTGGATTCCATCCAAGCAGACTGGAATCAATAATCTCACGAGAGTAGATGGAGATAAACAAACAAGTAAGTAAAATACATTCAGGCTAGTGATAAGAATTAAGGAAGTAAAGGAGGTGATAAATGCTGGAAAGGAGGAGATGAATTTAGAGTGAAGGATAAAGCTTCTCAGAGGAGGTGACATTTGCACTGAGGCCTGAAGGGTAAGACTTTATGGCTTTATGAGTCCTTACACTGGAGGCCAAATTAATTGAAAGGTTAGGCCGAGCCTTGATTAGAAAAGAGAATTTTGAAAGGCAGTGTGGTTCCATTGAATGATTTTAAGCTGAAAGTAACACAATCTGTCCTTTTGACGGATTAAAAAATAAACACGGTTTTGGTATGATGCTATTCAAAGTATCATTATGCCTGTTTTTCTAAATAATTTAATTAAGTTCAGTATTATGCTTATATGAAACTATTGGACCAGGACTGATAGATATAATACAATTTTTATTTGAATGTATTTTTCTTGAATGTATAGGCAAGTGAAGAATAGCTTCCCTCCACTCTTCTAGGTTCTTGGCTAGCCTATGAATTAAATTGACATAAAACAGATTAAGGAGATAAACCACATTTAATCACATGTGTATACACAAGAGTACTACAAAATTAGAGACTCAAAGAAGGGTCAGAATATTGAATCTTATCTGATTGCATCCTGAGCTAAAGAAAGGAATAGGAAATTGGGGTTTCTTGGTGGCAACACAAGTTATGGGAAGGTGAGGCAAGGAAATGTATGGTAAATAAAGGTGGTCTCGTTATGCAGAAAAAGTCTCTCAGGTAGCAAAAGTTGTCAAAGAACAGCCCTGAGAAGAGGTGACAGCCTTATTAGGTTAGTTGCAGTCTCGATGCTCCTCTCCAGTGGTTTGAGTCAGTCTTCCGCGGTTGATAGAATTCCTGGGTAGGGGATTTGTGACATGCGAGATTCATTTGGAGGATCCATTTTTATGCAGATAAGAGGCGCTGAGAAAAAGTCTCTGCCTGAATCAACTGTTTTCCTAAGTGCCTTCCGTTCAAAGTAATCAGCACATCGAATCATCACATTTTGAGATAACATTTCCTGAGTTAGACCTACATTTTAGATAAGATATACATTCTGATACCCAGCTTTTATTTCATTAATCAAATTATATATCCTATATAAATTAGGTGCTCTCAAATATAAGCAATAGATCCTCTGATTCAAACCAACCCTACAAATAAGGAAACATATTAGTACATAGCAAGAGGTAGGATAGCCTCAATAAGCTGGTTAGTCCAGGCCTCTGTTTCCTCGTGAAGCCCCTTGACTCTGACCCACTGTGTTGCCTTAGCCTTAGAGCAACTTCTTTTGTGGCCACAAGAGGGCAGCCAGCAGCCATAGGGGCAAAAAGCCTTCTTTGCTCATACCTAGAAAAAGATCTATTTTTTAAATATGGGAGAAAATATGTTATTATCTGACTGTGTCACCTATGGGTGAATAATAGTCATTAGGTCGCGTAATACCTCTCTAATATCTAAATTGCTGAAATAATTACAAGAAAAAGTAGTGGGATTTCCCTAGAGCTAAGCATGCTAAGAGATTTCCTTGTACAGAGAATAGGTGAATTCCACTCACTTTTACTGTCCTACCCATGGTCCGGCCAAGAAAACCCAGTGACCCAAAAGGAAGAAAAAAGTGGAAGATAAATTTTGGTTGGGCAACAGGAAGTCTTTAGTAGTTAGCTATAAGAAAAATTGTTATGCTGTACCTTAATTTTAAGTTCAGGGGTTGTATGACTGAGTCTGTACAAGGCGCTACATGGGCTAACCAGAGTTTAAAGATAAATTAAGTCTAGCAGAAAAGTGCAGATTTTTTAAAAGATAGGAAATGGCATCAGAAAATGCTAGGAATACATCTGTGTCATCTCCCATTGGGCCAGTTTGCCCAAATATGACTGAAGATATGAGAACATTTGAACCTTAGAAAAACCACATAATTTCTCTTCTTGTACAAGTATTATTTTTTGCACATATATTTGTATAAATGTGAGTTTTGTTTTTTCTTCAGTAGTATCTATGGAATATTTTACTAAAAATATGGACTTTAAAGTCAAATAATATAGATTCAAAAATTGATTCGAACTACCACTTAACAGCTTGGCCACTGTGGTCAAGTAACAGCCTCTCAGCCTCCTCTTAGGTAAATATTTATAAAATACCTACTTGTAATATTTATTACTCCATTTCCACACTGCTATGAAGAACTGATGGAGACTGGATTATTTATAAAGAAAAAAGATTTAATTGACTCAATTTCACATGGCTGGGGAGACCTCAGGAAACTTACAATCATAGCTAAAGGCAAAGGAGAAGCAAGGCAGTCTTACATGCTAGCAAGAGGGACAGAGAGTGAAAGGGGAAGTGCCACACTTTTAAACCATGAGATCTCATTAGATCTCACTCACTAGTATGAGAACAACAAGGGGGAAATCTTCCACCATGATCCAGTCGCCTCCCACCAGGCCCCTTCTTTGACACATGGGGATTATAAATTTGACATGATATTTGTGTGGGAACACACAGCCAAACCATGTCACAATATAAATACAATATATTATTGCTTTTATGGATTATCTTATTATAATTGTAGATTCCTTTTACAGTTGTGACATACTGTGGAATACTTCTTACAATATCTCGTTCTGAGACACTTGGATATTTGAGGATAATAGAACTCCTTCAGAGATGGATTATTAACAAGTGATTTTGAAGACATGACTATTCCAAAATGTATCTTCTAATTTATATATTTTCTAATTGCAAATAGATACATTAGATTATGTGCTTGATTCACTGATGATTCTGCAAAGACCTGGAACACCTTTGGATAAATTCAATTTCTGGAAACAAGATGGTACAATTTGTTTGCTATTGTTTTATAGGGTTGTTGTCACCATTTTTTTTTTTAAAGACTCAGTCTTGCTCTTGTCTGCCAAGCTGAAGTTCAAAGGCAATGTCTTGACTTACTGCAACCTCTGCCTTCCAAGTTCAAGGGATTCTCCTGCCTCAGCCTCCCAAGTAGCTGGGATTATAGGTGCCTGCCACCACATAATTTTTGTATTTTTAGTAGATATGGGGTTTCACCATGTTGGCCAGGCTCATCTCAACTCCTGACCTCAGGGTGATCCACCCACCTCAGCCTCCCAAAGTGCTGGGATTACAGGCTCGAGACACGGTGCCTGGCTGTTGCCATCATTTTTAAGTGTCTCCGGGTTTTCTGGCACTAATGCTATTGGATGTTTTTAGACATGTTAAGTTCCAATATTATATTGTATTTCTTTTTACATGATAAGAGTTAATTCTGATCTGTTAATTAGACTTCAAGGCTTAGGCTTTTGTGATACCCAAAATTCCTGATTTTAGTAATGGATTGCTTTATATTTCCTAGCCATTATAATTTTTAGACAACTCATTTAAATAGGATATGGTTTAAATGCTTTTAATAATATTAAAATGCTAACACTTTTTACAGTAGCCTCCTGAGTGTTTCCAGAATCAGGATTCACTAAAAGCAACTCCGCTGGGCCAGCACAGCAGTAAGCTCAGCTAATCATAAGCATCAAGAAAGAGCCTCTGGTAGAGATGAATGTTTTATATAAAGGGCCATAGATGTTGGGAGCATGCTGGATTGAAGACAATTTATGGGTCTGAAGGAAAGGATATGAGCATGGAGAAGCATGGTAGAGATAAGCTGTAGAGTGAGGTGGGAGCTAAGCCATGGATAATCTTGAGTTTCTTGCTAAGATACCTTACATCGACTGTGAAAGAAATGACAGGCCACTAAAGAGCTGCACAGCTGGAAGTAATATAATCAGATTCACAGTTTGAGAAATAATTCTAGTTGTGTTTCTGAACTACAAATATTTATTTGATTCTGAATGCTAACTGCTACATTTTCTCCTATTTCATATATTTCATTTTATATTGTTTCATTTTTCCCAGACCATATTAAATGTGTGTGTTTTTCTCATTGATTCTTTTTTTAAAGATTATAATGATTTGTTGTTTAATGGAAGCCTCTACTTTGAAATATAGAAGGTCACATATTTTAGTCTTGAGATGATGAAGTTTGATTCAGTCACAGAGAACCAAATGTACTTTTTTTACAGTAAGACAAAACTAGCTCTACATGATGTTGCTTTGACATTTGATTAACTGCCTTTTTTTTCCCTTTTGGCAGTTACTGATATTTGAAACATTTTACAGATTTGCTCTTTGTAATAACATCCTGTCAATCAGCTAATTTCAATGCTGAGATTTGTGCATGCAACTGCTACTGAAATCAATGTCAGCTCTGGGAGCCAATCCAAAAGCAGACTTGGCTCAAGTCTACAGTGGTCTACACAGGTGACTTCATTTAGTCTTTCAGTTTGATAGACATAAACTATTCTTAGAATGTATTTACTGAAAATATCCATATGACTAAAACTTGATAAAAATAAAATTATGTTGTTTTCACATCCAACAGATTAAATAGTTTAAATAGATTAAATACTTTTTTACCCTGTTTGATCAAAATATAAATGTTTATCCAAATTTTTTGACTGAAATCTATGTAACAAGATTGTTCAGAAAAGGGACCCAGAATACCCTATTTGAGATTTCTTGTACTTGCTGAGGTCCCACCTCCTCTCCATATCAATCAAACCATTATTTTTTGAAGTTCACTGAATAATTCAAACTTTGTTTCATTTTATACCTTTTATCATTAATTACACAGGGAAACACATATTTACAGGCAAGACTGTGTCTTTATTGAGACTTTTCCCCTTCATTTTATGTTTTTTTTTTTCCTTCATCTTTGTGTCCTCAGCCTTGAATACACTTCAATAAGCCCTCATTTCATACTTGTTGAATTCACATGGGGAGTTTGGGATGTCAATAAAGGGAAAGGTTCATAGTGGTTCTTGCAGAAATAAGTATGCTCATATTTAAAAGGAAAAAATTTCTATGTGTAGATATCATTTATTAATGAAAAATGAATATAGTGGATGCATAAGTAGGTAAGTTGATAGGTCACAAATAGGTACATGGTATTTAGATAGATAGTAAGGTATAAGGGACACTTAAAAATATGAACAAACTTTCTATATGTTTTTTAGTAGAGTAAATGACACAACTAAGATATCGGTATGTTTTTCATCTTTATCGTTATTAGGAAGTAAATTTTAAAAATAAAGATTCTTAATTGCAAACAGACAGCATTAAAATGTGAATCCCTAATTTGATGTTCTTTGCTGCAATATGTTAGAATGACTATAAAACCATGTTTTTGCAGCCTGCCACTTTAATAAAAACCAAACCCTACCACCTGACCAGAAAAAAAACCCAAACTTAGAGAAATACAAAAAAGAGTAAGTTTAAATCTCTCTGATCTTAAAAATGACCAGTTTCCCAAAACTATGTTACATAGTTTTTACCCATCTTGTTCCTTTATTTCTTGGACAAATGTCTTATAAGAATTACACTTATGTTACCTCTTTCCATTTCCTTCAGTGGCAATCTATTTCCAAAGCATGGAAGGATAAGCGAAACAGTGCATGAATCTACTTTTTGTCCTGAGCACATTTGCTTAGATAGCACACTTGGTTTCAGGGTTTGTGTTCAGCTAGTCAGGGTGGGTGGAAGTCTGTCTACGTGAGAGTCATGTCTTTACATTAAGCTCAAATCTCTTCCATATACAGCTGGCAACACCAAGGGCCACCTCTTTTAGACTAAGGATGAAGCAAAATTAAAGCTGACAGCACCCTCCAGCATTGGAGAAATGCAGGGAAACCTGCTTTGTGACTTAGCAGCATAACAAAATAAAAAGAAGAAAAGAGAATCACTACCTGTCTGTATAAATGTTGGGGCACAATTAGGCCTTTATATGGATTTAAGCCCCTGTATTCAAGGACTATTTGGTCAAAAAACCCTGAAGTTGTAAAATTGGTTTGAATCAGCATGTGCTTTATTACTGTGGCTGCGATAATATAAGCTAGCTTCTTAGACTAGACTTTTTTGACAGTGAAAGCAAAATCAAAAGTGTATTTTGTATGATGATCTGACTCATACACACAGACATACAGGTAAACTGAACAAAAGTTTCAAGAGATGAATTTCTCTTATCACATGTTATCTTCTGTACTATTTTCTGTTTTATTATATTTCCTAATAAAATACTGGCTGTGATCCATAAAACTGACTTCATAACCTAATAATGGGTCATACTGTATGGTTTTTAAAAACAGTCATCTAACAGGAACCATATAGACATGATACTCAGTCTGTGTCATCCTCGTTAGAGTTTCTTCCCATGTAATAGTCATTTCTGCAAAAGCAGTCACTTTGCATTGACTTAAGCCAAACTGTGTTTTTCTTTTATCTGGTAAAAATCGCTTTAGCTATACAAAATAGACATTATTTGAACTCCTTTGTCTAGTTCATAAAATATAACTGTGTACAAGTTTACTTATACCTATTTGTGCCATTTTCTCAGAGAGAAACAATAAATGAGCACCTAGTGCTTAAAAATAAGACTTTTACTTACAATTAACTACACGCATTATCTGGGGAGAAATAGCTGTAGAGGAAATTATTGGTAAAAGTGTCAAATTTCAAGTGCAGAGTGTGTATTATATAATAGCATATTATCTATTATATAGAGTATCTAGCTTAGATTTCCTCATTTTGATAATAGTATGGTGCTTATGTAAGATAATTTTTTCCTGTAAAATACAAATTAAAGTATTTCAGGATAAAGATGCATAATATCTGCAATTTCCTTTCAAATGGCAAATGATTCAGGGAAAAAATGTGTATGAGTGTTAAAAGAAAATCTTGGGACTGTAACTTCTCCCTCAAACTGGAAAGAAGCTGAGATTTAAGAGACCAAAGAGTTTCTTGGACAGTCCTGCTGGGTGAGTAGACAAGTTTATTAGGACTTACATAAGGGGCACTCCTGGACAGCAGCAGGACAGCTCTAGAGATCCATGCCACCTCCCATCTCCAAACTGCTTTTAAGCTAATTTTCCAGCTCTTTGCCTACTGTGTTTGGGCAATGACACTGTTTACTCTGGTAGGTTCTCAGACGCTCCTCAGGATGTTTGGGTCCTCAGGAACACCTGCTAAGTAGGCTGGCCACCGTGACCTTGGCTCACTGCCTAGCCATCAAGGATCAGGCAGCACACATTCACCCTTAAGGAACCTGGTTGGGGACCCATCACACTACAATCTATGCCATCCCCTACCTCTTATGCTCTTTCCACCAGTTTTGTATTAGAGTCCCTGAGTAGGAAATAACTATACAGGCCTATATTTAGCCATGGCTTATGCATACAGTCCTCATTTACAGTATACATAAGAGCATACAAGCAGAAGCTAACTACAATTATGATGCCTATTAGCAAAACATAACTCCATTCAGTGGGTAAGATATGTAACCAATTTGAGAATGGGGCCAAGAAAGTTAATTGGGCTACATCATGGATCTGAGTTGGCAATAATTTGAAGCATCTGTGATGCATTCTCTTCAAAGGCTCAACAGGCAGTGCCTGGACTATACTCGTGGAATGGCTCACACAAGTTGAACAGTTGGGCAACTCCACCCCACATGCCTGTTGCCAACCATCTCAGAATTCCTCCCATAGATGTCAGTTTCTGATCCAACATTTAGTCTCTTGGATTCTGTTCATGATGCCAATTGTTATGAGAAAACTTGGAACTGTAACGACACCTTTACCCCAAACTGGGAAGGAGGTGAGAGACCAAAGAATGACTTGAACAAGTCTGGCTTGATGAGTAGATGAGTTTATTAGGACTTACATACAGGGCACTCCTGGATGGCAGTGGGACAGCTCTAGAGACTTATGCAGAATGGGCAATAAATGACTTAGATTTTCTTTTCCTTTGTCATTTTCAGTCTTACTTTTTCTTTATTGCTACACGCTGTGTAGCAACAGCAGCATCACAATCAGACCAATAGCTTAGACAGTCCACATATATATATATAATAATACCACCATCTTTCCAGGTAGTCAATAGAATGTAATAAAAGACCTTTGCATTTAGATTTGATTTCAAGTTTTCAAATAGAACTATACTATTTTTTTTATTTGGGCCAAGTAATTTAATCTGCTTAGAGCTCAATCCCTCATTAATAAAATGCAGATATCTACCATGCTTTTTTTCAAAGGAGAGGCAACAGAGCAAATTCTGAAGTAAAATAACATGGGCTTGAATCTTGACTTTGCCACTATCTAGTCATACATTCTTGAGTATATCAGCAAAATTTTCTAACTCATTTTTCTCATCTGACAAAAGGGTAAGAAATACACACACAGCAGGGTTCTTATTAAGATTAAATGAGTTAATGGATGTGAGAGTGTATAGCACAAGACTTCACACTAGTGAACCCTTAAAAAGCTGATTTAATTCATTTTTGTCATTTGAGATTTTAGAAAATATCAAATAAGGTAACAATGAGAAAGTATTTTAAAGTAATATACAACTATTATAAAATATCATAGTCTCAAATAACTACTTTCCGTAAAAAGAGAGGGAAGAACGGGCAGCAATGCTTGCTGTTCTGCAGCCCCTGCAGGTGATTCCCAGGCAAGTAGGGTCTGGAGTGGACCTCCAGCAGTCCTGCAGAGGGGCCTGTTGGAAGGAAAACTAAAAAACAAAATGAAATAACTTAAACATCAACAGAAAGAATGTCCACTCAGAGACTCCATCTGAAAATCACCAACTTCAAAGACCAAAGGTAGACAAATCCATGAAGATGGAAAGAAACCAGTACAAAAAATGATGAAATCACCAAAATCCAGAATGCCTCTCCTCCTCTAAGGGATCACAACTCCTCACCAGAAAGGGAACAAAACTGGATGGAGAATGAGTTTGACGAATTGACAGAAGCAGGCTTCAGAAGGTGAGTAATAATAAACTGCTCTGAGCTAAAGGAACATGTTCTAACCCAATACAAAGAAGCTAAGAACCTTGAAAAAAGATTAGAAAAAACGCTCACTAGAATAACCATCTTAGAGAAGAACATAAATGACTTGATGAAGCTGAAAAACACAGCACAAGAACTTCACAAAGCATACACAAGTTTCAATAGCTGAATTTATCAAGCAGAAGAAAGGATATCAGAGATTGAAGATTCACTAAATGAAATAAAATGAAAAGGCAAGATTAGAGAAAAAAGAGTGAAAAGAAATGAACAAAGCCTCCAAGAAATATCGGATTATGTGAAAAAACCTAATCTACATTTGATTGGTGTACCTGAACATGACGGGGAGGATAAATCCAAGCTGGAAAACACCCTTCAGGATATTATCCAGGAGAACTTCCCCAACCTAGCAAGGCAGGCCAATATTCAAATCCAGGAAATATATTATGTGGTCAATTTTAGAGTAGGTAAGATGTGGTGCTGAGAAGAATGTATATTCTGTGGATTTGGGGTGGAAAGTTCTGTAGATGTCTATTATGTTTGCTTGGTCAAGATCTGAGTTCAAGTCCTGGATATCCTTGTTAATTTTCTGACTCATTGATCTGTCTAATATTGACAGTGGAGTGTTAGTCTCCCACTGTTATTGTGTGGGAGTCTAAGTCTCTTTGTAGGTCATTAACAACTTGCTTTATGTATCTTGGTGCTCCTGTATTGGGTGCGTATATATTTAGGATTGTTAGCTCTTCTTGTTGCGTTGATCCTTTTACCATTATGTAATGCCCTTCTTTGTCTCTTTTGATCTTTTTTGAGGATTTAGTTTGTGAGTATTTTGTTGAGTATTTTTGGCATATATGTTCATCAGGGATATAGGCCTGTAGTTTGTTGTTGTTGTTGTTGTGTCCTTGTCTGGCTTTGGTATTGAGATAATGCTAAACTCATAGAATGAGTTGGGAATATTCCTTCTCCTCCAATTTTTTGAATAATTTTAGTAGAAGTAGTATAAATGTTTGGTAGAATTAAACAGAGAAACCATCAGGTCTTGAGCTTGTTACCTGTTATTTGTTGGTTCAGATTTTCTGTATCTTCACCATTTAATCTTAGTAGGTTGCATGTGTTGTGAAATTTTTAAATTTCTTTTAGGCTTTCTAATTTTTTGGCATAATAGTTTCTAAGATGCCTTTTATTTCTGCAGTATCATTTGTTTTGTCCCTTTTGCATTTTTCGTTTTATTCATTTTGGTCTTCTCTCTTTTTTCCTAGTTTGCTTAAACATTTGTCAGTTTTGTTTATCTTTTAAAACGTTAGCTTTTTATTTTGTTGATTTTTTTGTATTTTTTTTTTAGTCTCCATATCAATTTATTTCTGCTGTGATTGTTATTATTTCCTTCTTTCTACTAATTTTGGGTTTGGTTTGTTTTTGCTTTTTTAGTACCTTTAGATGCATCATTAGGTTTAAAGCCTCTCTACGTTTTAGGTATAGATGTTTATTGTTGTAAACTTCCCTCCTAGTTGCTTAATTTCCATGTATTAGTGTACTTTCCAAAGTACCTCATGTTATTGATTCCTGGTTTTATTCTGCTGTGGTCAGAAAATATACCTTAGATGATTTCAACTTCATAAAAGTTGTTAGTTGTTTAGATGATTTCAACTTCATAAAAGTTAAGACTTGTTTTGTGGTCTATTCAAGATAATATTCTAAGTGCTAGTGAGAGAAATGAGTATTCTGCAGGAGTTGGGGGAATTGTTCTATAAATATTAGTTAAGTGTATTTGGTCTAGCATGTAATTTTTTTGTTGATTTTCTGTCTGCACCCAAATTTTTGGTCTCTATCCATGACTAAGAGTAAGGTGTAGAAGTCCCTTACTGTTACTGCATTGCAGTCTCTCTCTTGCTTTAGATATATTATTTGCTTTCTATATTTATGTGTTCCCGTATAGAGTACACATATATCCATAACTGTTATATATTCTTGCAAAATTGACTCCTTTATCATTATATAGTGACATTCTTTGTCTCTTTTAACAGTCTTTTAATCTGATATAAATATAACCACTACTGCTTTTTTTGGTTTCCATTGTCATGGAATATCCTTTTCATCTTTTCACTTTCAGTCTATACATGTCTCTATAGATGAAGTGGATTTCTTGTAAACACCATATAATTGGCCTTTTTTTTTCATTCATTCAACCACTCCCTGTCTTTTAATTGGAAAATTTAGTCCATTTACACTAAATGTTATTATTGATACGTATAAACTTACTACTGCCATGTTTCTGTTACTTGTTTTTTGGTGTTTTGTAACTCTTCACATTTTTTTTCTTCCTTTCTTACTATCTTCCTTTGTAGTTGTTATTTTCTCTGGTAGTATGCTTTAGGTTGTTAATTTTTATTTTTAGTATATTCATTAAAGGTTTTCATTTTGTGGTTCATACAAAAAGCATTTTATAACAAGCTATTTTAAGAAGATAACAACTTATCTTTAATCACGTTGGAAAGGACAGAAATAAACAAAAGAAAAAACTAAAAAGCTCTATACTTTTTGTAATCTTCTGTACATATTGACTTTTTTAAAATCTCAGTTTATGAGATCTTTTGAGATAGGGTCTCCCTTTGTCACCCCAGCTGCAGTGCAGTGGTATGATATCAGCCAAGGCAAATTCCACCTCCTGGATTCAAGTGCATCTTGTGCCTCAGCCATCCGAGTAGCTGGGACTAAAGGTGTGCACCACCAGACCTGATTAATTTTTGTATTTTTAGTAGAGATGGGGTTTTACCATATTGGCCAAGCTGGTGTTGAACTCCTGGCCTCAAGTGACATTTAAAGTTTTTTCAGTATATGACTGAATTCTTGTCACCATTGATTATATCATTGTTATTTTTACCTCATAATATGGCTGATGAAAAATATTCCCCTGGAATGGGCAAAGCAAGCCATTTATTTTTTGTTTATTTGTACTTGCATGATTAGTATTGTCTTCAACCTATGGTTTCCTTGTGAAGTTCTTTTATAGTTACTTGTCCATTTCCTGAAAATATTTAGCTAAAAGTCACATCATATACTCCATAATCTCATTAGGCAGGTACATATAACCTGAAAAAAGGACAGAGGGTGCTACTGTCAACCACTTGACCATATAGAATTCTTGTGCTTCCCAAAAATCTCCCTGACCATATGTGCAAGGGGACCATCTGACCTATAAGCAAGCAGCATGTTCAGTGTCAGTTCATACACCAAAAACCAGTGAAGTCCAACATCTTTATTATTATTAAAGAAAAGAAAATGAAATTGTTAATGCAATATACTCTCCCATTATTATAATAAGTTTTCTTTTTTTTTCTCTTGGGTATTATAGTCCCTGTTCAATGACAAGTGTAAATTGGAATTGAAAGAGATTATTAGTACAGGGACATGAGAAAGGAAGCTACTGGAAGAATCTCAGTGAGATATGATAAAGATATGGAGACCACATGAGAGATCCTACAATCAATTTTTATTCCTATGAGCAATTTTCTTCATCAATTGTACACCTCATCCACAAAACACCTGAAAGATGCAACATTTAGTTTAGTTAATCTAAGTTGAATGTACCTCTTTTCTTTAGTCTTGAACTACTAGATAATTTGTTCTTTATTTAATTTAAATCATTTATATATTCATTCCTCTAACAAATATTGGGAAGAGTATATATGGCAGGTACTTTTTTTTATTCTACGCCCTGACATACTACAGCATAAAGCAACTTAAACAGACAATTCCGTTTTAGGGAGCTTATGTTCACCATCTACTGTCAACATTCTCATCTCCCAAACACTGTTCCCATTTTTAGTTATAAAGGATAGCTTACCACCCTAGGACTTCATAGTTTAGTTGAGGAGTTAAAAATGCCAAAAGTAAAAATAAATGGCAGAGCTCTACCAGAAAACAAAAGTGTAAATCAGACCTTTATATTGTCTATTATGTGGTGAAAGAAACACTATATTCATCTTAGTGATTGATTACAGTAAAGAAAAACAGTAAAAAAATCAAGTGGCTGGTACACTACAAGAGGGATTATACTTATGCAAAAAAAATTCAGCTGCAATAAAGGAAGATAATGAGATGTTGGAAAGCAAATTATGTGAATTTTATTATATGTAGATTAGCTTATCTAGAATTTCAGCTCATGGCTGTTTACATTTTGTAGATATTTGTTAAAGCTAATTCATACATGCTTTCATAATTTCACAATTATTAAATCACTTTTCCAAAATCTCTGATAATAGACCAAGAAGTTTAAAGCTTAACAGAAGCTGGTGTGATTAATGCTTATATGGTGAGAAAGTATTAGTTAGGCCTTACATGAAATTCACAAAAGTTCCCCAAAAGCTGTTATAATTCCAACAACATATATTTACAAGAGCATAAGGGAAAGGGATATGGTGAGCTTAACTAAAGACAAAATTAATATTAAAATGAAGTATATTTCAAAATATCTGAAAATGACATTCCAAATTCCAAAATTGTAGAGGAATTCAGACAACTAATAAGGGCTGTGAATAGCAATGCATCCCTGGAAATATGTGCATTTTGGCTAATGGCAATGTTGCTCAGGTGCATGAATTTTGTATGTGAAGGAAGCTTTGACTCAGATGTAATAGTGAGTATACAGAAGAAAGTGATATATAATTTTATGTATAACTGTGTACTATTGAAATGATTAAAAACATTTTGTATGTGTGTGCACATACAGCATAGTGTTTGGGAAGCTGTTATTTCTTAAGACATACCAAGGCTTTAACGATCATAGAATTAAGTAAATACATTATATGTAGTGCCTATTTACTTTATTCCAGTTATTTAAAATTTATTTTAAAACCTAGAGTAGATAATTTTTGTTGAATTTTATACCTGCAATTTCAGTTTATTAATATAACTAAGTAGCCAAGTGGTTTTTGGGTCCCACTCATTCCTTAGGAGCTATTTAGAACCATAGCCAATTCATCTTCTGTTTTGTGTACTCTGTGCACCATGAAGGCAGTCTGTAAATAATAAATGACAAAAAGTTACAGTATCATGAATTCAGCAGTAAGTGACTGAGCCTTACTGTATCATACTAAAATAGCAGTATTTTCACACAAAATGCATCCGGGGAGCAATCTTTCTTTGTTTCAGTTTTATTTTTTATAGGAAAAAATGTCCTCCTTTATCAAAACATGCTTTAAAGCCTCCTTCACAATTTATAAATGACTGTTTCAGTATTATTTGCGTCAACGTAGCATCTTTGATGTATTAAGTGACACATTGTGCCTACCGAAACAAAAGAGGAAAGTCACTAGGTAAGAATTTGGGTCACAGATGGGAATTACAGATTATCTTTCATGTAATTATAAAATCACTTGTTAGCATAAGAGGGGAAATATTTTTTCACATGTTTCTTATGTTTTGATAATATGAATTGATGTTTGGGAGCACATAAAAAGAGCCATGGCATGAAAGCACAATCTATATTTTTCGTAAGTGTTTTTGAAGTGTAAACCAGTCTTTAAATCAGTAAAGGAACCAGACCTTACCTTGCATATGTGTTATCATAGCATTCAGTATGTCTTTTATAACATTTATCACATTTTGCCTTTAATGATAGTGAAGTTTTTCAAAGCAGGAAGAGTAAAAGCTGATGCTCTTGCTAAAGCATACAACTAAGGTCCTTTTAATGGGATATGCACGTTCCCGTTTATAAGTGGGAGCCAAACATGAATATAAACATGGGAACAGTAGACACTGTGGATTACTAGGAGGGAAAAGAACTACCTATTGAGTATAATGTTCACTTCCTGGGTGATGGGATCCATATCCCAAACCTCAACATCACACAATATTCCCATGTAACAAACTTGTACATGTACCCCTTTATCTAAAATGAAAGTTGAAATTTAACATTAATTAAGTAAAAATAAAATGGGTATGTGAACCAATGAGATAAAGACTTGTATACTGAAAACTATAAAACATTGCTGAAAGAATTCCAATAAGACACAAATAAATGGAAAAAAAACTGTGCTCATAGATTGAAAGATTTAATATTGTTATCAACACTACCCAGAACAAATCCAAAGATTCAGTTCCATTCCTATCAAAATCTGCGTGCGTTTTGCACACGTAGGAAAGTCTACTCTGAAACTTGTGTGGACTCTCAACAAACACCACATGGCGAAAACAATTTTGAGCGAGAAGAACAAAGTTAGAGGTCTCACACTTTCTGATATGAAAACTTACTACAAAATTTGGTACTAACATTTAACAAAACAATATGGTACTGGCATAAAGACAGACATATATAACAATGGAATACAACAGTGAGCACAAAAATAAATTCTCACACATAGAGTCAAGTAGTACCCAAATCATTCAAGACGGAAAGACTTTTTTCAACAAACAGTATTAGGAAAAGTGGATATTCACATGCATAAGAATGTTGTTGGATCCTTACTTTACACCATATGCAAAAAGTAACTCAAATTGGATCAAAGACCTAACCATAAGAACTAAAACTGTAAAACTGTTAGATGGAAATAGTAGAAAATCCTCATGATGAAATCTGATTCAGGAGATCAGATTTCACAAAGATCTCCTGAATATAACACTAAAAGCTCAAGTTACAAAAGAAAATATAGACAAATTGGGCTACGTCAAAATAAAAAATTTTGTGAATCAAAAGACATTATAAACAGATTAAAAAGGGAATATACAAAATAGGGGAATATACTTGGTAGTCATGTATTTGTTAAGGGGTTAATAAACTAAATTTTAAAAAACTCTTGCAATTCAACAATAACAATGAAGAAATAAACAATGGGCAAAAATTTTGAATGGACATTTCTCCCAAGAAGATGCACAAATGTCCAATAAGTACATGAAAGAATGCTCAAAATCACTAAATATTAAGGAAATGCAAATTAAAGCCACAGTGAGATAAGCACTTCATGCCCATAAGAATGGCCATTTTCAAAAAACAACGCATGTGATAATTGTTGACTAGGGTGTGGAGAAATTGGAATACTAGTACACTGCTGTTAGAAATGTAGCACAGTGAAGCTTCTATGAAAAACACTGTGGCGTTTCTTCAAAGCATTATAAATTGATCATCAGGTGATCCAGCAATTCCACTTCTGGGCATACCTAAAAGAATTGACAGCAGGAATTCAAACAAATATTTGTGCACCCATGTTTGCAACAGCATTATTCACAATTGCCAAAATGTGCAAACAACCCAAATGTCCCTTGAAAAATAAATGGGTAAACAAAATGTGCAATATAACACACCATGAAATTTGATTCAGCCTTAAAAAGGAAGGAATTTCTGACACAGGCTACAATGTGGATGAACCTCGAAGACATTATACTAAGTGAAATAAGCTAGTCACTAGAACACAAATATGGTATGATTTCAATTATATGAGACACCTAGAGTAGTAAAATTCATAGAGAAAGAAAGCAGAAGGGGCTATATGGTGGAGAAAAGGGGAGTTACTGTTTAATGGGCACGGATGATGAAAATGTTCCAGAGATGAGTGGTGACAATGGCTGCACACCAATATGAATGTATTTAATGCCACTAACCAGACACTTCCAATGTTTAATATGATAAATTCTGTTAAGCTTATTTCACCACAATAAAATAGTTTTAAAAATGAGGTATGTGTGCTCCTTGGGTTGCACAGGATATTTCTAAGGGGTATATTGTACTGGAAAGAGGTAAGGGAATACAATCCTAGCTCCTCGGCTTACACATGTTCACTTTCTTAGGGCTGACCTGTGTATTTCTGTAAGCAGGTTAGCCCATGTTTTTACTTCCACTACCATGACCACTCTGTTCTCACATTAAAAACAAGATGTCTTTCACCCCCTCCTGAATATTTTTATGGTGCATGGTTTTAGGTATAAAAACCCCAAGAGCACCAAGCTAAACTAAAATCCAAAATATGGATGTAATTAAAGCTCTTTTACTAAAGATACAAATATGGACCGTCTCTTTCCAAGATACATTTTTTAAAAAGCAAAGCATGGCTTCATAAAACACACACTTATGCTCCTATTGGATTCAAATGCAAACATATTATAGAGTGGGATTGTGGTAGTGATGGCCAGTTTATTTAGAGATCTCACCATTTTAATCTCTTGACTATCATCAAGGAAGGAGGGAATGCTCCTTAAAAGCAAATATAAAGGAACTCTCTGTAAGGAATATTGAAAGTGGTAGCATCATTTCTTGCAGCAAATACTCCTACAGCAAGAGTTAGTGCACTATTCATTCATTATTCTTAGAATACTCAAGGTTTAAAGGGCACATTGGGAAGTACTAATGTACTAAGTGGTACATCTCTGTATTTTCATTGTTATTCTTAACAACAATAAAATAATAATATTATTAATATTAACCAAAAATTGCTCAATATATTTATTTACCTATGATTCTCTCTTGGATTTCAGTGAGTAGTTCTCCACTTTCTTCCAGCAAATAAACACTGTATAGCTGAAGAAAAAGAATACTTATCAGACATAAGTCAGCATTTCAGATTTTCTTCAACATTTATCCTGATTAATATGAGAAGCCCTTTCATCAACATTTAACAAAAGGTAGCTGGGTATGGTGGCTCATGCCTGTAATCCCAGCACTTTAAGAGGCTGGGGTAGGAGAATCTCTTGAGCCCAGGAGTTCAAGACCAGCCTGGGCAACATAGTAAAACCCCTATCTCTATAATGAACAAAAGGTTGTTGTGTATCCTAAAGCCAAATTATTTAGCTTGGATTCAAATCTGTTGCTTTCTGACAATTGCTTGCCAACAATTTCCTGTTTCTTTATTCATTCAGACCAAATACATATTAGATTTAAACTAACAGCAGGAATATGTTAAAAGATTCCAGTGTGAATAATACATTTAAGAATAATTATTTAAATGGTTTTAGGAAGCCTCACATTGAAAAATGGTCCATATTTTTATGACAGTTGGTACTTGTACACCAAAAATTTGGAGAAATATGCTAGGAGGAAATATGGAAAGCTCCAGCCTGACAATCACCAAAACAATTTTGCCCCCTCCTCCCGCCCCCTGCCAAACCCCATTTTCCATCACTCTCCTGCCTGCCTGCTCACGTATGCCACTCCCCTGGCTTCCTTAATGTATTTGGAACATAGTATGAACTTTAGGGCGTTTGCATGTGTTGTTTCACTGTGTGAGATGCTCTTTCCTTAATATTGGCACAACTTTTCCCCTTATTTCTCTGTCCTTAAGAACTTTGGTCTGCAAGGATTTCTTCTCCGACTACCTTATCAAAAATAGCTCTCTGTCACCTCCACCTCTTACTATATTCTATCCAGTTATCCTGCTTTATCTTTATATTACTTGTCACTGACAAAAATAATTTCATACACACATACACACACACACACACACACACACACACACACACACACACACACACACGCTGCCTTTTCCCAGTAGAATACAAGCTGTTTCTTTATTGCTTTATGTCTAGCACCTGGTATTTTATTTACTGGCTGCACAAAACATATATGTTTAATGCATAAATAATACAGAAGAAAGAAATGAAGAAAACAAGGAAAGAAAAATTTACTTTTCCTTTAGATATAAATTGTATACTGAAAATATATAGCATACTGTTGATTTTATGTTCCATATTTTCTAAAAGTTCTAAGCTTCACTTATATTTTTATTCAGCTACACAAAGGTATGATCGCATTGCATAATTTATATCATATCACACAATTCCGTACCTGAGCTCTCCAACTCACTTTCCCTAGCTCATTCTTTTTGTTTTTCTTTTTTGCTAGAAAATCTGTTCTCTGCCCCATTGAAATCATAAATCATGAAGATCTGTGTTCATCACTCCTCCTGGAGCTATTTAAGGCCTCCAAGAATCCTATTGATTATGCCGGCCTCAATGATCACTCCCTCTTCCTCTCCCTCGAAGCACGTACAGTCTATAACGTTTTAACTCTTCCTGCATTACATGCTGTTCTTAATGGTTTGTTTGCCAATTGTTTCATGTAAGTTGTTTTCAATTCCCCATCTATTTTGAAAGTGAGAGCTGGTCAGAGACCTAGCTTCCCAGTGCTCTCACATGGGACACATAAAAAAATAAACTGAAGATAATATATGTTTTATTTCTGAATTCAAAGTGAACTTTGTCCAACACACCTATCCTCAATGTCCAACAATTTCAATTTCACTGTCTTCACTGACTTTTTCCCCCCATTCTCTCAGTGTTACTCTACAAAGTCCATCAAACTCTTTCTTTATCTCTATCCATTGGTTTTCTTATGATTGCATTGGTCTGATTTTTATTTGATTTATCCAGATGCTCTATCCAGTGCTTATTCTATTTCTTCTTCATACTTCTACTCTCTAACTGAAGATACTCCACATGGTTTAGAATTTTGGCTTTCTTTCATTGCCTGTAATACCATAAGTATATGGTGAAACAATGAATCCTTCAGTTCGGCAAATTTATGATTGTTTGAATTACATCTTTCTTTCTTATATGTACTGTTCTCTTATTTTTAAATTATATTTATTAATTAATAACTATGTGCAAGACTTCATACTCAGTACATGTATTCCATTTACTGGTTTACTATCAGAGTGAGGACAATGAAATTATAATATTGAATAGAGATAAAGAAAACGTGTGTTGGCAAAAATGTGGAGGAAAGGAGATTTTTGTACAGTGCTAGCAGGAATGTAAATGAGAACAGTCACTACAGAAAATACTATAAAGATTCCTCAAAAAATTAAAAATAGATCTACCATATAATCCACCAATGCCATTACTGGTTACATATTCAAAAAAAATAAGATCGTATCTTGAGGAAATATCTGCACTCCCATATTTATTGCAACATTATTCACAGATAATCTAAGTATCCTCCAGGAATAAATGAATATAGAAAATGTGGCATATTTAAACAATGGGATATTATTGCAGTGCAATAAATAAGAGAATTATGTTATTTGTGACAACGTGGATGAAAATGGAGGAAATTACGTTAAGTGAAATAAGCTAGGCACAGAAAGACAAATACCACATGATCTCATTTACATGTGAAATTTAAAAATTGAACTCATAGAAGTAAAGAGTAGAATGGTGGTTACCAGGGGCTCAAGGAGACAGATTGGAATATGTTGGTCAAAAATTTTCAAGTTTTAATTAGGACAAGTAAGTTCAAGCTATCTTTTATACAACATGGTGACTGTAGTTCATAAGAATGTATTGCAAGGATTATAAAACATTCCATTATAAAGACACATGCACACGTATATTTATTGCAGTACTTTTTACAGTAGCAAAGACTTAGAACCAACCCAAATGCCCATAAGTGATAGACTGGATAAAGAAAATGTCGCACATACACACCATGGAATACTATGCAGCCATAAAAAAGGATGAGTTCAGGTCCTTTGCAAGGACATGGATGAAGCTGGAAACCATCATTCTTAGCAAACTGACACAAGAATAGAAAACCAAACACTGCGTGTTCTCACTCCTAAGAGGGAGTGAACAACGAGAGCACATGGACACAGGGAGGGGAACATCACACACTGTTGCCTGTCAGGGGTTGTGGGGACTAGAGAAACGATAGCAGGGGGTGGGGAGATTGGAGAGAGATAACGTTAGGAGAAATACCTAATGTAGATGACAGGTGATGGATGTAGCAAACCACCATGGCACATGTATACCTATGTAATAAACCTGCACAATCGGCACATGTACCCCAGAACTTAAAGTATAATTTAAAAAATGTTAACAGTAGATTTTAAGTGTTCTTAGACACACAAAAAAAGGTGTAAAATTATCTGTACGTTAATTAGCTCAATGTCACCTTCCCCAATGTATACATATTTCAAAGCATCATATGCTACAAGTTAAAGATATATTATTTTTATTTGTCAACTAAATAATAATAAAAGAAAGAAAAAGAAATAGAAACAACAGAGCAGAATAGAGTAGGATAAAATAAAACATTAATATGCTTCAAAAATAATAAGGTTAAATATTGTCTTGTGAAACTTTGTGACGCCAAGTATATTTCTTGCTTTGAGCTGTATCCCAAAGTTTGTAAGTCACCAATTTAACCCATTTTACTTTGACTTTGCTAGGGTGGGAAATAAGACTGATTTTTTTTTCTTTTGTGTATTTCAGTATAAGTTATCTTGAGTAATTAAATATTTTTAAAAAAAGAACTAGATCATAGCTCCTCAACAGATATATTTGTATAGAACTTGAGAGGCCTCGAACTGGCTACTAACATGAAAGAGGGAGGCTGCTAACTCAAAAGCCTTTTGATATGAAGGGGCACCTTCTTCTGGGCTCTAAAGTCCTGCTCTTTTCTAATTTGGTCTCAGTCTTTTTTTTTCTCAAGTATATATAAGCCTTCTTCTCTTCAAGTTCACAAAACCAAAGAAATTGTTGAGGGCAGGAGTATTAGTGAGTGCAGAGTTCCTGGTTGCAAGCTAATCCTTCACCCCACTTCTGTGGAATTTGGCAGACATATTGCATAGAGTGCAGACAATAAAAACAAATTGACATATTCTTCAATTGGACATCTTTTGCTTTCTTATGGAATAGATTAACTGCTCTTAATTTGTTTTTCCTTGAGTAGCTGAGTTGGTAAAGCAAAAGGAAAGAGTCAGCAACTATGGGTAACTGAAGTTTTCTACTGGACTAGAGTGGTTTGGACTTTTAAATACCTTAAAGTGACCTGAAACCTATGAGATGTTTCTCATGATAGCATTATGGAGCAGGGTGGGGTGGGAGGTAGCTTAGGAATAACGTATTGAAGACAGTGATTGGAAAGAAAGAAAATTACATTTTATTTCTTGCATACCACCCAGTTGGAAGTGTTCAATAAATCAGCTCATCTGAATAAATGAGGTGTGGAAAATAAAATTCAATATAAAATACACTTCCCTCAGTATGAAGTAGTAGAAAGTTCAGGGATTTCACACTCAAGGACATCAGACTTGGACAATTGGAATCATTACTCTTCCCGTCATTAGCTGTGGGGCCTGGGGAAAGTCACTCGTCAGTTGGCAGTTGTTTTTAATCTATGAAATGGTATACTAAAATTTACTTCAGATTAGGATTAGATGAAGAACAGCCATGTTCAAATGCCCATACATAGATGCCTCTCATAACTTTGTAGTTCCTTTCCTTCTCCTTTTCCCCTTCCCCAAAGAATTGGCATCTGAAACAGATTATTTCTTAACACAGGAAACTAAGTCACATAAGAGCATATGATTCCAAAAATAAGCACTGTAAGAATATAGTATGTAGCTTCTCATGAGGACCATTAGTATTCATGTGGAATCTGCAGAACAGATAGCATTTTCTTAGGCTCAGATTTTGGAAGGGAAGAAGTTTAGACAATGGTCTGATTTGGGAGGACAACAACTTTCATTTAAGTAAATTAGTCATTAGCTAGCAGTGGAGGATAAATAATTAGGCTAGAAGCTAGATGGTGGGGGGCCATGGAATTCTCAGAGTGAGAAAATGTTGGCACAAATTTGTTTTAATATGGCAGATAACGATTGCTGATCATTAGCCTCTAACTTATAACAAATAATAACTATATAAGCTATGCTACCTCTTTTTAGTCCATTATATTTACTGAAATTCAGAGATGTTGGTAGTTTGTTTTGGAAGTTTTTGACTAACAATGTATGCTCCTGCATAAATGCATAACAATAGTAAGTATCTGCTGTGGCATTTGAAAAATTAATCTTCTCCATCTTTTTTTTCATTTCACTAAGCCAACCACCTTAGATTTAGGTATATTCTCTTGTATTCACAATGATTAGTGTAATCAATTATACTAAATAGTATAATAAAAATCTCTGTAATCAATTATACTAAATAGTACAATAAAAATTATGCCTGATAACTTTCTTTTTGTAGAAAGTATTCTTAGCTAAGCTTGATCACCTACTACATAACTAATTGTTCAAATTCAAGAAATATTAAAATTCTTCTCCATTTAAAATGAAGTAATCAAGTGTTATTTAAATAGTGAAAAGAACTTGGAAGAGAAAAACTGACAAAACATTCCCATTTACCAATGGGTAATTTAGCTGGGGCTCTAACACATAGACTTGCTACTCATCCTTCATTTTAAGAAGTTTATTTGTCCTTTCCTTTAAAATCATGATTCTTAACACTATGTATGTATTATAATAACTTGACTTTAAAAGTAGTTTTTAAAATGTACTAACACCATGATTTTTAAATGTACTAATACCGTGGATTCACATGCAAAGATTTCTGCTTTAATTGGCTAGGCTAGAGCTTGAACATTGTCTGTTTCAAGAGCTCCTCACATGGTGTTAATGTGGAATGAGAATTGAGACCCAGTTTTCCAAAGCTGCTTTTAGCTTTTTCAGAATTGGTGAGTTGCTTTATCCTTTGGGTGTATTACAGATCTATTCATAATTCCGATAGCATTTCCATGCAGTATTGTAATGTGTCTATTTATGCATCAGTCTCCTCCATCTGAATCTGGGAATGTCTCAAAGTAGAAACCAAATTAACTCTCTATTGGGTATCCAGCATTCATCAGAGTGTGTCTGGAATATTATGGAACCTTACTGAATGAGGATCAAGGAATGTGATGTGTGGATATGCATGAGAGGGCATTTATAAAGATTGTTGCAAATCTTAAGCTAATATTATTATAGACAATGATTTAAGAGAAGATAGTTTTAGGTACACTTGACTATATCTCTTTCAATGCTTTTGTTTTTTAACTTACTCCAATTTGTCATACAGAAATAAAGACATTGACCTTCAGGTTTATTTGTATTATTGAATAAATAAAGAGAGTATATCAATAAATCAAATATTTTTTCTCACTAAAGGAAGAACTAATGTGCATTTAGCTGCCTGTTAGCTTTTCCTTCTCAACTAACTGCTATTATTGAAAAGTTAATATTATTAGGCAATGAGCTGTTAAGCTTTAAACTCGTCTGTGATAAAGAAAAATGCAATCTAATTACAAATCAACAGCATCTTACAGCAAAGATAGAAATAGTTTGTGCATATATTAGAAAATTTGGAAGATACATATACTTATGATCCTGAGTGGACAATTCTCTCCCTAGCCTCTCATGAAAGTATGACCAAAGCATAGTGTTCTTACTCGGCTGGAGGAGGACTCTCATTGGTCAGACAAATTGGAAATGAGGATCAGAGTGGTTTCTGGAAATGCCTGAAGAAGGAGTGACATCAGTAGTCAAACTTCAGCCTTTTATCATATGAGAAATTTCTTGCCATGCTGAAGTTACCTGCTTTGACAAGCTATTTCTCATGGTTCCCTCAGACCTGCTCAAGTTTCAAAACATTAGGCCTTGCTGGCCCTAACATGCTATGAGAAGAAAGAACATGTAATCAATACAATATACTACACACTCTTTATAAGTCCATTGTGTGTAAGGCTCTATTATTTACTGAGAGGTAAAAGATAAAATGAAATACAGCCCTCGGGCAATAATATCACTCAGAAAAATCTCAGAGCAAGGGGCTGATCTGTAGGATTCAGTAGAAGACTTCAAAATAACCCCAGAAAATTATCCATTTCAGAAAAGCAGAGACACTTGATGTATACCCCCAAAAATCTTCAGTAGAATGGTATACATTTTTTGAGATCTACAAATTGTGGGGTGATAGAATAGGTGGTGAGTAACACACAAGCACCTCTTTTCTTTGACATTAATGTCAGTAGGCAGGACTATCTCTAAAACAAAAAAGAACTATGTTCACAAATTTTGGAAGAGAACAACCTGAGTTTGAATCACCTAAGTGCTTGCTAACATGAAAATTCATGGGCCCTACACATTGAATTAGAATCTCTGCTAGCAGAGCTATGGAATCTGCATTTTAACAGCTCCCATCAGGAATTCTTCTGTATATTAAACTTGAAAACCATTCTCCTAGTTTGGGGTGGCAGGTATAACTTTGGAACAGAAACAAGGAGATCTGGATTATAATATCAATTCATCCATTAGCTAAATTGCTTGGCAAATTCTATGTCATTTTTGTCTTTGTTCTTCCAATGTATTGTCTGCAAGTAATATTCAGTAATGTTTGTTCAGCTAAATTAGTCAAACATTGGTTAAATAGCTTAATATTTAAATCTCATTTTTTTCTATAACCTAAGCTATTCTAGACTATATGATTTTAATGCATCTTCTAGTTCTAATGCTCCTGGTTCCAGAGAGAAGGGGTAGATTTATCTTCAAATAAAACAAGAGCTACCTCAGAACTCCTAGGCCAGTGGTGACAAATAAAACCCTGTGTCCTCTGATGTTTTTTCTGGAGTTGGGAAAACTCAGGGGACTTGTATTAGACTCACGGGTAAGATACCTGAAAAGTAAGCGAAGCTGGCTTAAAAAGCATCAAGCGGACATTGCTGTGTTGCGGCTTACTTGCACATTCGAAATTATAGTAAAGGGTAGGGCACAGTGGCTCATGCCTTCAATCCAGTACTTTGGGAGATTGAGTCAGGAAGATTGCTTGAGCCCAGGAGTTTGAGACCTGTGCTACATAGTGAGACCTCATCTCTATAAAACTTAGACAAAATTAGCTGTGCATGGTGGCACACAGCTGTGGTCCCAAGCCTACTTGTGGGGCTGAGGTGGAAGGATCTCTTGGGCTAATGACATTGAGGCTAGAAAGAGTCATAATCATGCTACTACACTCCAGTCTGGGCAACAGAGTGAGACCTTGTCTCAAATACACACACACACACACACACACACACACACACACACACACACACACAGAGGGAAAAAATGCCCAAGGGTTTCCATATGAATTGTGTCAGCTTCTGCCTAAGTAGATTACCCAGAGGTGTAAAGATTCGTTAGCAGGAAGAAGTTGGAGGTAGAACAGTGATTCACTACAGGAAAAACACTTCAGCTTTAAACCTCTCACAAACCAAAGTCATAGAGCTAAATCATTAAAATAGGACACAGTAAGATTTACCTGGTTCTTTTTACCTCTTCACCTTGGGAGGAACCATGCGATGGGAGAACAGAAGAAAGACTTACATCCCTCATCCCACTGCAGGTACCAGTCTAAAGCCTTAGTCCTTGACCAGAGAAGGGGAGAAGACTTACTTCCAAATAAAGTTGGAAACTTTGATTATTACATGGAAATACACGTTTTTGTTACTGAAGTTAGATTGTTTCAGAGATTGACAAGACTAGATTTACTCTGGATTTCAAGCTACTGCAAAGGGAAAAAAATGTAACCTTACAGAGTGGGTTCAAATACATCATAATGAGGGACTGTGCTAAGGAAAACCTAATCCACAAGGCACGTGGTTTCAAAGGTGGGAATTTTCCAGCCATGCCTCCATCCAAGTCCCCATCCAGGAACCTAAAGTTCTTTGACTTTCCTGCACTGGGGGCTAGGTAGAAATTCCAGGTGAGACTCTTTGTTCAAAAAGCCCACCAAAAGCTGTGGGAAGAAGGGCCTCTGCTGCAGACCTAGCAGCCAATCCAGTATAGAGGTCAAGGATCAATCACTCCAGCAGGACGCCTGAAAGAACTCCTCTCACTGGCCAAGAACAAGAATAAGGTGGGAATAATCCCAAGGTTAAAAACCCACTGCCCCCTTACCTGTGTCTATTCCTCCCTTGGATCCCCTCCCACCGCAGTGTGGGAGCTCTCGCTCCTTCTCTCTTTCTCTCTCTCTCTGCCTAATAAATCGCTCTCTGCAATACTCTTTGGATCCTTGATATTTATTCGAACAGTAAGCTCACCGTGCCCCCAGGGCCACTTCCCCCATTCCTGGGGCAAGAGAGGCAAGGACCTGGGCACTTTCCGGAACACATCTGAACGGGGAGGGAGCTGAGCCCCTAGGCCCATCAGATCAGGCAACTGAAAGCATCTTTGAGATGCCTCTGCTCCTGTCCCCTGGTTACAATAAGGAAAAACAAAAATATTGAATTTTCATATATATATACTATTTTATAGTTGTTTTATAGTTCCAAATTCTTGCAATTTATTCTAACAATTAACCTAAAAAAATATGTTGAAAATTAGTCATATGAAAAGAATCCTTCCTGGCCTTTTAGTTGATGAGATGTGTATGACATTGTTCCCAATCTTAGTGAGATTTTCCACTTTTTGTTTTGTAGGATAATAATTAAACTTCAATGAATAATAAAATAAGGATAATTGATATAAAGCAAATTTATTAATTTTAACTGGAACGATCTGGCATGTTTTCACATAGCAAGGGAATTATCAAGGTCTCTTGAAGAATTTTTTTTTTTTAAACAGAGAAGCAAAGAACAGCTTGATGAGAATGCAGAGTAGTGAAAATATGGGGCCTTTAGAAAGGGAGAATAGAATAATATGAAATTAGAATTTGGTAAATACAGGAATAACAAAAGTAATATCCTAAAAAGGTATTTTTAAATAAAAGTATAAAAGTTTTTGAATAAAAATGGTTTGTACTAAACCTGTTAAAAGTAAAATGTCATCTTGGGGGCTAACATAAGAGAAGATGTAATTTTATGAGGTTTTGATATTTTTATTTTGCAAAAATGCAGAATATATATTTTATTTAAAAATCTATACTGTATTTATAGATTCTCAACTATAAATATTTGAGAAAAAACATAAAATTTAAATATTTCCATGTTCATGCTAAACAAATGACAATGAAATGTGCGCTTCTTTTGGAAAGAGCAGTATAAATGAAAGGTAGAATATTAATTGCCTTTGGAACCAAATTATTGGCCATCTTTATCAAGAGAACTATGATTCTTAAAGTTGTCTTTAAAGAAAAACTCTATGAAACTAAAGAAATACAAAGAAGCAAAAATAGAATGTTTAAGATGATGGCAGTGTATCAATATTAAGAGAGATTAAATAGTTTAGAAACTTTTGGACTGTAAGTGAAAAGAGGAAATGAGGGCATTTAGAATGCTCTTGCTAAAAACAAGAGAACAAGAAAAGCATTCTCCACCAAATCCCATTATGAATAAGCGCCTTTGTGGCATTTTACATGTAAACACTAGTAAAAATGAATATTGAAATGGATAAAGAGAATTATAGTTATGCAAAATCTTGCCATGCAAAGGCTTATAGACACGGGTCTTGAGGACCATGTGGTGGAGGTATAAAATTGAGTTCCTTGGAAAGTGATTTACTGGCAAAGAAGTAGCAGAGCACACCCAATTCCCTGAGTTTTCCTTATTTGTTACCTTATTTGATAGGACAGAGATGAGCTCTTGCACTTTGGGTGCATGCCCAGTAAAGGAGGTGCTGGCCCACAAAACTCCACACATTTATAAGGCCAGAAGACAAGAACTTCTATCTGGTCTGGAAAGTCACATTTTGGAAAGGAGTATCTCCAGATAGACCAGTCCCACCTTCTACTGCGCTAACTCAGACGTGGTCAGCCAAGTTTTATCGAAACTATTCAAATGCAGAAGGAAATAATCCTCCAGATTTAGTAAATTTTTTAAAAAGGATTCTCATTTACACTGAAATTTCAGATAAAAAATAATAAATTATCTGTATATATCTGCCAATGTCTGGGACACACATATGAAAAAAAAAGTAAGTTACCTAAAATACAAATTGAACTGAATTTGTATTTAATACATATGGCAGTCCTATACCAGATTTGTCTCTGTTCCCAATGATATCAAATGGCCTGCCCCATGGTGGGCGGGAGTGGTTGCATGACAGACAGCTCAAGTAGAAGTGATTATTATGTACATATGTCTCAAGGAAAACCTGACACCATCTCCTCTGTTACATTAGTCTTTATTTTCTCTTACTGTGTCTTCTTGAAATTATTCCATGTGATCCCAGGATACCTGAAGATTCCCAAAGTAAAGCAAGAAAATATTCTTTAATACTGGAAAACTTTGGGTTTTATTTTCCTTTTGTTGTCATGGACGGGTTGCTTCACCTTTCTTAAGCTAAATAGCTAAATTTTCTCACCTAGAAAGTAGGCTTGCATAATACCAGACATAGATACTTTTTATAAGTAAATATTGTAATGTATATCAACTGCACCAACTAGTGAATGCTCACTAAATAATGGAAATCATTAATGTGACATGCTCTAGAAATATGTTTTCCCAATTTATTAAAACTAAACAATACTTTAGAAAGACTGAAACATGCAAGTTTAAAAACAAAAGTGCATAAATGATATTTCTCATAATAGGTGGAATAAGCTTAAAATGTAGTTCTCCAAGATTGAATAGGTTCACAGAGAAGAGGTTCACTATGGAATCAAAATTGACTAAAAAGAAAAGATTCCACATATGTGTTCATGCTTAAATATTATTGAACATGTTATGCTGTTTTGAGAATATTTCTTTTGTAGTACCATTTAGAAGAGAAAATACCAAGCTTTATGTCTTTTTATGTTTTTATAAATATAATCAAATGTTTTGCCCAAAACTCAGTATGGTTTGCCCAAACATTAACATCATTTAAACAAAAAAGTCAAGGTAATTTATCTTCTTGTCATTCTCCCTACCCTCATCCTCAGTAATCATTCTGAGTAGATTTTTATTAAAAAATTACCTCGATCAAGTTTTTGAAATCTAGTTCTCTGAAGACCCTACACTGAATTATTATTTAAATGAAAAGCTTTTCCACTCATGAAACATGCTAAAATGTGTAGTGTTGAGATTTCAGACGTGGGATGACATTTGTTAAAATTTAAATAAATGTTTTTCTTTCTGTAACAGTAGTGACGTCCCGTTGAAGATATGAATGTACTTGGGAACTGCTGTTGCAGGTCATAAACTACTCAAGTGCTGGGGCATCTTCCGATTTATGGTATTACAGTCATTTGATGATCATCTTTTATCCTATATATCATAATCTTCCATTTCTAGGCTTTGAGTGCGTAATTGAAATAATACGTTGGTGTTATATTATTAAAAATATGAATCTATAAGTTATCCACTCTTGCAGAGTTTAGAGAAAATTTATTAGAATATGTCTCACTAAATTGATGAAATTCATAAACACAGCTTACATAAATATCATTTTTAAAGCTATTAATTTTTTTTAAGTACAGCTTCACCAACACCTTTTTATCATCTGATTTTGAAGAAATGTCTTTTTTTCAAGGATTAAAAAGTGGAGCTGTGAAATTAGTTGTCGTTGACTGTATATATCGGATGAAAGTAGATTGGGAGGGGGACAAGGGAAGGTAACTCTTCTTGGGACTTTACTGAGCCAAGTTCCTGGGAAATACTTAGCAAGAAATAATAAATTAAAGAGTGGAAGGAAATGCCTTTTATGCAACTCATAATTAACCCTTGGAACCCTGCCACAATATTTTATGATGGCAAATAACTTAGCAAGATTCAACAAGAAATTAGGTACTATATCTGAATAAGAATGTCACTTGCAGTTAATCTGTCTCTAGTAAAAATTATAGAGGTTATCAATGATTATGCTTATATTTCTAATGATTATAAGCTAATGCCAAAAGAGTAGTGTTCTTTCTTTGAGATATACCATCAGAGGCTGAGCTAAGTGTTTTGGAAGTTGGATGGATCATGGACTCATGAAGTTTAGTTATCACAAATTATATTCTTCTAAACTATACAGTAGTGTTATAAAAATACCAGATTAAGCAGATTAAGGATTTGATATATAAATGGATCTAAGCCTTAGATTTTTCTTTCACTGTGCCCCTACTCGATATGGTGGTGGTAATGCATAGAAAGGATTGAAAGATTCTTTGAACAGTTTACAGTGGTGAATTGAATATTCACTGTATCATCATCTCAGATATTAAATAATGCAGTGGACAAGGTAGAGTATTTTTCACTTGTTTAGGTGGGCTTATAGTGAATATGTATGTGCTATTTCTTCTCAGAAGATGTAGCTGCTATGAAAGAATGAGTAGATTTAGCTGCTATACAGGAACTTCACAAAGTAAAATACATCGTTGCTCAGGATTAAATTCAATCATAACATACAAAAATGTTAAATTAGATATTCCTTTGAAAGATGGATCTGAAGAAAATATGAGTATTTAATGTGATTCAAAGACAAAAAAGGAAGTTTGGTGGTTTCTTTCTTGCCTTTCTGGTCTGATCTGGTGGCTCTTTATCTCTGTATATTTGTTTTAGTATGTACCTTGCCATGTGTTTTTATTTATACTAAGATAAGAAAGAGAAGGTGATGGTGTAGGAAAATCAAAGCACAGTACAGTTGTATCCAAATGAGAAACTGTCAGTTTATATCATTTGAATACTATATCTCTAATTTAGAATCAGTTCTACCTATATTATCTCGGCTATGTTTTTTTCTGTTGAAAAAATGTTACATATTTAGTCGTGATTAAGCTTTTTTTTTTTAATCCTCCTTAAAGAAACCAACTATGAAATAAGGAACAGTCTCTGTCAAAATAAATTTGGTTTTGAGGTGTGAATAAATTATATCAAAGACATTCTTTTTTAAAAAAATTATATTTGTAAGAGAAGTTCTTACTGAAATTAGGCAACTTTTTTGTTCATATGTTTCTGAAGACTTCTGCACGTAGAATATAATATAAAAGACTCCGGAGACTAAACTAACAGAAAATGTAGCTTCCTTCCATTAAGCCGTAAGTTAGATGCCGTAAGTTAGATGATGGTAGTAATAACTGAATATTGTACAGCACAATCCTCAGTGTTTTGACTTTAGCTAGAATAGCACAGATTGTCTCAGTTGTTGAGCTCTTCAAAGACAGTTCAGTTATAACATTCTATATAAGAGGAGATCAATTTAGGCTTCATATTTAATTTGCAGTTATTCATATGAATATTTTGTGTACATAAATTTGTTTGAAAGTTTAATCTTTTAACCTGTTCCAGTAATCAAAGCTATAGTAAAATCTACCTTCTCATTTTATAAAGCTTAGTATGAAACTTAAATTCTAGTTACCAAGGAAAACTGCACTAATATATTATGAATCAATTAATGCATATCTAATATGAATGTATTGATGTAGAAACTATCAATAGCCATATTTTTCTTCATTATAAATTTTCAATTTAGTAACAACCTGCCATTTTTTCCCTGGTAGGAGAGCAATTACTGGCAATTATGAGATACATAAAAAGCTTTAGCATTACAGAAAAGCAAGCTGCTACGTTTAGAAATTTTCATGTATACTTAGCAAGTTTACTGTTAACTACACTTTGTTTCTTTATTCCTACTTAGAAATTATGACAGCAAGTACAGTTCTTTAAATTAAAGAAGAGGCTAGGACAGAAAACCTCTTTAAATCAGTTGGGTAGAAGTTTATGAGTCTTGCTAATAAAGCATTCCAATTAAAAGAATAAAACAAGAAGGTAGTAGGGAATGCAGGACAGCTTGACTCTTATGGACCAGAAATTTTTCTTGGTGTTTTAAATTCACATGTATTGTACATTAAAGGTTCGAATAAACTCTGTTGAAAGTTAGTCTTATCTGCTTCGTCTGTAAATGATGTAATGAGGTGCATCTTAAGTTATAGGGAAGAGTTTTCCGACACACAGAAAAGTTATTATTTTTCTTAGTAAGATGCCTGGTGGTATCACCTGGTGGTTCAGTGCACATCCTCTGGTATCATACTTGCTGAAGTATAAATACATCTTTGGCAAGTATAGGTAGAAATTATAGGTAAATATAGGGAAAGCACTGAGTGTATCTCCTGGCCTGGCACATAAAATCCTAAATTCTTATCAAAAAGAACTACTAATTAGGAAGTGCTCAAATATATCATTTCTGTAATATCATGTCTAAAATAATATAGTAGTTGCCAGAAGTAGAATTCAGTCCAGGAGTTTCTATTTCATTTTTGTCTTTTTGATTATATATTTGAGAGTATGTAATATTTTAAAACAAATTGAAATATAAAAAAGATAATATGATGGAATCTGGTGCAACTGCTGTCAATATTTAATGCATGTTAACATGTCTCATTCTGGATATTTTATGATCATTTTATCATTCTTTGAATGCAATTGCTGAAGTCTTTTTATGGTCTCTTTCTACAGAGACATTTACAGTCTGCCCCATTCCTTCCTTTGCACTCTGGAATAAACCACTACCCTAAAGCTTGTTTGGATCTTTCTCAATCATGATTTGAAATTCATCATGTATGCATGTATTTTAAAATAATGTAGTGGTGTTTTTTTTTTTATGTGCTTTTAAACTTTGTATAAATGGTAGCATGTCATTAGTATAATTCTTCAAATTGCTTTTGACTTCAGTATTGTATTTTTGAGATTTATGTGTGGTGATTAATAAAGACATAGTCTGTATATTTTTATTTGTTCTATAGCATAACCTATATGACTATATCCATTCACCTAAACAACATTTAGGTTGTTTCCATTTTTTTCTATTACAGAAAGCACAGCAATGTTATTTATATCAAATAGTGCAAAAGTGCAAGAGTTCCTCAAGAGCTCCGTTTAGAAGTAGAATTTCTGGCTGATAGGATATGCGTCACTCCAACTATTAGTTTCCTATTGATGCTGTAACAAATCGTCATACATTTAGTGGCTTGAAATGACAAATATTTATCTTCTTACAGAAGATATGTAGATCTATCTACTACATCACAACTGCAACACAGGCCTCACTAAGCTAAACCGGCATGTTCTCAGGGCTGTATTTCTTTCTGGAGACTGTAGGGGAGAATTTGTTTTCCTGGTCCTTAGAGGTTACTCACAATCCTTGGTTATGAAACCCTTCCTTCATCTTCAATGCTAGCAATGATGGGCCAAATTCTTCTCATATTATATCACTCTGACCATTGTTATATCTCCCTCTAGTTGTGACTGGGAAAGATTATCCATTTCAATGACTCATGGTATTACATTGGGTCCAGCCAGATAATCCAGAAAAGCTCCTTATTTTAAGGTCAGCTAATTAGAAACATTAATTCTATCTTCAAACTTAATCTCCCTTTGCCATGTAACCCAACAGAGTCAGAGGTTCTGAGGATTGGGACATTGACATCTTTGGGGGAGCAGGTCATGTCAACTTCACACAGTATTGCCCAGGAGCTCTCTAAAATGTTTGTACCAGTTATACTCCTACAAGTAGTGTATGAGCTTCCTTTTTTCTTTACATCTGGTAAACATTTAGTGTTGTTGGGTATTTACATTTTTGACAATTTGTAATCTTTTATTGTTAATATAATTTTTCTTATCTTAACAGAATTTTGGTTTTAATTTCTCAAGTAAGTTGAACTTCTTATAATGTGTTCATGATTATTTTGGTTTCCTTTTTGAAAATGTCATATCTATTGTTATTTTTCTAGCTGCATTGTTTTCTTTTTTTACATTAGTTTTAGAAGTTATTTATGTATTCTTTATATTAATTCTTGGTAGGTTAAATGGGTTCTCCCAGATTGCAGTCCTTTTTAAAAATGCACTTACCTGATTTTTGTATGAGAATTAAAATTTTAATGCAGAAGAATTTACTAGTCTTTCATGGTTTGTACATTTTTTGTCTCATTTAAGAAATCATTCCTAATCAGAAGTTAAAAGATACTGCCTTTTTTTATACTTATAAAAGTTTTTATCATGTAAGTCTTTAATTCACTTGAAATTTTCAATGTACTATAAGGCAGAGATCCAATTTTATTTTATTTTCCATATGGATAACAATTGTTTTAATTTCATATACTGCATTTTCAATGGTTTCCTCACTTATTTTCTTCTTCTCACAGCCTGCCATTATAACTTGTAAGTTTCTAGATTTCTATTTAAAATACAATTTTCTGTTTCTAACCTCTCAACTGCAGTTCATGCTACAATCTTAACCTTACAAACATTAAATATCTGATGATCTGCTGTATCTTAACCCGGATACTGAGTACATTGCTATGTGATAGGTTTGCTATAATAATAAATGACTTCTTTTTCTTTTTGATTTTAGAAATGAAAGCTTTGTCACATATGTTCATGGTGACTGCTCATCAGTTGCTTCTGTTTCTGTTCCATATGTCTTTTCATACGAGTCCCAGCTAAATAAAGAGCAGCTCCCGTCTGAGAAGTGTCATTCACATGGTACAGAAAACTAGGAAGAAAGTTGGCAACTCATGTAATGGCTCTCAAAGCCTCTGCTTGAATGTGAAGCGCATCACTTCCACTCATTCCATTTGCCAAAGCAAGTCACATGGCTAAGCACTGTGTTGATTGGACAGGGAAATATATACTCTTCCAATAGGAGATTCAACAAGACACAACACAAAGAGCAAAAGATATATGGTTTGCTTTTAGGATGGGAGAGTGACTATGAGGGAAAATATTAGTCAATATGCCAGAATAAGTATTCATTTTACCATTCATATTTGTTAATTGTACATGTTTTAGATAATTGCATAGTTGACATCTTTTACATTAAAATAATGAGTTAATAATCTGTACATGTCAGATGAAGGATTGGCACTGAATGCAGTAACAAACAAATATAAAATGTGAGACAAATGTTTAAAAGAGTTATATAGATTATATTCGGCATCTGCATTGTAGCTAATGATGGCCTGAAATTTGAAAGATAAAATAGAGGGCAGTTTTTAGAAATAAAGAATGTTGAGTCTACAAATTTAATAAAGGGGCTCACAGGAGGCCAATCAAGATGAATAAAGTAAAAGTAAAGGAAGTTGTACATATAAAGGAGGGATTGATTGAATCTGTTATTAATTTGGTAACAAAATTTGGGATTTAAAACCAGAGATGTAACATGCTGGATACATCCACTTTTGATTCATCCTGAGTTCATTTTCATAGTTTGTACAGCAGTCTCTTCTTCATTGCTCTTTAAATCTTCACTCACTGTTCCAGGCACACTGAATATTTTTTATTAAGCCACCATGCCTTTTTGTTCCTGCCCATGCTGTTCCCATTCCCTGAACTTCCTTCATTGTTCATTGTGCCAACAGTTAATCACTCCATTCTCTGTGCTTCATTAATCTGTATACATAATTTTGGTATAGAACTTTTATTAGTCATTTATTTGTGTGTGTTTTTGTATTTCCACTAGTCATCAAACCACTAGTCTCTGTAGGAGTCTTGCATATAGGATAAATTCACAGAGTATATGATTTAACGAGTAAATTGTGTCCCTCACTTTTTTAAGACTTTCCTTCTACTGTTGTGCTGAGACTTAGCCATTCCATCATTCAATCCAGTGGTTTTCAGTGGTGGTATCATACCATTCAGGTAGAGGTAATTGAGAAAAATAGAAATAATGTTGGGAAATTGCCACTGCCTAGGAAATTTGGGCAAGGAGTCATAAACTCTGTCTTACATGGTGACAGTTTGAGTGGTTGTTATAGTCCAAGTCTTCTCTGTCAAGAAAGTAATCAAATTCCTTTATGAACTTAGAGGTGACAGCAGGAAAATTAAGGGAAGCCCATTCATTTTCTCATTTGTGAAAAAGTAATTTATTATTACACTCACTTTAAGCATAAGCAACACAACTGATAACTTGGTTAATGATAAAACTTTGAGAACATAGTCCTTACAAATTGTGATGAAACTTATATTCTTTAATTATACAATATAAATATGAATAATATTTCCCAATGGTGTTTCCTAGAGTGTAGACTCAGATCTTATTTTTACTATAATACAAGCAAAAGATGACTTACAGAAGAGATTTCATGACCTGTAATAAATCCAAATGTTGTGTTACAAATATTAAATAAATACACAATGGGAATCGTGTAAGGGATGTGGGTAATCCCCAGTGGAAAGAAGTGCTGTACCATGAGTGTCAATCTAATGAGGTGTAGAATTATAAAATACCATCCAAGTTATAGGATGAAACAAGGTAGAAGGCAGCAGTTACATAGATATTTTCCTTGAGATAGTTAATTATTTAGCTAATTTATTTTAAGTCAGCTCTTCAGAAAGCTCAATAAATTATTATTGGGGGCCAGGAGTAGTGGCTCATGCCTGTAATCCCAGCACTTTGGGAGGCCGAGGTGGGCAGATCACTTGAGATCACGAGTTCAAGACCAGCCTGACCGATATGGTGAAACCTGATCTCTACCAAAAATACAAAAAAATAGCTAGGTGTGGTGGTGGGCACCTGTAATCCAGCTATTCAGGAGGCTGAGACAGACGAATCACTTGAACCTGGGAGGTGAAGGTTGCAGTTTGCTGAGATCCTGCCAGTGCACTCCAGTGTGATTGATACAGCAAGACTCCATCTCAGGAAAATATATATATAAAATTTGATTAAATTTGATATTTGATTTTGAGGTCTGCTTTTAAAAAATCAGTTTGCTGAAATGAATATCTGATTTGGGGAATAGATATCTTGGACTACTACATCTTTGAACATTTATATATTCATCTTTGAGGAAATTAGAGAAAAAATATATATTTATTCTTGCAGTGGCAAGGGAGGCTTGAAAATGAAATACAAATAATGAAGCCCAAGGAGGAAAAACTAGATGTAGTAAAGAGAGTGACAATATAAACAAGCAAGAATATGGACAAAAATGTTGGATGTATTATACCATAAAAGCAATTTAAACAATTAAGAAGTGGTAAAATTCCTGTCTTCTGTATTGGCTGAATTGTTTACAAAATCATTTTAATGGAAATTTTTTACTTCAGTGCTCTTAGTTTTTCTTTTCTTCTCTCTCTTTCTTTCTTTTATTTTTTCTTTCTTTCTTTCTTTTTCTCTCTTTTTTTTTCTTTGTCACCTCCCTCCCTCCTTCCCTCTTTTTCCCTCCCTTCCCTGCTTCCTTTTCTTCTTTCTTTCTTTCCTTCTTTCTTTCTCTCTCTCTCTTACTCCCCCTCCCTCCCTCTCTTTCTCCTTCCTTTCTTCTTTCCTTCTTTCCTCCCTCCCTCCCTCCCTTCCTTCCTTCCTTCCTTCCTTTTTTTCCTTCCTTCTTTTTTCTTACATAAATGTTCTAATTAGTTTGCTTGTGGCTACCCAATATCTAAATCTATTCTAATTTTTAAATTTTTTGCATGAATATTTATAGGAGATGGAGCACATCTAAGCCAAAAATCTGGGGCTGCAAATTTCTTCAATTTAAATAAACCAATTGATAAATTATTAAATGGATAAAGATTACCATTAAACTTAAGAATATCAATTAGCAGTCAGTTTGGGGGCCTTCTCTGCAAATATCTGTATAGATTTTAAAATTTTACCTACTGTCAGACAAGTTAGCCTGCCACAATTTTATAGATGCTAGAAGAAGACACAAGACTTGCAGATCAGAGTTAAAGGACAAACTACTAAATATTTTTGTATTCATTTCCTGAGTCCCATTTCCACATGGCTATATTAAGAGAGCCAGATGACTCATGCACATTTAGTGAGAAGCATGACAAAATATGGGCCTTAGAAATCTGAATGTCCTGTAGGCAATTAGCATACTTGGCATATGCTCTAGAGGGAGGCACTATCTAACTCTCTTTTTAAAGATAATTCTCAATACAAGCATACTTTAAATGTTTGTCCAGAGCAAAGAACAGTCAATGTCTTGCTTACAAGACCTATGAAAACTTGATAGAACAGTGGTAAATTTATTGTATTTATTCCAACACCAGTAGATCATAAATCATTCAAGTTTACCAGTTTAAGTATGCAGGCCTCAGAATAGTACACGTAGGATATAAGGAAAAAAATCTTACCTAGAATATTTTATTTTTTATATATTAATGTTACTGTTCTTAAGTAGAAAAAATCTTACATAAAAAATGTCAAATATGAATCCCATTTGTACAACTGTTATTACGATGAAAAGTTGTTCATAAACTGGTGTGAACACAAAGTTTTACACCTCTGTACTAAGATGATTACAGATACACTTCACGATTGTTTTAAGGATGTTAAAGCTAAAGACAGTAACAGTGAAAGGGCAAATCCAACTTTACTTTCAAAGATTAATCAGGGGCTAGGTTATGTCTTGTGACTCTGAGAGTTCTTTGTTTTGCATGGCTTTGCTTTAAATGAAAATGTTCACTGGTGTTAAATGCTAGGCCTATAACAAGAAAACATACTCATTGAAAATTATAAAGTTTGTTTTTTCTCTATATTTACTGGATGTCCTGTTTGATAATGCTACTTCTATGGCATTGGCAACTCAATACAATTTCTGTTTTTTTCCATTTTCATAAATGATACTGACAATGGCATTATTACTAGATACACAAGTGGGTCTGGAAATACAATATCTGACCTTTATCGTTAATGTGATCAGCATGGGCTGCCATCCTTCATGGTGTGACAGAACAGCTGTTTTGATAACTGACTACAATCAATCATTTGCACTGGCCTGATTCCACAGAGCTGAATTGCTTTGAAGCCCATCTTACTGAGAAAACTGATTTTACTCTGGGAATTGGTGAGTAATGTTTGTCTTACTCTATACACCTTTTGAGGGAATCTGATAAAATGGTTACCAAAGCAGAATGGCAATATATGTGTAAGCAAAATTTAAATAAACATGTCTTTAAAACTCAGTTGTGAACCAAAATTAAATTTAGTGAGTTGGGTGTCAGAAACATAGAATGAACGTCTTAGGCAGTGGGGTTCAAAACAGAAAATCTAATGTCATTTGACATACCTGTTAGGTGCCGTGTTAGTCTTGTTAAACTCATAATAAAACTGAATGCCAGTAAAAATCAATGTTTTCTAAGACCTAAAATTAAAGCAAAGGTAGTAAGATTAAACTTTAAAAATGCCACTTGATATGATTTGTTTCTGTGTCCCCACCCAAATCTCATCTGGAATTGTAATCCTCACATGTCAAGCAATGGAGGGACCTGTAATCTTCATGTGTCAAGAGAGGGAGGTGATTAGATCATGGGAACAGTTTCCCCATGCTATTCTCATGATAGTGAGTGAGTTCTCATGAAATCTGATGGTTTTATAAGGGTGAACGTTCTCCTTAATTCTTCTCTCTCCTACTGCTTTGTGAAGAAGCTGCTTCCTTTCCCTTCAACTTCTGCCATGATTGTGTTTCCTGAGGCTTCCCAAGCCATCCAGAACTGTAAGAATTCAATTAAACCTATTTCCTTTATAAATTACCCAGTCTTGGGTGTTTCTTTACAGTAGTGTGAAAACAGGCTAATATACCACATCATTTATGTTTACCTTCATGACATGGGGGAAAAATGTTTTTGAGTAACATGAGGCTCTCAGAGATAATTATGTTCAATGCTTATCATTTTGTGGATTCAAAAACAATAGAACAGAGGTATGAAGTCACATTTCCAACAACAGTAGTGATTCTAGTATAGAGTCTTGTGTCAGTACCCAACCAGAAATAAGAGTTGGGGGTCACAGCAGAAGCCTGTTCACAAAGAGCTAAGAGAGGCAGGGAGAAAGCCCCCAAGAGCCAGCTCTGGTTCAAGACCGAAGTGTATGAATATTGAATGCACCACAAGGTGGGGCTTTAAATGACTTACCTGTAGAAACATAAAATCTATTGGTTTATTTATGATTGCTATTGTCCCTATATGCTGTTCAATCAGACCCTGTTGTTGTCTTTGTGTGCCAGTGAAATTACAAATCAGTGGTATCCCCTAACAGCTTATGTCACGTTGATTTTGGCTGTGATATCTTATACTCTCTGTCATCTTATAACTAGGTAACCTTTGAGAAAGCTAAATAGAGAAATTCTTTTTAAACATTGAATAGGAAGATTTTAGCTGTTATATTTTTCTTACCTTCAGCAAGCTTCCTTGTTTTAAAAGCAGATGGATTAAAAAGCTCTTTTTTGTTTTTAAACTTAAGGCTACTCAAATTATGGTAACAACTAATAAATACTGTTAAGTTGTTGGTATAATGATGTCAGTGTTGGTTTTTTTTAGCTGAAAAGCCGATTATTTAGCCATTCTCTTCATCCCGAGGCCAGGTGCCTCTCTTTTATCAGTTGAAATGTTCATTAGTTACTTCTTCATTTTTCTGGACTCTTGACATCTCATTTGAGATTACTTTCACTTGCAAAGCCCCATGTGTGTACACAGGGAAAAGTACAAACCAGTGGATTCACATACATGTTCTACTTCATTGATATGAATAAAAGCTATTACTCCTGTTGGCCCAGATTAATACAAGAGGTAATAGGGTGAAATGATGGCTACTATGATGATACACATGTGGGCACTGGCCACCCACGATTACATTTGATAATGTGTTACTTCATGTCCTTTTATTTGTTTGGTTGTTTGTTTTCCCCTCCCATATGCTTTGGGAACACAGAACTCATTTTCTGCTAACTAACTTGTATCTCCTTAAAATTCTGCCTCAACATTGTACTCCATATGCCATGAACAATTAATAAATTATGTTGACTTTTACTTCAAAATATATTATGGCACCTGTTTCTCTCAAAATGTTCTTGGATAGGCTGGATTTTATACTTTCTCAAACCACTGAGGAACAAGTTTGTTTAAATCTTTGCCTTTGACTTTGGCAGTTAATAAGTGTGAGATTTCGGTACATTTAATATTATTCTCTTCCAACACCTCTATCCCGCTCCACTTTGTGAAATTATTAAATCTGTCATTCTTTCTCATGGAGAAAGAAGTGGCCTTAATTAGAATAATGCACACTGCAGAAGTGGAAAAAAACTCCTCAGTCACCAAGAGGAACCCGGGACCTCTACTGACCCATGTTAAGGTTCAGGCCACAGAGCCACATTAGGAGCACAGCCAGAACTATGAACTAACTGTAGTCCAGCAGAGTTTTTGTAAGGTGCCACACTGATATTAAAAAATTGGTTGGTTTTATTGGCTAGGAATTGTATTGTAGTCTATTTCTTAACTCTACACCCAATTTTTCCCTAAGAATAGCTTCAGTTATTTTCCCCTTTGAACCTCAAATTCTGGCTAATCCCTGTTATTTATCAAGATCACAGGGATCCTGTGCATTTGACAGCTTTTGCTGTAATGTAACCTTAGGGGCTGTCAGTGAAGAAACAAATTAACATTTTCCTGCCCCTCAAACCCCCAGGGTAAAATGAACAGCTTCAGTGCATTATTTGGAAAGAGAAGGCAAGGGTCATTTTGTTTGTATTCAGTTTAACCTGGCAGGCCAGGCTGTTGACATTGGAACTGGCTAATAGAAAACTGTTAAGAACTATTAAGTTCTCATTAGTGATACCCCTGGATGAGAGCCAGGTGGTATAGGACGTCATTTAATAGTAAATATTAAAGAATATTTATGAAAAGGAGAGAAAGGCATGTCTGCATTATTTAGAAGAAGAAAATAGAAAACTAGAGCTTCATTGCTATCAAAACCGGGTCAGAGACTAATTATGATTTCAGTGGCAGGTAACTTTACCTTCTCATTTATTGACTTTGTCATTGTTTGTAGCAATGCCATGGCTGGAAGAATAAAGTACTTTCAGAAATGTGAGCAGCTGGAATCATTATTAAATTCAGGCTATCTATACAATTAATAATTAAATGACATTTTATCTATACTAGTTTTCAGGATGGTTTGCTATGAGATAAGGTAATATTAATCCATCTGCCAGGGGCCAATCTGAAAAGAATAGAACTCATATCAATTAATTCATCCTACTTTGGAAGTCTACATATGGACTGTATTGTGGCATGCCAATTATTAATGATTTAAATTTTATGCACTCTTATATGCCATTAATAATTTAACATGCAGGAAAACAAGGGCAACAGTACAAATTGGCACGTTGGTGGCACTGCAAATACCTATAAAGTGTGCATATAAAAGGTGCACCTAACTCCAGGTAACAAAAGGAAAGCTCTGGATCACATCTTGAGAAAATGGGCATGATTAATTTGTGAGCTTTGTGTATTTTTTTGACATTTTCTCATAATACATTCCTGATATGTGTACAGCATATGAAGACATTAAGGGGTCATTTGATTTAGGTGCAGGTCTCCTAAAATTTATTAGCTTTTCTTCCATAAGCATTCACCTGGAGGTCATTATCAGAATTTTTAAAACAAATTGGATTTATTATTTTTAAAAGTTGAATGCTCATTTTCATATTTAAAATTATTCTTTCTGTTCCTTTTCATATCTAGAATATCACATTTACCTGACTGTAAGGGAAAAAATAACTAACATACATATAACTCAGAAGAGTGAAAAAGAATTATAACTAGAAAGGCAGAATTTAAAACTAGAAATAATACGAATCCCCAGAATATAAATTTATATGCAAACAGGTTTTGTGGAAAGATCAAAATTTAGTAAGCCTAATGTTTTGTAAACACTTATTTAAATGCAATGTTTGCTTTTAACATACTGCGTGACCATATGCACATCACTGTGCCAATTTTAACTTTTTCATCTGTAAAGTTCCGTTAATAAATTATAGTTCATTGGTTTGTAGTGAGAACGTAAAAGTGAAGTACAGTGTTATATTTCAAAGCCTCCACTTTTGGTGTTAGATTAAAATTCCATTCAAATTGTGAAAGACGTTTATTCTTTCTAGTTCTCTGTGTCTCCATCTGCAAAATGTTTCGAGAGTTGGAGATAAAATATGTAAAGTATCTGGCACACAGTAGGTATTTAGTCAGTAAATCTACTTTATAATCTTGTTATGCAAGACTTTGTAGAAAGTACCCTCAACAGGTATTTTTCTACTAATGTTGAGGAAAAGACAATGTTATGCAAATAACAATTATGTATTTTTATGAAACCATATATTTTTGATATGTACCTTGAATCAAACTGTTAAGACAAATTAAACTCCAGGATGAAAAGATATTTTGTCAAACTTTCTGCCGTTCATCAGAGCCCCCATTTTAATTATGAATTTTATCCCACATCATCTGTTGGATATTTTTCTTTTGCACAGAAAATTTTAGAATTTACAAGCAAAAGCCAATTTCATGCCACAGATAGAAGACATTTTAGCGACAGCTTTGGATCCCAAGGACATATAAAAATTAGTTTGGTAACAGTAAGTTACCAAAAGCATCTTTGAATTGGGATGACTAAGCTCTGTAAACGAGTCTGCTTTTGGAGCTGTGTTAAGAAGTGAATGGAACTTAGAGAGATTAAATATAGTGGGGACTTTAGAAGCATGGAAATTAAAAACAGGAAGAGATATTCCCTTTGGAGATAAAGGGTGAGATAATGATGGGAAAGTTCTCTAGCAGAAGAGAGGCACAGTGAAAAGCAAATAGGTAGTTCATTAAAGATTGAAGGTTAATTGAAGATGTCTATTCTTATGGTTTAAAGCTCTGTATATAACATCATGCTAGATGAGATGGGGATACAATGCATATATGACTATGTGAAAAGTCATAGAATCTCTTTTGTGGAAGAGATAGTATTTGATATAGGTGCAATTTTACAACCCATAAAATCAATTTACAAAGTGTCCCTTGGCTGAAATGAGAATTTTAGTAGCACTAGTTATTTTGATTCATATTGCTTGTTTTCATATCATATTTTTTTGGCTGATCAAGGATATGTGTTACTTAGACTTTGCATCATTTGGCTCCTTTTAAATTGATAGTTTATAAGGGCAACAGGAACGTTGTAGAATCCTGGTAGCTCACTGCTCAGCATTAGGAAAATGAATAAACGTATGATTGGCAGCCTGGACTCTGCTCATAGCTACGATAAAAAGCAAATTAATAATAACAATAACATTTCTGCAGCAATGTATTTCAGGTTAATTTATATACACTAAATATTAATTTGTTTTTAGGGGAAAAAAAACAAAACAAAGCCCTCTAGAAAACACAGGATAATTATGATTACCAAATCTTAGAAAAGGCATTAATATTTGTCATAGAGGGAGATTGGGAGTTTTTATCCAAGGATAGAAGTGACAGTAGACAGATATATTGTTTGCTACAAAGAGAAAGGGATCAATTTTGTCTCCTGTGTACTCCATATACTTCACCGATGGAAACAACACTACATTATAAATGGATTTTTTTAATGTAGTAATTATTATTGTTTTTAAAAGCCTTAAAGATTAAACCCCAAACATTTTTTTTTTGGAATTGTATCTTCCCTAGCTACAATTTTATTTGCCTAATTTAGGGTGCAAATTTCTTTGTTTCTGAGATATTATACCATAAATCACATCAAATTCATTGCAAAAATTGGAGAATTAAAATTTTAACAACTGCAAGAATAAAAGATGTTTACCGTATTAGCAATCTAACAAATTAACCTGCCATAGTTTCATGGATGGTGATAGAAAACACAAGACTTTTGGATCTGAGGTTGAGGACAGTTTATTACTTACAACAATGGAAGAGACAGAGACTTAGCATTTTGCACCATTTTCCAAATCTCCAGTTTACGTAGGGCAACACAAAGAGAGCCAGGTGACAAATGCACACATTAACAGCTGCATATAGGAAGGAAATCCTGACCTTAGGGAACCTGAAGCTTGCTACTGTGTCTTCTGGAGAGAGACTATACTAATCAGTGTTCTTCACAGAAACAGAACCAATAGGATATACGTAGGTAAACAAGCAGAGATTTATTATTGGAATAGACTCACATAATCATAGAGGCCAAGAAGTCCTAATATAAGCTGTCTGCAGGCTGGAGAATACAGAAGTCTGTGGTGTGTTTCAGTACAAGTCCAAAGGCTGGACAACTTCAGGGCCACTAGTATAAGTCCTGGAATCTGAAGGCCCAAGAACTAGAAACTCTGATGTTCATGAGTAGGAGAAGATGGATGTTTCAACTAAAGAAGCAAGAGAATTAGCCCCCGTTTGCCTTTTTGTTATATTCAACCTATCAATGAATTATATAATGCCTGGCTGTGTTTGTGAAGATGGATCTTCTATACTCAGTTTAGCAATTCAGATGGTAATCTCTTTCAGAAACACCTTCACAGACACACCCAGAAATAATGTTCTCTAAGCTCTCCGAGCATCCCTTAACCCAGTTAACCTGACATAAAATAAACCACCACAGAGACATTATCTTTATTACACTCAACAGTAAGCATGACTTTCCTTTGTTCCAGAGAAAAGTCATTATCTCTATTTTCCAAGGCTTGAAGCAAACCTGTCTTCTCCTCAGGAGAGAGACAATATTTCTATTTTCCAGTCTTCTTTGCTGTATAAACATCCTTAAAAAGATAATGTAGAGCAAAGAGCAGTCAGTGTCTCATTTTGTTAGCTTAGCAGGAATATACAAAACAAACAGAAAAGTGCATCTCAACAGTAAAATGCACAACATAGATTCCCCAGAACAAATTTAAGATAGAAGTAAACATTAGGGACATAACATATTAATGTTCATTCATAATGCTTCAACTGAACATCAAATTGGGTAGCAACTTTTGCGTTTTTTAATAATACAAAAGATCCAAGTAGTAAGGTTGAGGTAAGCATTACAGTTCTTTTAACTTTTTCCACAAAGTCTGAAATGTGAACAAATGGTATGTAGTTGCATTGTTATGCTAGGCATTATGACAGTATCAAAAAAATTATGTTCCCTGAAATGGTTTATCATTTCTTTGGGGAGACATAAAGTTCATATATGAAGCATACTAAAGAACAGCCTACGGAGGTATATATTAAAATGTAAGATTATGGGTATAAAATTAATATCCTATATATTCAGTTTATAAGCCATTTCAGTATGTATTACCTTATTTTGTATCCTTGCCTTAATTGTATTGCTATATTTTATTGATTTTACAATTTAAACTTTTTATTATCTCTGAAATAATCATGAATCTTCATGTTATCTTGAAAATAAAGCAGCTGTATTTTCTGAGGGGTTCAGATAATACTGGCACATTTTTCACCATTTGAAATATATAATTTCTGTTTGGAAAGAAAGTGAAGCTCAAAAATATGTAGTTATTTTCCCAGGACAGCCAACCCTTTTATAATAAAAGATAGACTACGCTGCAATTTAACAACAAGCACTTTCTGCCCCATGGTTCAGCATTTCACACTATTCCATTACTGATGATGTTGAGAGTTATAAAAGAAATAGTATTTGTTTGGATTAGCTTAATATCCAAAGGATCATGTTACCTTTTTTTTTTTTTTCACTTGGGGCCTTCTGATGTATAGATATCCTTTTTTATACTATTAATAGTACCATGAATGTTTCATCATAGTATCTTATATATGTTTCCAGTTTGTAGTTATGTTTTAATTGTATTTTCTGTCTTTTCCTCTATGCAAAAAAATCTATTTTCCAAGCTTTCAAATGTATTTTCAAAAATTTGTACATAGTATTTTCCATACACATTACATTCTTTCATATCTCTTGCTTGTTTTTATTTTCATTATTGATGTTGTTATTTTTGAGTTTTATTTGCCTGCTTGCTCATTCCCTTTAATTAATCAGGCTTTTCTGTTTCTTTCAGAGTTCTTAGATGATTTGTAAGTCTGGATGAGCTAAGACAGACCACAGGGTAGTCCAGTTTTGAGGACTGGTAAGATTACTTAGACTCAGCCAAGGCATCTTTCAATACATTTATAAATAAGCATTGCAAATTGTCCAAATATTTTCAATAGAAACAAATGAGTATAAAGATGCTTGACAGATGCAGCAGCCTAGTGCCTTCCTTTTGCCTTTTGCAGATACTCTAAAATTTGGTTTTAGCCATGGTTGCAGATTCAAGAATAGTTTGAAGGAAGTTGCTACCTGATACTAGCATGTGAGAATTGGGGCACGATGGTAGCCCAGATTGCCTGGATCTAATACACAAATTCCAAGTTTTTTTCTGGTGTGCAGATATATGTTGTAGTTATATAGTACTTACAAACTTGCTACTTGTATATTTTATTTGAGATTTCGTCTCTCCAGAACTGGTTATGGTCTACCACGGTTGGATGCTGTGAAGTTAATTATAGGTCTCTGCTTCAGAGAAAGTCTATGAGGATAAACAAACCAAAGATATGTGGTGTATTCTGAGGTTTCTTGGGGCCTGATGACTCACAGGAGTACAAGATACACATTTTGTCTTTCTGTTCTCCCAGGTAACTCATACTTTATGCTATTTTCTTAACATACAGGAAATAATAGAAATTCTCCTGTCTTTGAGAATCTAGACATTTTTAATTTTTATTTTTTCTGCTTTTTTTCTTTCCTTATTACTTTGTTTTACTCCCTTCCTATTTATCTATTTTTGGCAGAACCACAAAACCTACTTCATGCCCTCTAATCACTATTTTCAAAAGTAAATGGCATCTTGACTTTATTACAATAGCTTCCTTGCAAAATTACCTGGGAAAAGAGAGGTCATGGCTTCTTCATATTCTCAAAGCAATCTGAATTTACCAAAAGTTAACTAATATTTCTATGGAAGTGTAATTTTTATGATACCACATGAAAATGTTGAAGGAAAGGCATGTAGGAAAGGGCCACATCCCAGGATCCCTTAATTTAATTTTAATTTCATGTATAGTCCTTTGTACTTCACACCGTAAAAATGCAGCAAAGGGGAAAAGACGGATTCAAGAAATAAAATGTGTTGATTACTTAGTTGTGTCAGGCATTATATTTGTATCATTTTTAAATTAATGATTAATGATTTATACAAGAAACCACTAAAACAATATATTTTCAAGTATTAGGGAGGATTTTCCTCAATAGTAAAATAAATAGAAGTTTTAACAATTCTTGATGCCGTTCGTATTCCGAAGACACTATTTTGAGACTTTGTGAAAGAGGGAGCAACAAGAGAATCATTGGGATTGCTCTGGATATGACTCATTTTAAAATTAGTTTTCCTCTCTTAAAGAGAATAATAAACTGTAACCTTGACTGTCTAGGTAAGAACTTTGTCAAGAACAGTAATAAAATGGCAAAGTGTTAATCACTGTATTTTTTATAATTGAAATTCATTATCACTATTAAAATCTCTTAACTCATTCTACTTATGCAACTTGCTGAGGATTTCCTTTAGAAAATGAATTTATTGCTTTATAATAATCTCATAATTTTCACCACAGTTTTTCAACCTGGGTTCATAGAATTTGAGGACAATTCTAAATGGGTGAATGTTGGGATCCATATTCATTTCCTTGCTTATATTTGCAGTTTAAGTAACTAAGGATGTGTCTCTAAACACTTGAGTTCAACCTTCTGCCCGCATTTCTTTTGTGTTTTATGTAAATAGGATCATTTGGTGTATATTATTTTGCATCTGGCTTAAGGTTATATTTGTGAGATTATTCCATAGAGTTTAAATTCCTGCATTTAGGGGAGTGCTGAGTAGTATTGCAGGATTCTACCTATCCTCTCCCTGAATTATTTTCATTTGAATATTTATATCAATCAGTTTATTCTGAGATCTTGAGAAAGAATCTTAGCATTTTGGGAGGCTTAGGCTGGAGGATCACTTCAGCTCAAGAGTTGAGACCAGCCTGGGTAAAATCCCAAGACTCTGTCTCTACAAAAAAAATATAATAATAATTAGCCAGACATGCCAGTGCACGCCTGTGGTCCCAGCTACTCATGAAGCTGAGGTGAGAGGATCGCTTGAGCCGGGGAGGTCCATGGGTCCATGCTGCAGTGAGCCATGACCACACCACTGCACTCAAGACTGAGCAGCAGAGCAAGACCCTATCTCAAAAAAAAAAAAAAAAAAAAAAAAAAAAAAAGGAAAGAACAAAAAAGGAAGTCAAAAGCAGTGCATGGAGGGGAGAGAAAAGAGCAAGAAAAATGAAATAAATGGAAAAGAAAAGGAAGTAGGGCAAAGGAAATAAAATAGTAGGAAAAAAAGTATGCTGTGGCAGATTTATTTTTCATATTTGATACAGCTGCGGCTCTTCCCCACTGTTTCTACACTCTGTGACCTCAGCAGATTCAGAGATCCCTTTCTAAACATTGCTTCTCTCATGCCAAAAGGAAGAGAACAGAACAGATAACACCCAATGGAGTAAAACTTTTCCTCAGAAGAGGCACAAGTTACTTTCATTCACATTGCACTGGCCAAAGCAATTTGCATATGTAAGCCTTCTATCAATCAGCATTGGGAAGTGATGAAAATTTTGTACAATAATACAATATATCAAATCCTCTTTTTATGAAGTTCCAATTAAAATTACCTATTCATTTTTCTTCTTGATTAGCTCCGCCTCCCAACTTGTTAGTGCTGTAATTTGGTTTTGTTAGTCCTCTTCAGTTTCCTTTCTTTTCTATTTCATTAATTTCCCTTTTTATCTTTATTATTTACCTATTATAATCTTTTATTTAAAGTGTAATAAATTATTTAAAATTTAATCTTTTGAAATTCTAATTCCTTAAAATAAATTCTTAGCTCATTATCAACATTCTGATTTTTAATGTATATATTTAATGGTATATATTTCCTTCTGAACACAATTTACATTGTAGCCCACTGATTTTAATATGTACTATTCTCATTAATATTCATTTACAACACCTTTTGAAAAATTTTATCATAATTTTTTATTTAATTAATGAGTTAGTTGCTATTTTCCAAACACATTGGAATTTCATAATTACCTTTTTTTTTTTTTTTGACCGAGGCTCTCTCTGTTGTCCAGGTTGGAGTGCAGTGGCAAGATCTTGGCTCACCGCAAACTTCACCTCCCTGGTTCAAGTGATTCCGGTACCTCAGCCTCCTGAGTAGCTGGAATTACAGGCATCTGGCACCATACCCCACTAATTTTTGTATTTTTAGCAGAGACGGTGTTTTACCATGTTGACCAGGTGGTCTCAAACTCCTGACCTCAAGTGAACAGCCCTCCTTGGCCTCCCTAAGTTCTAGAATTACAGGTGTGAGCCACCGTGCCCAGCCTGGGATTTCCTAATTATCTTTTCTTACTAATTTTTAGCTTAATTATGATCATAGAAATACTTTGTATGGTTTCCATTCCTTAAATTATATTGCCAAACATAGGTAAGTTGTTACAAATGTTCTTTACTTATAAAAAGGTGCATGATAGTTAGAAGGGCAATGTCTTTTATGTGCTTATTAGGTTAATTTGGTGATATTTTTGGTCCCATCTAATATATCCAGTAGTGTAAAAAAATCTCAGACTGGCTTCTCTGAGATTATTGTGCCTGTTTTTTTTCCCAACTCTGAATCAATCAGGCCATGTTGGTGGCTTGAAATCAGCCACTGTGGGAGAATTTACATTAAAAAACATGTGTAGGTGCATCCACAGTACTAATCACTGAGAACAGCTGTATTCCTACCAAGATCATGTATATTTCTATTTTCCTGATAGATATGTCAATTTCCATATTATATATTTTGAAGTTCTGCCATTCTAAGCTTAGAATTGTTACAGCTTATAGCTAAATTGAACTATTCATAACAATTGAACTGTCCCTCTTTATCTTTAGAAATATGTTTTCCTTAAAGTTTATTTTGACATTAGGATAGCAATATCCAGGGTTTTATGGTTAGATTTTCCATGAAATACATATTTTCATCTTTTGCTTTTCACTCTCTGTATCCTTAGATGTGTCTCTGGTAAACAAAATATAATAGAAGCTCTATTTTTTATGCATTGTGACAATTCTATCTTAGAAGTAGAACATTTAGTTTATTTAAATTTAGTATTACCCATTTCAGTTTAAATCTTCCACTTTATTAAGTGATTTCTTTTTGCTTCATCTGTGCTATTTTGCCTCTTTTGAGAGTCGTTATGTTGTATAGCTTTATTTTTACTTTCTTCCAACCTATAAATGTTTAAAGTTCACTTTCTTAAAAGTGAATATATTATACATATATATATACACACACACACACACACACACACACACACACACACACAGACAAAGCAAATTGAGAGAATACTGTGTATATGTAAATTGATGTAGACAGACACACATAGAGAGAGAGAAAGGAGGGGGCATTATAATATTTAAGAAAATTTTAATTGTCCAGCTAATTTAAAAATAAAACAATAAAATGTACATAATAATTTTCAGAAAAGGCAAAAAAGGTGAAGATAAAATGACAGCATAGATGGAGCAAAGAGAAATTGCTTAACAAAACAGAACACTTAAGCTGAAACATTTAAGTAATGATATTATTTGTGGATAAACTAAATATCCCATTCGTAAGACAAGATTATTATATTGGTGAAAAGAGAAAACCTCAATTATATTCTGTCTACTACAGGTTTTATTGTTTATTGTTTTAAAGTCTGTAACTAAGAACTCTACTCTCTGTACTACCTGCAGTTATTCCTATTTTCTGTTGTTTCTCTGAGCGTTGTTAATTTTTTTATCTACCTGGATTTCTAATATTTGAATGGTCCATTGGTCATGGAATTTGTAATACTGTTTGAACAGATATTTTTATTAATGTAATATTACCCCTTTAAAGAGGATTTGCCTCTGCTTCTGCCAGTCATCGACAGGCAGCAACCATGCAGAATCACATCCGTTTCAATTATTGAGCTGATTTGAGGCTGAGCTAAAAGCCTGGTGGCAGCCTATCAATTCTTGTCAGGTTTATGCCTAAATTGCAGCCCTGTTGCAGTTCAACTTAAAACAAGAAAGTTCATCAAGAACCTTTTAAAGGCTCCTTTGATCCTAGCCCTTCACCCCTCAGTATGTTAAACTGTTAAATTACGCCTCAGTCTCTCAGCATTGCAGCTTCTCTGCTGTTCCTCTCTTCAGTTTACAGAGGTAATGGAGATCCAACTTCACGGTTTACATTTCCTGAGATTTTGTCTTTTTCCTTGTCAATTCCTACAAATTCTTGGTCATGATTTTTAAACTTTGTACTTTTGAAAATTTAAAAATAAAACCTAACATTTTTTCCAGCATAGTAGTTGGTCCAATTTAAGTAATCTATCACTACTGAAAAGTGAGCCCTTAATATTACAGAAATTTATTTTAAGTACATAATGACATAGATAATCTTTAAATGCCTCTTTTTCATTCAAAGACGCTGCTTTGGTCTTTATCTTTATGAAACCACTTTTGAGTAGTTGGAGTGGGAAAAAGAATTATCATCATTTTACACATGAAATAATGAAGACATAGGATCTGAGGCATAAAATGTTTTTCTTTTCTACTGCACATTTCACTCACGTGAAAAACTGGGAATATAATTTGAGTATTTAACTTTTTTTCTAAATTGTATTCCTGCTCAGGACACATCGATGTTGTAAATTGTGAAATGATACTAATTGATTAGTTTTCAGATTTCTGGTGTTTATTACTGTATAGCCAAGTGAAATGTACAACTAAAGTTGAATACATGGGAACTTTCACAAAATTGTGTCTGTTCCTACTAACTTACTAACAGCTATTTAGATTTTGCATCTCAGTATGTTTATTTTGGCAATATTTTCATTTTGTTTTTACATTTTTGATAACTATTTATATAAATGGAGTATCAGAACAAACATTTAATATCTTTTCATAATATAATTAAAGATAGTAAATGACCTTAGTCATTATTTTTCTATAAATATTATTTGGCAAGTTTTGTAAATTATTTTTAAATGAAAAAACTATGGACAAGAGCACAGGATTAAGTTTTCAAGAAGATCCAACTATGTATTTTTAAGAAACAGCTCCTGTTTTTGAACAGTTACAATCCAGTGGAGAACATAGGTATGTAACATAAATTGAAGATATTGAACTGGAGGGAAAGTGATAAGGGCAAAAGAGAGAGTGGTGCTGAATGTGAGGCAAATATGAATCTATGTTGCCTCAAAATTTAGAAACAACATTTAAGTGACTACTTTTCTTCATTCCTCTTCAGTAGCACGACAAATACTGCAAGATCCTGCCTGTAACCGAAGTGGGAGAAATGACTATATTAAGATATCTATTTTTTAATCTAAACGCCAAATGGTGGACCTTAAGAATAATATAAATTCCAAAGACATGTGTCTTACTTAGGTGAAACATACTTGGCACATGGTACATATTCAACACATTTTCGTTAATATGAATGTGGTTGAGTTGCAATAGGTATTATTATTAAATAAAGCATAAATGCCTTATATTTTTTCTAGCATTGTTCAGTTGAAATGGAAATTGTTTAACATATTTTGTGCTTTTTTTACACACTCATATTTCACAATATCATATATAATAAGGGCAGTTGGATTTCTGCTTACATAAAATGTAATGCTTTCCATGTGAAGATAGAAATATGACATCATCCACATGTCCATTTATCTGTGGTAACATCTTTTGCTTGAAAGTATATGAAAGGGAATAATATTTTAAGATGGTTTAGGTTAAGAATTATTTTGGAAGAGTAAGAAAAAAGCATTTCACCATGTTATAACCTACTTCTGGGATCCCATACGATGCATGTTACTCACTGTAGATCTTTACTCTTTACAGCATGCACTCTCGGACCTGAACAGTGGACACTGCTCATATTTATAGACAGTGTTTATCTGGATAAAATCAAGAAAGAAATGTGTTTCTTGAAAATTACCTGGTGACTAAATTTAATGTGAGGAAACTCACAACTTCTGTGTATACAGCAAATTTACCTCCTTCATTGGGTTTGGTAAAATGAAATTGAAACCTACAATAATGAAATCAAAACATTATTACATATGCTTCTATCAGGAGGAAACTGTATATTAAAAAAATAAATTATGCTCTATTTCTCCTTGAGAAGATGGATGATCATCCATCTTCTAGGACGTTAGAAGTTACTGGTAATGTTAACTGGTGACATCAGTTCACATGAATTGATCCTGCCATATTAAATTTGAGAAAATTCTCTAATAAAACAGTCTAGAAAAGACATCTCCTGTGGGAGAAAAGAGACATTATCTTGTCATTTGTTTCCCTTACTCTCTTATCTATCCTTCCTTTTCTTAAAGGGTGTCTGACAAGGTTGTCAAAGTAGTACTACAAAAATTACAAGGGGTAGCTCCACTCGGAGGGAGGGAGGAGAATAGAACCTACTATTTATGGACTACTAATGAAACAACAGGTATTGCTACTTTTTGATCTAATTCCATAAAGGTGGGTAATCGCCAGTTCCCTGTGTTGTGCTATTACAGAAATGTCAGTATGTTTTTAAGATTCTATATAGGCCGTGGGCTTTAAACATCAATTGGATCCAGCAAGAGTATAAAAGTTTTAAAAACAAGCCAAAAAATAGACATTTAGAGTGTTAAGCAAGCAGAATTCTTCTAAAACTTAGCAGTATAAAAAACAATTTGTGTCATTCTCAGTTTAGTGACGAAACAATAATTCACGAAAGGAACCTACTAAAGTTAGATATTTTCCAAATTTTATGGAGTTTTTTCTGAATAATCTGATAGATGGTGGCTTTTATTGTTCATGCTGCATTTTGGATTCCCAAGGCAGTATGTTAAAGATTTTAGGGAAGGAAAGCAACAATTAGGGGCATCTGAATTGCTCTGGGAATTACCTAAATAATTTTTACCTGTCCTCGCCTCTTTAATGAGAGTACTAATATCTAACCCTGACTACCTAGGTAAGAACTTTGCCTAGAAGGGTGATAAAATTATCAAATGATAATCACTTTGTATCTTTTTGCAATTAAGATTAAATATCACTCGAAATATTTTACTATTGCTATTTATGCAACATGTTGAGAATTTAAGAGATGAGCTTATTGCATTATAAAAATCTTATAATTTACACTTACACTTCCAATGATTATAGAATTCCTTAATCATTGTTCATGGATTTTGAGGTGATGTATAAATGGATAGGCCTCAGGAACCATAAGCACAGTTTTCTAGAGTTCATGGTTTTTTGAATTCTCAAAGATATCTATCACCGTCCCCCCCACCCCCGCCAAAGCTGACTTACACTTCTTTAGGAGTGTAGTCCACATATTACTAAGTAGCATTATTTTTTAAAGAAAGAGTGTGAAGAGCCATATCTAGGACCACTTACTTTTAACTTATCCAAAAAAGGTCTTGTACTATTATTAGAACATTCAAATGAATATTTTTAAAGTACATCAAACAGGAAGGAAAGTTTCTAGGTAAATAAAATGCATAGAATTTCCATGCTATGTCAGGCAGTCTGTCATGTCCATCATACAGATATCATTTTTTGGAGAATCAGTTATATATATGAATGTAACTAAACACAATGATTATTGGATAAAAAATTGTTTTTAATATCAAAACTAAACACAATATTTTAATAAAAATCAACAGATTTGGCAGAAGCTAAAGATCTGTGGTCCCCAAACTTTGCTGCATATTATAATCATCCTAAAAGATTTTGAAGCACTGCAGAGCACAGGCCTCACCCCAAATCACTTGAATAGAAATCTCCAAAGGCAGGGTTGGGGGGTGGTGGGGGCTGAGCATTCATGTCTTTAAAAATCTCCTCAGGTGATTCTATTGTGCAGAGAGTATTGAGAACTACTGCTCAACTATTTAAACGAACAATACCTAATTATATCATTCAAGCAGTAATTGCATTCGAGTACAATTTTATTTAATTTATTCTGAGAAACTCACAGTTCATTCATTATTCATAAAATATGCCTTTATAGAATGCCCACTGACAGGTAAGTACTTTGTAAGATGTTGACAATTAGTGATAAATGTTTGGCTTATCCTCAAAGACATTACAGACAAAACAGTAAAATGATTATTCTGTTTGGGCTAGAATTGGCATTCATAGAAAGCTGCTCAAGTAGTTATAAGAGACAAGCAATTTCTTTGTAATTCTTTGTGGTTTTAATATATTCAGTGTTTTTAAATGGTCTTAAGCCTCTTTTTTCATAATTTTATTTTTCATTTCATTCAACGTTTAGCACACTTTTACAAGACTTCCTACAGAGACAACTGGATGCAAATGAAGTAAAACACTTTAGTTGTTCACTGTTTTCTCTCTAAATGCATGACTCTAAAATATTATTTGAGCACTCAGTAATGTTCAGCAATCCTACTATATTTTCCTAATAAATTAGCTTTTAATGTTATCTCACAGATTAGAACTAGTGAGTTTAGCCATGTTGCAAGATCCAAGCTCATATAGAAAACTTAATTTTACTTCTATACACTGTCAATGAACAATATAAAATGCAATTAACAAAATGGTTCCATTTCAAGTTGCATAAAAAATAAACCACTGAAGCCTAAATTTAACAAGGAAGTACAAAACTTATATATTGAAAACTACAACGAGTTTATGAAATTAAACAAGGTCCAAATAAATTAAAAGCACTCCTCATTTATGGATCAGAAGACTTAGTACTGATCTATGTATTCAGTGCTCCTCTAATCAACTTCCCAGTAAATTACTTTCAGAAATTGACAAATGGATCCTAAAATTAGAATGGAAATTTAAAGAAATCCAGAATAGCCAAATGATCCTGGAAAAAGAACAAAGTTCAAGGACTCACACTTCCTAATTTAAAACATACTGCAAAGTTATAGTACCCAAGACAATGTGGATCTTGTGTAGACTTCTATATATTGATTAATAAAATAATACTGAGAGTCCAGAAGGAAATTCTCATATTTAAGGTCAATTGATTTTGACAATATGGTCAAGAAACTTCCATGGGGAAACAATAGTCTTTTCAACAAATGGTGTCAGGGCAACTGGATAGGCACATGTAAAATAATACAATTAAACTTCTTCCTCACATTATATAGGAAAATTCACTCAATATGAATGATATACCAAAATGTCAGAGCTAAAATTATGTAACTCTTACGATAAAATATAGAAATAAATATCTGTGACCTTAAATTATGCAAAGCCTTTTTAGATATGACACCAAAATCACCAATGACAAAAGAAAAAGAAATTTGCATTTTTCCAAAGTAAAAACTTGTGTATTTTAAAGAACTCTATTAAAAGTGAAAGGACAGCCAACAAAATAGAAAAAAAGTATTTACATAGCAAGTATCTGATAAAGGACTTATATGCAGAATATATAAAGAACTCCTACAGCTGAAAAACAAAAAGACAGCCTAGCTTTTTAATGGATAAAGGACTTTCATTGACATTTCTCCAAAGATATACAATTGGTCAATAAGCACATAAAAAGGTGTTCAGCATCATTAGTTATTAGGAAAATGAGAATCAAAACATCAATGAAATTTTTAAAAATCACACCAGAGAATAACAAGTGTTAAGGAGGATGGTAGGTTAATTGCTACCCTCGTGCATTGCTGGTGGGAATGTAAAATGTGTAGGCTTTGTGCAAAACAATCTGGCAGTTCCTAAATAAGTTAAATACAGAGTTACCATAAGATTCAGTCGTCCTCTCCAAGGTCTATTTCCAAGGGTACTAATAACATACACCCACATAAAAATTTGTACATGAATGTTCATAGTGGCATTATTCACAATGTCCACAAGTGAAAACAAACCAAATGCCCATCAATTAAGAATGAACAAATAAAACATGTACTTAGGCAATGGAATATAATTCAGCAATTTAAAAAGTGAAATACCGATACATACTACAGCATGGATGAAACTTGAAAACCTATGCTAAGTCAAAAAAAGCCAATTTTAGGACACATACTATAGAATTCCATTTATATGAATCATCCCAAATAGATAAATTAACAGAGACAGAAAGTAGATTAGTGTTTGCCCAAAGCTGGAGGTGGAAGAAGGTGAGATGGGCATGATTTTCTTTGTGAGGCGATGAAAATGTTCCGTAATAATCGTGTTGATGGTTGCACAAATCTGTTAATATACCAAAAACTATTGAACATGTAAAAAGGCGGAACTGAATGGTGTGTGAATTATATTTTAATAATGCTGTTAAAAATTCCCTTAAAGGGCTACTGCTTATCATCTTTCCTCACAACACCACCTTTGCAGTCATCATTTTCAGCCTGTTTTTTTCTTTCATTGAGGAAAAAAAGCACTCAAAGCAGAGGGGTAAATGTAGCCCTTTATCATATCCTCAATCCCATCTACTATTGCCTCCTCAGTGTCCTTTGTTGCTTTCTAACTCCTACCTGACTTCTATACAATGAAGTGTCCCAGGTTCAACCCATAGAACTCGATCTATGCCAAATTCCTAGGTAATCGCAACCTGTCTCATGGACTTTAATATATCTGCATACTAATCAATTTTACATACATTTCTAGCTTAGTGCTCCTCTTAAACTCCAGACCTATATGTACAACTGCCAACTCAGTAGCTAAAACTTCACGTCCAGTGCTTGACTCCTCATTCACATGCTTCCAAAGTCTCTTTCTTCCTACATGATCTTCCCTATCTCAGCAAATGGCAACTTTATTCTTCTGTTTGTTTAGTCTGAAAGCCACGAAATCCTTTGTGACTTCTTTCTTTTACTAGATCTTACTGATCACTTATTATTTCCTCTATTGTTATTTCCTCATTGAAACCATCACTCTCACTTGCGTTACTGCAATAGCTGCAGGTCACAGCCTCATTCTGGTGATCTAGGTGTCAAGTGGGGGAAGGAAGCTTGGGAATTTAGCATTCAGGATGTATGTTTCACTATATTTGCCCTGTTTCAGTACACCACTTTCATTCTTAGTGTAACATATATGCTCCATTTCATAATCCCTCTCATTCACTCTTACTGGAAGATGAATCTTAGTTTTCTGTTGTGGAGTAGCAGTCTTCTAGCTGGGTAGAATGGGGGAGGAAATTTGTGGATCTACTTGCTTTTTACATATCATTCCAACCAATATTTCTGTAGTTAATCCAACCTGTTCCACTTCTTTTCAGAAATATCTAGTACTGTTTCACATATGCAAAATTTTCCCAATGGGCAGCTGACTTTTCAGTTTTCACAGATCTGCTTCTTCAACTTCATTCTGTATCTAACATTTGCATCTATTATTTCCTCTCTTTGTCCTTTGATTTTTCCCTTTAAAAAAAGATATACCTTACTTGTCACTGGAGTGGGGTCTCTCAAGAACCAGCAATAAATAGTTTTTCAATCTTAAGTTTATTTATATTCCCAATTATCTTTTTAACCTGTCCCAATTTAGCTTTTATCTTTATGACAATACTTAAATTGCTCTTCTCATGGCTAAAAATAATTCAGTATTGCAAATTCAGTGGCCAATATACTAACAAAATTGTTTATCCATCTAATATTAAAACAGTTTTAACACTTAGTTTTTAGGATACCACTTACTCCACTTATTTCTGGTTTTTATTCTAGTTTTACTTTTCTAGACACTCCATTCACATCAATCTTCTTTGCTGGCTCTTACTTTTCTCCTAGGCCTTGAAAGACTAGTGAAACCAAGGGTTCCAGTCTTAGACTACTAATTTTTTTAATCTCTATTTTATTTTGATAAGTTTATTTACTCCATAGATTTTTAAAATGTGCTAAATGCAATTAGCTGGACATGGTGACACACGCCTATAGTCCTAGCTACTGAGGAGGCTGAGTCAGGAGGATCACTTGAGTCCAGGAGCTTGAGACTGCAGTGAGTTATGATTGCACCACTACACTCCAGCCTGGGTAACCAAGTGAGACCCTGTCTCTTAAAAAACATTTTTTAAAACTTAACAAATAAATAATAAATAAACATCAGTTAAACAGTTAATGTCCAGACTTATATACATCCCTGAGCTTTCCTTTGAAATTCAGATCTGATCAAATACTTAGATCTGACAGCTTGGCTTGGTTGTCTGAAAGGCATTCTCATTTTAATATATTTGAAACATAAACCTTGCTTCAATTCCCCAAGCATCCTACAGGTTCTCTCTTCCTAGAGCTGTTAATGGCATCATATTCTTTAATCCTCTGCTTAAACTCTTTTATTGCTGTCACCATGCTCCTAATAAAATCTGAACTATTACCTCGGCCTGTGCGTTCCATGGTCATCCACCCACTGCATGCCTTTTTCATTTCATGCCATTCTATTATCTGTCACCTCACCGTCATGATTTCCTCAGTGACACTGAGTTCAGCATTCAAAGGATCCAAGGCCTTAGTGCCTTTCCAGTTCTTTCCTTAAGCATAGAGCTCAAATAATCTGCTCATTGCCAACTTGTTATTTTGACTCATTTTGAGCACAACAATCATGTACTTGGCGTCTGTCTTTATTCCCAGTCACTCCCTCTTTAAACCAGTATTTATTTTCATCCTGCCATGTCTCATTTCCATCTCATCTCATACCTATTATCCATCCCAAGATAATTTTCTTCATTGTCTTGTTTGTTTGTTTTCCTTAAAAAATTCTATTTTTTTTCCTATGAGATACGATTGAATAAAAGAAAGAAATTAATGAATATATCATAGCATGAAGGAGGAGAAACACAGGAATTAAGGGGATGGGTTTTGACAGTGAGTTATCAGAACAACCTCGCATTCAGTATAAAAAGCAGTACATAGGTTAAGTAACTCAACAAGTTACTTAACCTATGTACTGCTTTTTATCATTTAAAACAGGGCCTATTAAAAAGGAAACATTGGTAAATGTTAGTTAATAAAGAATGATCAAGGAGTTAGTAGTAAATCTGAAAGTGTGGTGTGATAGAAGTCAGAAGTAGAGTTGTTTTTTGTTTTTTTTTTTAAACGTATTTTAAAAGCGTTGGGTTATACTAAAATGTCAGGTCAGATACAGAAGTAGAAGGGTATCCTGGAAAATGTTAAGCGAAGAATTAACTTTATTTTATTGGAGTTTTTATTTTTGAAAAACAAAAAGTATTTTGTTATGGTTATATGTTGGCAGGGAGGGAGTAGTACTCTGGCCAATGTATTTGAAACTGGAAGTGCAGTCATCATTTGGGATAGAGAAATAGCTGCCCAGTTTCTTCAGTGGATTAAACTTTGGTCTTTGGGTTCAGAAGAAAACATTAAGGAACCATGCAAGGTCTTCTCACTCAGCTTCCATGTAAGCTTCAGGTCCAAGACTGACTTTTCCATAATGGAAATTTTTTGCTTTTAAATCCATTTATATCTGCTTTCTATGTTGGTATTAGATTGTATATTTTATATTTAGTTTTTGATATGTCTTTTGATCATTTTTCTATAAATGTATAGGCATCTGGTAGGAAGGCTTTATAGGTGATTATATTCAGTTATAATCCATATTAATGCAGAAGTCTATAAGGACTCTTTTTCTTCGGGTGTCTTGTGTTCTCCATTCCTAAAGTTATTCCTATTTAAGTATGATTATAACACAATTTTTATGTATGCACTTTATTGGCTTTTCTTCTTTCAGAAATGACATTTTATTTTCCCTATTTGTAGAGTATTAATGATATTTGTTAAATAAAATTTTCTGTGGTTTCTACAAAGTATTTAATAAATTCATTGGCAAATATGAGGTAATCTATTGTATACTAAAGTTTAAGACACGTAAGGAAGGTATTGCACCAGGAGAAAGGACATTAAATAGGCCTTCAGGAGTGATCCTTTTCAACATTGATTTTAAGAAGTTATTTATCCAGCTACTGTGTATAGCTATGAAGAATTGTGATCTATGTAGACATGGTATAAATTGAAGAAAGACTTCATGGAGCTATTTATCTTAGTCATGTTGACTGACCTATCTCACTTCCTTTTGGGGATAGAAGCACACATCAGAATCTTATATATTTAGCAACATATGTGTTTCTTAGATAATGCCTATAATTCCCATTCAGTATTCTGGCTTTAATAATTTCTTATTAATACATTTTGATCACTATTTTAATATCTTTGCCAGATAATTTTAGATATCTATTTTATATATCTGTTAATAGGTAAGGAAAATTTTTAATATAATCTGGTACCTAGCAAAGACAAAACATGCGAACAGCCCACCTCACAGAATGAAGTCTTTCAACGCTTTTCTATTATGAAAGCTTTATCCAATATTTGTTTAATGACCAATTTACATAAATTTCTTCTTAAAAATTAATGCACATAATTTATTTCTATTGTCAGAAAAGCTGTGCTTCCTTTCATATGACGTTTTTAAAATTTTGACATGTGCTCTTTGTGTTTCATTACAAGGAAACTTGGATAAGCCCAGAGCTTAATTGTGTTTACCAAATGCCAGATGCCTAGTAACAACAATTTCTCTGTTATTTAATTTTTTTATTACTTGCAATTTCAATTATCTGATTCATATTTACTTAATTTGTATACCACTTGGTACTCTAAAAAATTGTCTAGACATACATTTTAAATACACAAAAACACATTTTTCATAGGAAAATCATAAACTTTACCTTGAAGCAGAGACAAACAGAATGAACAATTTAAACAATATTTTGGGGAGGACAATTCGAGATGGCCGAATAGAGACAGCTTCGGTGCACAACACTCAGTGAAAAGGACACAGAAGGCAAGAGCTCTCCTAGCTCCAACTGAGGTACCAGGTTCATTTCAATGGGTCTGGTCAGACAGTGAGCAAAGCCCAGGCAGGGCAGACTGAGGTGGGGAGAGGTGCTGCTTCACCCAGAAAGTGCATCTGACCAGGGAATTGGGGGCACCCTCTGGTATCCTGGTCCAGATACGGCACTTCCCCCAAAGCCTAAACAATGCACAGAACAGGGGATCTTTGCCAGTCAAGCGCCGGGAATTACAAGCTCAGAGTGCACAGAGTTGAATAATAATCCGGCGTGATGCTGTGGATTGTCAGCACGGATCTAAGCAAATGCATAAGCCCATAAGCCGGATGGGAGAGCCTGCAGACTGAGCTACTGCCCCTCCCTGCTGCTGGGAGAGAGAGGGAGCTGAAAGCAGGGAGACAGATGGTGCGGCTGGGCAGGTCCCTCCTCTAAAAACCCCAGCAGGCTGAAGCACTAATGTGTGAGGGTTTCGCAGCCAGTGCCTCAGTCTGAGCTGAACCCTGAATGATCCAGCTCCATGGTGAAAAAGGCACCCGTCATTAAAGAGGAGGGCCTAGTCTTCCTGTATAAGCAAAAGACACATGAAGTCTACATAGCAACATGGTGGAGTCCTTGACCACCCAGCAGGCCTCCAGGTCAGTGGAAGGAGGGGCACCTGCCATCAAAAAGGCAGGCCTAACCTCTAAGTGTAAATTTAAAAAAAGACACAGGAAGCATACATAGCAATCTGATGGAGTTTCTGGAAACTCAGCAGTGCCTGGACAGGCAGACAAGAGACCTCCTCAAGCATCTACCTGAGATCAAAGCTAGATAAATCCACAAAGATGGGAAGAAACCAGGGCAGAAAGGATGAAACCAGCAAAGAGTTAGAACGCCTCTTCTCCTTAAAGTGATAGTCCTCACCAACAAGGGATTAAAGCACGACAGAGAATGAGTTTGATGAATTGACAGAAACAGGCTTCAGAAGGTGGGTAATAACAAACCCCTCTGAGCTAAAGGAACACATTCTAACCCAATACAAAGAAACTAAAAATCTTGAAACAATTTAGATGAAATGCTAACTAGAATAACAAACATTCTAGAGAAGAATATGAACAACTTGATGGAGCTGAAAAACACAGCACAGGAAGTATCCAAATCAAACACAAGTTTCAATAGCCAAATTGATCAAGAAGAAGGGATATCAGACATTGAAGATCAAATCAATGAATTGAAATGAGAAGGCAAGACTAGAGAAAAAAGAGTGAAAAGAAATGAACAAAGCCTCCAAGAAATATGGGATTATTTGAAAAGACCTAATCTACATTTGATCAGTGTACCAGAATGTGATGGGGAGAATGAATCCAAGCTGGAAAACACTCTTCAGGATATTATCCAGGAGAACTTCCCCAGCCTAGCAAGTCAGGCCAGCATTCAAATCCAAGATATACAGAGAACTCCACAAAGATATTCCTCAAAATAGTAACCCCAAGGCACATAAATATCAGATTCATGAGGGTTGAAGGGAAGGAAAAAATGCTAAGGGCAGCCAGAGAGAAAGGTCAGGTCACCCACAAAGGGAAGCCCATCAGACGCACAGCAGATCTTGGCAGAAATCCTACAAGCCAGAAGAGAATGGGGGCCAATATTCAACATCCTTAAAGAAAAGAACTTTCAACCCAGAATCTCATATCCAGCCAAACTAAGCTTAATAAGTGAAGGAGAAATAAAATCCTTTATGGACAAGCAATTATTTAGAGATTTTGTCACCACCAGACTGGCATTACAAGAGCTACTGAAAGAAACACTAAACACAGAAAGGAACAACAACTACCAGCCACTGCAAAAATGTACCAAATGGAAAAAAAAAAAAACACAATGAAGAAACCAGGTAAAAAAAAAAAAAAAAAAAAAAAAAACCAGCCAGTAACAAAATGGCAGGATCAAATTCATATATAATAATATTAACTTTGAATGTAAAGGGCCTAAATGCCCCAATCAAAAGACACAGACTGGCAAACTGGATAAAAAGTCAAGACCAATTGGTGTGCTATATTCAGGAAACCCATCTCACGTGCAAAGACACAGCCTCGAAATAAAGGGATGGAAGAAGATTTACCAAGCAAATGGAGAATAAAAAAAAAAGCAGGTGTTGCAATCCTAGGCTCTGATAAAATAGACTTCAAACCAACAAATATCAAAAGAGACAAAGAAGGGCATTACATAATGGGAAAAGGAACAATCCAACAAGATGAGCTAACTGTCCTAAATATATATGCACCCAACACAGGAGCACCCAGATACATAAAGCAAGTTCTTAAGGTCCTGAAAAGAGATTTAGGACAGTTAGCTCCTATCCCACTATCTGACACAGTAATAGTGGGAGACTTCAACACTCCACTGTCAATATTAGACATATCAACAAGACAGAAAATTAACAAGGACATATAGGACTTGAATGCAGATCTGGACCAAGTGGACCTAATAGACATTTACAGAATACTCCACCCCAAATCCACAGAATATACATTCTTCTCAGCACCACATCACACTTACTCTAAAATTGACCACAAAATTGGAAGTAAATCACTCCTCAACAAATGCAAAAGAACAGAAATAATGAACAGTCTATCAGACCACAGCATAATCAAATTAGAACTCAGGATTCAGAAACTCACTCAAAACCACACAACTACATGGAAACTGAACAACTTGCTTTTGAGTGTTGACTAGATAAACAATGAAATGAAGGCAGAAATAAAGATGTTCTTTGAAACCAACAAGAATGAAGACACAATGTACCAGAATCTCTGGGACACATTTAAAGCAGTGTCTAGAAGGAAATTTATAGCAATAAATGCCCACATGAGAAACAAGGCAAGATCTAAAATCGACACTCTATCATCAAAATTTAAAGAGCTAGAGGAGTAGGATAAAAAAAACTCAAAAGCTAGCAGAAGACAAGAAATAACTAAGATAAGAGCAGAACTGAAGGAGATGGAGAAACAAAAAAGTCCTTCAAAAAATCAATAAATCCAGAAGCTGGGTTTTTGAAAAGATCAACAAAATAGACAGACTGCTAGCCAGAGTAATAAAAAGGAATAGAGAGAAGAATCAAATAGATGCAATAAAAAATGGTAAAAGGGATGTCACCACTAATTCCACAGAAATACAAACTACCATCAGAGATTACTACAAACAACTGTATGCACATAAACTAATAAACCTGGAAGAAATGGATAAATTCCTGGACACTTGCACTCTCCCAAGACTAAACCAGGAAGAAGTTGAAATATTGGATAGACCAATAACGAGGGCTGAAGTTGAGGCAGCAATTAATAGCCAATCACCAAAAAAAGTTCAAGTCCAGACAGGTTTACAGCTGAATTCTATCAGACGTACAAAGAGAAGCTGGTACCAATCATTCTGAAACTATCCAAACAATACAAAAAGAGGGAATCCTCCCCAACTCATTTTATGAGACCAACATCATCCTGATACCAAAACCTGGCAGAGAATCAACTAAAAAAGAAAACTTCAGGTCAATATCCATAATGAACATCGTTGCAAAAATCTTCAATAAAATACTGGCAAACCGAATGCAAAAGCACATCAAAAAGCTTATTCATCATGATCAAGTAGGCTTCATCCCGGGGATGCAAGGCTGTTTAAACATACACAAGTACATAAACGTAATCCATCACATAAACAGAACCAAAGACAAAAACCACATGATTATCTCAATTGATGCAGAGAAGGCCTTTGACAAAATTCAATAGCCATTCATGCTAAAAATTCTCAATAAACTAGGTATCAATTGAATGTATCACAAAATAACAAAAGCTATTTATGACAAACCCACAGCCAATATCATACTGAATGGGCAAAAACTGGAAACATTCCCTTTGAAATCTGGCACTAGATAAGGATGCCTTCTCTCACCACTCCTATTCAATACAGTACTGGTAGTTCTAACTAGAGCAATCAGGCAAGAAAAAGAAATAAAGGGTATTCAATTAGGAAAGGAGGAAGTCAAATTGTCTCTATTTGCAGACTACATAATTGTATGTTTAGAAGACCCCATTGTCTCAGCCCAAATCTTAAACTGATAAGCAACTTCAGCAAAGTCTCAGGATACAAAATCAATGTGCAGAAATCACAAGCATCCTATACACCAATAACAGACTAACAGAGAGACAAATCAAGAGTGAATTCCCATTCACAATTGCTGCAAAGAGAATAAAATACCTAGGAATACAACTAACAAAGAATATAAAGCATCTCTTCAAGGAGAACTACAAACCACTGCTCAACAAAGTAAAAGAGGAGACAAACAGATGGAAAAACATTCCATGCTCATGGTTAGAAAGAATCAATATTGTGAAAATGGCCATACTGCCCAAAGTAATTTATACATTCAATGCTATACTCATCAAGCTACCATTGACCCTCTTCACAGAACTGGAGAAACCCACTTTAAACTTCATATGGAAGTTTAAAGAGAGAGCCCATATAGCCAAAACAATCCTAAGCAAAAAGAACAAAGCAGGAGGCATCACCCTACCCAACTTCAAACTATACTACAAGGTTATAGTAATCAAAACAGCATGGTACTAGTACCAAAACAGAGACATAGACCAATGGAACAGAATAGAGGCCTTGGAGGCAACACCACACATCTACAACAATCTGATCTTTGACAAACCTGACAAAAACAAGCAATAGTTGGAAAAGAGTTCCCTGTTTAACAAACAGTGTTGAAAAAACTGGCTAGCAATGTGCAGAAAGCAAAAACTGCACCCTTTTCTGTCACCTTACACTAAAATTAACTTCAGATGGATTAAAGATTTAAACATAAGACCTAACACCATAAAAACCCTAGAAGAAAACCTGGGCAAAACATAGGCAAAAACATAGGCATAGGCAAGGACTTCATGTCTAAAACACCAAAAGCAATGGTAACAAAAGCCAAAATAGACAAATGGGATCTAGTTAAACTTCGGAGCTTCTGTACAGCAAAAGCAACAATCATTAGAGTGAACCAGCAACCAACAGAGTGTGAACAAATTTTTGCAATCTACCCATCTGACAAAGGGCTAATATCCAGAATCTACAAAGAACTAAAACAGATTTACAAGAAAAAAAACAAACAACCCTATTCAAAAGTGGGCAAGGATATGAAAAAACGCTTCTCAAATGAAGACATATATGATGCCAACAAACATGAAAAAATGCTCATCATCACTGGTCATTAGAGAAATGCAAATCAAAACCACATTGAGATGTCATCTCATGCCAGTTAGAATGTGATTATTATAAAATCTGGAGACAACAGATGCTGGAGAGGATGAGGAGAAATAGGAACACTTTACCCTGTTGGTGGGAGTGTAAATTAGTTCAATCATTGTGGAAGACAGTATGGTGATTCCTCAAGGATCTAGAAATAGAAATTCTATTTGACCCAGTAATCCTATTACTGGGTATATATCCAAAGGATTATAAATCATTCTACTATAAAGACACATATACATATATGTTCATCGTGGCACTGTTTACAGTAGAAAAGATCTGTAACCAATCCAAATGCCCATCAATGATAGACTGGACAAGGAAAATGTGGCACATATACACTATATAGCCATAACAAACAATGAATTAATGTCCTTTGTGGGTACTTGGATGAATCTGAAAACCATCATTCTCAGCAAACTGATACAGAACAGAAAATCAAACACCACATGTTCTTACTTATAGGTGGGTGTTGAATAATGAGAACACATAGATACAGTGAGGGGAGCATCACACACTGGGTTCAGTTGGTGGGGGCGGGGGAGGGACAGTGGATGATGGGGAGGGTTGGAAGGGATAATGTGGGGAGAAATGCCAAATATAGATGATGGGGGAATGGAGGTAGCAAGCCACCTTGCCATGTATGTACCTATGCAACAACTCCGCATGATGTGCACATGTACCCCAGAACATAAAGTACAATTAAAAAAAAAAAGAAAAGAAAAAGGAGAATATGTGACAACTTTTGACAAAGTCTATCTGGGCAAGTACCAACCTTTAGTCTCTTCTCCTGTGATATGGTTAATCTTCCCTAGCTAATAAAATTGCAGAGACAGGACAAATGAGTCCCTTTTGGATGATGCATTTTTAGACAGATTAGGGAAATTTACAGGGCACAGAAGAAAGTCAGTGACACCTTGATTCTCCTTCAGTTCAAAGCACTCAGCATGCCACAGTGCCATACTATGGGATACTGCTTTCTGAGCTCCAATAGCACTTTTACAATCATTCATTGACATGTGCAGAGTAGTGAAAAATTTGAGTTACCTGATGCACGTTTCCAGCTGAGATTCAGCAAGACCTCTGCTGTCTTGCTTCACCTCTTACACTGTAAACAAATGTCCTTTTTGCAATCTATTTAGTGCCAAGTTTTTCACATTTTGTGCTTTTTGGTGATTTCACTGTTTAAAATGGCCCTCAAGCTTAGTGCTATAGTGCTATTTTGTTTAGAGTTCCCGAGTACAAGACTGGGATATTCCTTACAGAGAAAATATATAGATAAGCTTTGTTCAGGCATGAATTAGCATGTTAGCAGTTTAATGTTAATGAATCAACAATAGGTATTAAATGAAATATCTTTAAACCAAAACACACATAAAACAAGGTTATATATTGATATGTTAATGAAAAAATTATGGCCAGAGCCTCACTGGAACTTAACCTTTTATATCCTCTAGGAGCAATGTTCAGTATTTACTAATGCAGTGTTTATGGCAACTTGACAGAACATAACTGCTATGCATAATGAGAATTGACTCTATTCTACTTTGGCTTAAGTTAGTTTGAGTTGGAAGAAGAAGGACATAAGGTAGTAAGGGGCTAAGGGGAGGTTTTACGAAAGAAATGGCTTTTAAGTGGAAAGACCACAAATGAGTAGCATTTTCCCAGGAAAGAGAGTGGGAGAAGATAATTCCAGGTTAAGAAAATAGTCTGAACAAAGATCTTAGGGTGACAAAGAGCAAAGCATGTCTGATGATCCAAAAGAAAGCCAGTGCAGTTGGACCACAAAAATCAAAAGAATAATAATGTGAGAATTAAGGAAGGTAGAAAATATATATAGTGGGTATTTTTGGTGACTACCTGTAATCAATTTCCCACACCTTCCTTCTCATAGATCCCCAATTCTGTTCTGGTATCCATCCTTATCCAACCTTTGGGATTAGGGAAAACTAACAAGATCCTCAGCTCACAAAGTCAGGGCTGTTTAAGGTAAACAACTGTGTAATTTCATCCCTGGCCAGCAAATGGGTTAGGAATGGGAATGTACCTCAGTGTTGGCCAATAAAATTTGAGCTATTGATTATATATTTATATATATATATATATATATATATATATACACACACACACACATATATATATGTATATATATATATAGTATGTATTCTAAGTAAATGGGAAAATAATACTTCAAAGATGTCATATTAAATGCTGTGTGTTCTTTTCTGAAATTGACTTGGATTTTTTTAAAGCAATCATAAGGATGAGGAAATAAGCTGCAAATCTATTAATCACAGTGTTAAGGGAAGAAACAAACCAATCACCAATTATGAAAATTATTACAAAAATGATACAGCTCAAAGAGTAAAATGTAGAAAACTGACTTAAAGGTCTAGATGAGAGATTATTCTAAATAATCTAGGTTAGTAAAGGGATCCTCACCAAATGCAGCTCCATGATCCAAGTACCTGCTAAAAGACCATAAAATGTAAATCCTCAGAGATAATACAAGCAACACTCCTTACCTGCAAATTTCACATCAATAAATTCAACCAGCCACAGACAGAATATTCTGCAAACAGGAAACAATACAAGAATACAACAATAAAATAGTATAAATTTAAAAATACAGTGTAACAACTATTTATATAGCATTTACATTGTATTAGGCATTATAAGTAATCTGGAGATGATTTAAAGTATACAGGAGGATGTGCATAGGTTACATACAATGCTATGCCGTTTTTTATAAAGAAGTTGAGTATCCATATATTTTAATACCTGAAAAGGACCTGGAGCCAATCCCCCATGGATGCCAAGGGATAACTGTATTTCAAGTATATTTACTCTCAATATCTCTTATTCAGGATGAGCACAAATATATGAATAAAAAAAAGTTTAAGAAAATAAATATATTTTAAATTGTCAAGATATTGGAAAATAGCCCAATATTTTATTGTGGCGGCATCACATACAGAAGACGCTTCTCAAAGGAGATGGATAATTCCTTAACTTGAACAGAAACTACTGGTTCTTTGAAAAATTTATTTTAGGAAAATATGTTCACACTTTTACATTAAAAGATGTCAGATAAACAGTTACCTGAGATTTGTATTTACTGTTTAAATATTCAACCTCCTATCCCTCTTCCTAAGTACAATAGCAAGTCCTAGTAAAGGCTAAAGTAAATGACCAGTTATCTTGAGGAGTGATGATGACTGACATTATGATAATTAAAAGCCAGATTTCTAAAATGTTATTAAATATTAAGCTTAATTACAATAATAGTTTAATGAAAAGACACCAGTTCTCTTTGATGTAAAATTAGAACAATGATTTATTTTTGATGAACAAAAAGGCAAGAAGGAGTGATATTTTAATCTAGACCTCATGTCATTTAATTTATGCCAATTATAATATTATAGGAACATGTCTAGTGATCTTTTTGTAAAAGAAATATTAATGCCCATGAAAAGGCAGAAGCTTGAATGAATGATCATAGAGTGTGTGCATGATACACTATTTAAAAGAAAGGTAAGGAAATGCCTCATTACCTTAGTCTGTTCTAAATGGAATTGCAGAGAGTGACAAGTCTTGTAGACTGTCATGGATGTAGTGGCCAGCTCTGGGTCTGCTTAGAGATCTGTCTCTGGGACCCATTAGTGTCAAAGAGGTATTGGGACATTCCATAAATATGAGTCAGTCCTGCCTCTGTTCCCTGTTCAAATGGAATGCCAGATCACCTCATTGGTCACCTGTCACTGCTGGTACATCCATTTGTGTGTGAGGAAAGTGTGTAGATGTGAATCTTCTATAAACAGTCTTTTTAAATCCAGACTGGAAGCCTACTGAGAAAAATTAGCTAGCAAATCACATCAATCTTTCACAGGATACAGCCTACCTACAACATTGCTGTAATACAGAACAAGCACAGATATCCTTCAGTAAATGAGCAACAGAAAGCATCTTCTTACAAAAGCATGCTACTGTTAAAACACAGGTGGCAGCCAGCTCTCTGGAGATTCAAGACACTGCCTTCCTTTCAAAAAAAATTTCAGGTAACAAACAGAAAACACTGTAAATTCTGTTCTCCAAGTGAATGAAGACATTGTATTTATAAATGGAATATCTAAGGAGCAGTCCCAGGAACAGTTTGCCCAGATTTGTTTATTTTATTTTAATATAACTTTTATAGCACTTATTTTGTGTCAAGCACTTTTTTGCAGTCCTGATTATTATGGTGGTCATGAGAATGCACTGGATGTTCTACTCCTGCCAAGAATGTAATTGAACAAGGGTTCCTGGTGTTATGCTGTGAAATCCATTGCTACATTTGTACTGAGGCTGTACCTCACAGAGGCTGCTCTAGGACCGTGACTTACTTGACAAGATACGAACACAGATCTGAGAGACATGTAACCCCTCGGATGACTCCCTTTTGCCCAGGACTTCCCAATAGCTTTGCAAACTTTTCTTAGGCTGCGTTTTGAATGGCAGTATAAGATGCAACCACTCACCTTTCACTCAACCTTCCCTAAATTCAATCTTATCTTATTCAAGGCATAATATACATATATAATGTTTTATTTTATGATTTTAGCATGTCCTTAATATTATGAATTTTAAGAATACAATAAATAAATACAACAAAAAAAGAAATTAATTTACATTGTGTTTATTTTCACTTATGAATATAAATGGAAAATTCTAATTAACATGACTGAAACACTACACTAAAGAAAAATCAGAAATGCATATCAATAGATTTGTAAAAATATGGTGTCAAACATATTTGTTAATATTCAAAATCTATTTTTTGAAACAGACATTAAATTGAAAATGTGAGGTTAATTTCCTAACATAACTAAAGAAAATCCAATCATATTTCAAAGATCCTTTAGAAATGACTGTTAAAATTGCCAGACTTATAAATATAAAATTTGTAAAATTAACATAAAAACTGAAAGAAAATTTTTTTTAGTTTCTGATGTACTTGTATTAAACACTTCAGTTTCTAATTTCAAAACAACCCTCTAGTTAATCTTGAGCATAAAAAAAATCAATTAAACAATTGGAGGGACAAGTTGTTCAATTGACCCACTCTTTTACAGTTTGTATTAGAGTTGGTGTTGTCAAATGTGTAAATGACATTTTATTATTTTATGCTAATTTTTAAAAGTCTCAAATTCTAGAATATTTTGATTGAAATATTGTGCTCATAATAAAAAAATCAAGTTTGAGGCATACATTATTTATTATAAACGAGATTTTAACTAAGTCTAGGTCTTGTACATAAGTCAGTTAATTCCAACTTATAGCAGCATTCCAAGCCACAGATAGCTTTTGCAAATAGATTCTGTACAACAGCATCTTACCTACTAGATTATAGATGATTTGAACAAAAAAGCCAAGACTTATTCAATTTGCATTTGAATAGAAAATAAATCAGATGTGAAACCGTGTTTTTCAAATGAAAATCTGTGGGCTGCATATTGTATATTGAAACATAGAAGTCATTGATAATAATGCTTATCACTAAGACAGCAAAACCAATGCCAATTCCAAGGGTAAAATCCATCTTTTTTCAGAGACGGTACATTTGCAAATTTTTGCGTCTTAGAATTGATGACATATAATCGATCCCTGTATCGTCCATGAAGCTTTAAAAAATTACACGTATAGTGTTGAGCCTTTATCCTCATTCTTAAGTTCTTGAATTCAGCCAAACCATAGTTAATACCTTTCAGAGGGACTTGAGTAACATTATTTATAGATTTTAATCCCTAGAGTAACAACCCGAAGATAAACTAAGTGTCCTGAGTATCTCCTCCCCAGTTCCCACCTCCTATCCTCTAGGGACCATCAAGAGTTATTCTGTTAAACTTTACTCCCACCAATCCATATTTTTCTAGCTTATATTTAAGATGTACGCTCTTCAGTTATCTCTTTTCCTCATATTGTCCTTTCTCTTGGGCCAGTTTCCCATTATTCATCTTTTTCCTGGTCTTTTAACTTGTATGACGAAAACTCTATTCTGTTTTTAGTAGGTATATATTTTACTGTTCACATACTCAAGTGTGCAAAAGTGTAACTTTATTTTCCTACAACTCAACTTTTAATGTAAGCCCCCTTCAACTCTGTAATAGAAAACCTAATCTTACCAATTTAAAGTAAATTCAGTGAATTTTGTTATTTCTGTTTAATGTGGTTTTATAATTCAATTAGGTTAAGATTTAAGTATACTTCTGGGGTTTTCTCTTTGCCCCTAAATAATGAAGTTAATTAAATTATAAGTTCTTCTAAGCACATCTGTTGCTAGAGTGTCATTGTGGAGCCAGAAATCTCTACATTCATCAATTACAAAACCATCTAAAGTCTTATGCATAGGCAAAAGAATGAGAGCTGAATGGTATTAAAGTGTATCATTCCCTTTCCACTTTGCTTTCTTGTGCCAATGACCCACTACATGAATTATGTCTCCACAAGGTCTCCAATGAGGAAGGTCAAGGCTGTATTAGGTCAATACTGTCCTGGAAGCCACAATAGCTTTCCGCAGTTAGCTTCTGTACGTCATCATTTGGAGATGACAAGAAGTTCCAGAGATCACTCCACTGTACAGACGCAGACAATGTGGTTGAATCCAGGGCATCACAACTTCAAATGGCACACATCTTCACAGTGGCATTTCTATTCTTCAACACCAGGCTTTTTATTTTGGCCTCAGTTGAGCTCAGGTATAGAAGTGCAGATTATCCCTACTGCTAAACTTTAAACTGAAAGAGGGATTCCAGATGGGAAGGTGGAGGCAGTAAATTTACAGCTTTACCCCACTCCCTCGAGGCACACAAATTAGCTCTGACACAGCAGCGTTTCTTTCCAAAACTCTCTCTATCTCCCTTTACTGATTCTAAGAGTTTTCTGAGCTCAGAGATCACAGAGAGGAACTTCTTTGGCCAACTAGCACATGTGGACTTTAAATCTCACATCTGAAATCTAGTCTTTTGAACCTAGAAACAACAGAGAATGTGAATTTTTTCTCTTCAGCTCTAATCTGACCATTTCTCTCTATAGTAAATGGTACCCCTGGGATCTGTACTTGGAATTTCAGTGGTCATAGAGTAGCAGAAAAAAGATTCTATAATTAATGTTTTGTTGTTATTCTGCCACACCCAGTTAACATCTTCATATGTTTCTGTGAGTCTCTAATTTTGTAAACTAACCAGAAACATGGTCATTTCCAGAGGGCACTGCTGCCCTAAGCCAAACTTGTGAATAACTTTTAATAACTGCCTATATTTTTCTATATTTCATGTGGCTCTGGATCCCAAGGCAAAAAGTATCCTCTTCTTTCCATCATGCTGGGAATAGTTATTACTCCTCTACCTTGATGTGGAAGTTCCTGCTACTTAAGATTCAGGACATTCATGTAATACAATTTTCAAGTGGACCAGAGGTAATGAGACACAATTAATGTCACTTTTTCAACTAAGTAACAAAGGCAGACATTTTAAACCTACTTAAAACCAGTTGTATGACTTTAAATACCCACTCAGTTTAAGGATAGAAAAGTTGAAAATGAAGCTGATTTAATATTTTGGCTTGAAACAGTGTTTTAATATAATATTTTGAGTTGACAATAGGTGTTTTTTAAAAAAATTAATTTAAGATTCATCAGAAAAGTCATGAGGCTGATGTGGTTTTTCATTTGCGAGACAGTGGAATTAGCTTTGGGAGCAAATGTTAAAGAACGGTGGGGAAAGAAACACAAAGCTTTATGTTTTCAAACCACAAGCAATGTTTTGAAATAAAATATTTATATTCTGCTAAACTCTTCTTTGTCTCAGTCAAACTCAAATTTCCTCCTTCTTCGACTCATTCACTGACGATCTAGCATAATACTCAGAGACTTCCTTACGGCCTCAAATCCTGCCATCTTTACAGGTTACCTACCCTCCATGTAGGTAATCCAGCCAGTACTGCAGTACTTTATTTTTTTTTTGTTTTTTTTTATTTATTTTTTTTCCCCATTTATTTATTTTATTGTATTTTAGGTTTTGGGGTACATGTGAAGAACATGCAAAATTGTTGCATAGGAACACACATGGCAGTGTGATTTGCTGCCTTCCTCCCCATCACCTACATCTGG
>NW_016107429.1:2651722-2672229 GCF_001604975.1 Cebus imitator | reverse complement strand
ACTTTCTATTATTTCAAAATTCTACTGCATTCTACTGAAACTTCTCTTGTATAAGCCACAGTTACTTCTTTGCTGCTAGATCAATCTGACATCTTAGAATATAGAAATAATATTCATTTACCTTATTGTTTATTTTTCTTTATTTTTATTTTTATTTTGAGATGGAGTCTCACCCTGTTGCCTAGGCTGGAGTGCAATGGCACAATCTCGGCTCACTGCAACCTGGGTTCAAGCGATTCTCCTGCCCCAGCCTCCCAGGTAGCTGGGATTACAGGTGTGCACCACCATGCCCAGATAATTTTTGTGTCTTTGGTAGAGATGGGGTTTCACCATGTTGGCCAGACTGGTTTTAAACTTCTGGCCTCGTGAATTGCCTGCCTTGGCCTCCCAAAGTGCTGGGATTACAAGTCACTTACTTTATTTTGTTTTAGTGCTTAGTATTTAGTATAATTTCTGCCTTGTAGTAATATTCATATTTTCTGAACATGAAACTGATATTCTGAAAAAAAAGTAGGTCTTGAATGGAGAGCTCTGTGTCAGGATCCTATACATTGTTAAAATAAAATAAAATAATCAATTACACTCTCATATTAATTATTCCATAAATATTTACACTTCATTTTTTACTCAGGATCATACACTTTCATGGCTTACATTAATAGCAGAGGCCATTGTGTCTAAAGTTATTAATAATTAAAGGTGATCTTGGGAACAGGGGAAGCTAATGAGAGAAGTTTGCCTTGTGAATATTCAAGTAGATGTGAGTATATTAAACATGTTAAAGACAGACTATTCCTCCTAAGTCTCATGAAGTGACTCCAGCCAAAATATAAATAGAGTAAAATCTTACCTGTTGTTAGGATCTAACTTCATTGCTTTAAAAAGCCAAGTATTAAGTGAAAGATCTTTAATGTATCTTTGATTTGATTTGGAAACATTTTCCAAGGTTTTTTTCTTTTGTAGTTACTCTTTTTCCATTGAAAAATGTATGCTTTGTGATGAGAAAATTATGCAGGAGAATAGTTGTAATTGACAAAAATTTTGAGTTTATTGCTGTAGCCTACTGAAAGTAGAAGAAAATAGATTCTCAAGGGCAGGCTTTTCAGAAGACATAGCACTTGAGCTAAGGCTTGATGGATTATAGACAGTTTCCATGTAGCTGATGGAAGAAAGGCATCTGGGCAGAGGGGCCAGTGCATGCAAAATGCAGAGACATGGCTATCAAGAGATGTTTGGAGAACTACCACGACCAGTTGTTCCAATGAAGTGCTAGTTGAGACTTTTTAAAATATAATTAACAGTGATACAATTCAAAATAATTTGAAGGAATAAAAACAGCAGGGTGGATTTATTGTTCACACAATGGAAAATCACTGGAGTGGCTGGTTTCAAGCACAGATAGAACTGAGAATTTAAAAGATTCATGAGTTTTCCGTTTTGGTTCTTCCTCTCCCTCTCTGTTTCTCCTTTTCTTTCTCCTCTTTCCTTCTTCTTCCTCGTTTCCTTCTTTTTTCTTTTTCTTCTGTGTTAGCCTGATTCTTAGGTAGACTCCTGCAGCAGAAAAACCACAACAGCCAGCAGCAGCACACGACACTAAAATCATCATCATATTAATGGATCATGCAGTGTGTATGCATTTCATGACTTATCTATTTTTTTTCAAATGGAACGCAAAGTTCTTGATAACATGTCTCCTATTTTGTCCTGTATTACCTCATTTTCTGTTTTCTGTCCATCTTTCAATTACATGCATCCCAGGTTAAGGAACTCTGCTTTAGATGGTTGGGGACTTTTTATGAAGAGTGTAATAAATTGATATGTGAGAAAAATGAGACAACTCTAGGAATGATTGTTCCTGTAAGATAATTATATGAATGATACAATGAGGTGGTAAATTACTATGGAGTTTGTGAGCATTCAGACAGGTTTTGACAAAGGCAGAGAAGGTTCTGTATAGTCTATACTATGTTTGTGTGACAATTTAATTCAACAATTATATATTAATGAAGATGTTTTTATTACTTTAAAACTCTTCAGTAAGTTTGCTTATACAGAGGAGCTTGAAATTATTCTCTTCGGTTTTAGACTAGAATTGGAAGTGTAAAATAAAAGAAAAATGCATATTTTAAAAATGTATGCCCATTGGCCAATAGCCCTCCAGGAAAATTTTCCCAGTTTTCACTCGCATCAGCAATCTACTGTTTCAATTTTCCAGCATCATGGTCTGCCTGAAATCATGTGTCTTTATAATTCTCAATGTGATGATAAACTTCTATTGGAAGAAAATTACATTGTGTAAATTTTCACAAACCAGGGTCTATGTGTAGGTGTTTCCTTTGTCCATTCATGGTGTGGGTGGCAGTTGCCTCAGCATGTTTACCATGTTGTGACTTAATTTCTAGCCATAAAATGCATCAGTGCGTCTACCCGAAGCAGTATGACTGGTATGAAAGACAGTTGACAAATTCTCCATTTTTCACAAACACAATAGGTTAACAGTGCAGATAAGGAAGAAAGGAGCCAAATGAAGATGGCGTGTATTACTGGCAACACGTCTCGGATGGAATGGCCAGAAAAACAAATGAGAACCATTTGGATGTAATTAGAGAGCAGGAGGCAGGAAAAAGAAAGAAAAAGTCTGTAAAATAAGGGACAGATGATGCCTCGGTGGTCCAAACGCCCCAAAATTTTTAGCTTGTTTTTCCTGCTTGTTCTGCATGTGGACACTCACTGAAATATACTCAGCTCTGAGATTATTAACAATTTTGAAATTGAAACCAGCTGCATACCAAAATACTGTAAACTAAATGTTTGAATTGATTCTTGGCTTTATTTATCCTCTATTAAGACATTTATACCATTAAATTACAGTTTTATTTGCAGTGCCCTTATCTAAACTCTGCTCTGAAGAATATTTCCAGTTGCAGTTTTAAAGGAGCTCTGTGTATGCCACATGCTAGGTGCTTAATTTGAATTTTAAATAAATTAGCTTAAGAATCAATTTTCACGTCTTTTGTGAGTTTCCCTCCCATCTCCATTCAAAACAACTGAAGCCCAAAATAATGCCCACCACCTTTACTATTTGTTTATTCAAAAAACATTAAGTACTAGCCCCTGAGGACACAAAAATTGTTCCTGGAAATTTCTATGCCTCTGATACCCTTAAACATGACATAAAATAAATAATGTGGGGCTGGCCACAGGGAGGAAGGGAGCTGACATTTGAATGACTGCCTACTGTGTACAAGGCATTGTGCTGACCACTTCACATGCATTATCTCCAGTCTAAGAATTGCCCTGGGGTTATTCTTCATGTACATTTTCAGCAAAAATGGCACACATGTAATGATGTTTCCCCAAGGTTTTAATACTAGTAGCTGGAAGATCCAGGATGTGAACACTTGTTTTCTTTACCTTGTTGGATGTTTCTAGTCCTTTTTTATTTCATTGAGCTAGGTAATATTTTTCCTAGCCATAGAAAACAGGAGGATAAGTAGTGAGATCCTCAATCAGCATACATTTTATTCCTAAAAAATTGCTAGGACTATAATTACATTTTTGTTTACTTCAGGTTTTTCTGCCTAGAATATGATTTTTTATAGTTTCGTTCTACGTTTTCCTCCTATATTTTACACTTTTCGTCTTTATCAGACAAATCTCAGATGGACAGTTGAAACAGCATTTACAACACTTAGAAATGAATGCCTCCCCAATAATTACATCTCCTGCCCCAGTAGCCATAGATGGAAGTTCGGCCACCTTATTTCCTTCACTTTTGCCCCACTGAGCATGTCCTACTCTCTATCAGACTGCTAAGGAGAAGCAAAGGAAATGGGCCAGAGCATACCTCTTATTGCTGCAGACTCTTCGCAAAGCAAGACTTTTAGACCCAGCTCCAAGCCTCCGTTACATGGTCTTCTAAGGTCAAAATAGATAATGGTTTTCTTCTGAAGTACTGATATGGTTTGGCTGTGTCCCCACCCAAATCTGTTTTTGAATTGTAGCTTCCATATCCCCATGTGTTGTGGCAGGGACGCTGGGGAAGATAATTTAATCATGGGGAGGTTTACCTCATACTGTTCTCCTGGTAGTGAATCAGTCTCATGAAATCTGATGGTTTTATAGGGGGTAATCCCTTTCACTTGGCTCTCAATCTCTCTTTCCACCCTACGTAAGAAGTGCCTTTCACCTTCTGCCATGATTGTGAGGCCTCCCCAGCCATGTGGAACTGTGAGTCTATTAAATATCTTTTTTTAAAAAATTACCCAGTCTCAGGTATGTCTTTATCAGGAGCATGATAACGGAAGAATACAAGTACATAACTACTGTAATTTATGTTTAGAATTTTCTGCCATTGATACATTCATTAATGCATTCTATGGATTTGCTGTTGTTGTTGTTGCTGTTCGTTTTTAACTTTCTGTTTTTGTCGTTGTACACGTTTATGGGGTACATGTGATGTTTTGATACAGACAGGCAATGTGCAATAATCATATCATGGAAAATAGGATATCTATCTCCTCACACCTTTATTCTTGTGTTACAGATAATCCAATTACACTCCTTTAGTTATTTTAAAATGTACAATTAAATTACTACTGACCATAGTCACCCTGTTATCAAATATTATCAATAGTTTTTATTTATTCTTTCTATTTTGTATGCCCATTATCCATTCCTACCTTGCCCCACACCACCCAGCTGCCCACTGCCTTTCCCAGCCACTGGCAGCCACCCTTCAACTCTTTATCTCCATGAGTTCAATAGTTTTGATTTGTATTTATTTATTATTTTTTTATTTTTATTTTTTATTCTACTTTAAGTTCTGGGATGTAAGTGCAGAACGTGTAGGTTTGTACATAGGTATACCTGTACCTTGGTGGATTGCTGCACTTATGAACCTGTCATCTAGGTTTTAAGCCCCGCATGCATTAGCTATTTGTCCTAATGCTTTCCTCAACTCCTGCCCCCAAGCTGTTCCCTTCCCTGTGTTCATGTGTTCTCGTCATTCAACTCTCACTATGAGTGAGAACATGCAGTGCTTGCTTTTCTGTTCATGTGTTAATTTGCTAGGGATGATGGTTTCCAGCTTCATTTATGCCCCTGCAAAGGACATGATCTCATTCCTTTTTATAGTTGCATAATATTCCATGGTATATATGTACCACATTTTCTTTATTCACTCTATTATTGATGGGCATTTGGATTGATTTCATGTGTTTGCTATTTTAAATAGTGCTGCAATAAACATACATGTGCATGTGCATGTGTCTTTATAGTAAAATGATTTATATTCCTTTGAGTATATACCCAGTAATGGGATTGCTGGGTCAAATGGTATTTCTAGTTCTAGATCCTTGAGGAATTGCCACACTGTCCTCCACAATGTTTGGACAAATTTACATTCCCACCAACAGTATAAAAGCATTCCTGTTTCTCCACAGCCTTGCCAGCATCTGTTGTTCCTTGACTTTAAAATAATCATCATTCTGACTGGTGTGAAATGGTATCTCATTGTGGTTTTGATTTGCATTTCTCTGATTATCAGCGATGTTGAACTTCTTTTCATATGTTTCTTGGCCTCATAAATGTCTTCTTTTGAGAAATGTCTGTTCATATCCTTTGTCCACTTTTTGATGAGGTTGTTTGGTTTTTTTCTTGTAAGCTTGTTTAAGTTCCTTGTGGATACTGGATATTAGACCTTTGTCAGATGGGTAGATCTCACAGATTTTCTCCCATTCGGCGGGTTGCCTACATTCTACAGATGTTTTACGGAATCTCTCAGATGTACTAAACATGATTCTAGGTTCTTGGATTACAACTATAAAACAAGAGAAGGAAAAAAAGCAATAAGAAGAGAGAGAGGAAGGAGAAGAAGGAGGGGAAAGAAGAGAAAGAAGAAGAAAGAGAAGGCAACAACATTGCTGTGCTCATCAGGCTTACAATTGAGAACTGTTGGAGACTAAAATTTCCAAAAGGTAGAAATCGTTATGTTAGCTACGATTTTAGTTACTTTATTAATCTACTATTGATAATGATAATGACAACATTTAGGTGATGATGATGGGAATGAAATCAGATCTGATTTCGTGCTCACTTACGAGTTTTATATTTACTTTTTTAATGGTGTCCTAATTTATACAAGATTGGGAATGGATGCAGATGAGGGAAAAACTCCAAAATAGACTGGATGCTAGAGTACCAAGTAAGGACAGCAAATTACAGAAATAATGGGACCCATACTGGTAATCCTTAAATCTTTGCTGCACTTTCAAATCACCTGCGGAGCTTTTTAAGAATCCTGACTCTCATCTTATACCCCCTACCAAATAAATAAGGTAGCCTGAGGTGAAACACAGGTGTCAAATGCTTTTTGCTTTGTTTTGTTTTGTTTATAACTAACTTGTTTATTTCAACATGCAAACAAACTTGAAGGCCAATGCACCAAACATATTGTTTTAAAACTTTATGTATGTGCAAATCACCTGGGGATCTTATAAAATGCAGTTTCTGGTTTAATAGATCCAGAGTGGGACCCAGATTCTCTGTTGCTGCAGCTTTGTAGACCAGACATTGAGTAGCAGGGCTCTAAACAGCAGTTTTCCCCACGTCAGGACTGTACGAACTCTGTAGCTAGCCACCAGACCTTTTCTGAGTGGTGGGTACCTCAAACCTCATTCAGTATGATGAGAGCATGTCAAGTGCTAGGACTAGGGAAACCTTAGAAATATTTTGAAAAGAGGCTTTCCAACACAGGTTTCTGACATGTTTGAAAATACCCCACAGTATAGTCTGAATGTTAATGTCCTTTGCAAAATTATATGTTGAAATTCTATCCTTCAAGGTGACAATATTAGGATTATCACCTTGAGGGATATGCAATGGGACATGATTGGTCATAAGGGCTAAACTCTCATGAATGCAATGGTACATCAGCAGAAAAGGTCCAAGGGACATTTCCAGATGAGAAAGGATATATGAATTTGTCATAGGAATAAAAAAAGTCAGTGTCTATAAGATGCATAATTTAAATAAATAGAGTATATTGAGTATATATAGGCCTTTAATCTAAAACACTATCAACTTTATGGAATTTTGTTATGTAATAAAAATATTGATTGAATGAATTTGGTGAAAGAATGAGCAAATAAATTGATAAGACAACTTCCAATGCACACCATTTAATTACAATAGCAATAATATTTGTGGAACACTTGATCCGTCCAAAATATTTTGCATCAATTATCTCATTTAATTTTCATCACAACATGAAAAAAGGAGTAAGTTCATAATTTACACATAGATGAGTCTTAGGAGGGGAAATTAATTAGAGTTTTCTAGAAGCTGGGACTGTATATAATATTGGCTTTACATCTGCTAAATGTTTAGTTAGCCTGAGTATGAAAATTCTATGATTTGGTATTGGTTCTTACTTAAAATTCTTCATTTTAAGCAACATAATACTTGAAGCATAAGATATGCTAAGTGACTTAACTGATTTTTAAAATGATGTGAAATGTTCAAAATAGTGACATTACACCTCAATGCCTGCATACTTCTTGGCTTTAGCCATTTCACCTGTTCATATTTCCTGGATCTTGTTAAGAGTTGCCTACAACCATCATATCACTGTTCCTTGGCATTCACATAACACCTGAAGTTATATTTACACCTTAAATTATCCACTTCACATTTTATTATCTTAAGTTTTCAACAGGAAGGACTCTTCTGCATGTGTCTATTTTTAGTACAACTACAAGTAAAATACCACAAATGCCTTAGATGAAATGCCTTAGATGAGGTCAACCTCATATTGGAATATCTGTCACGTGGGCACAGAGTAATGTTTGTTAAATTGAAGAGAATTGACAATCATAAAGATGAAATAAACTGGGTAAATTAGTGCCTTTAAAATTCCATCTGTGTCATAAAACCCAACATTGGAGAAGGGGTTATGGCTCCAATACTTTCATTGCTGACTGACTGTTTAGTAAATGAGCTCTGTATCTTTTTCAAATTTTTACATTAATCTCAAAAGTAAATTACGAAAACAATTTACTTTCTGGTCATTCTGTGCAGATGAATTCCTATGGCATCACAAGTTTAATCAGCTATACATTATTTACATTCTATATTGCCTGCTATATACATATTTTTTTATATTCCCTGGTTTAAGGCCCTATTTTTCACTTAAATTGTCACTCATCCTTTTAACTAGCATCCAGCATTTTCTTCAACACAATCTCTACACGGGGCCAAAGTTCTCCTTTAAAAACATAAACTCATTGGCTACATTCTTAAAAGTTCCACTGCCTTTCGGATAAAATTGTAACCTCCAAGTATGACACACAAATTTCTTCATTATTTGCTGTACACTATGTCTCCAAGCTCATTGTTTGTAATCGTTTTTTTCTCTTCAACCCTTTAGCCAAGGAAAACTGCAATATTTGTGGCTCTTCAACCATGACATGCTCACTCCCACATGTGAGCTTTGCCACATGTGTTCCCTCCTCCTCAAATGCCCTTCCCTCCTTGCTGCCATTTTCTCTTGGCTAACTTTTCCTTTTTTCAAGCTCATAACTTCCTCTGAGAAGGGTTCAAAATAGAAATCACCTCCTTTAGGGAGCCTTCTCTGACTTTGCAAAATTGGCTTAGATCCTGCTCACATAGCATCCAAAAAATAGGCATTTATCACATATAATGTTTTGAAAGTGGTTTTCTTATTGGCTTTCCACAGCATGATGTAAGTTCATTAAAGACTTGTAATATGGGTACTAAAATATGTATGGGATAAATGTCTGTATGACTGATTTTTAAAAAGTCACCATGGTATTCTTACTTCTTGACATTAGTGGATTAAGTTTTAAAGTTCACCCAATTTTGTTTTATATCCTTAAAGGAAGACATTCCTAGTTTAGGAGTCTATTTTACAAATTCTACTATCTAAGGACAATAATATACAGGAAGTGACATTTAAAAATGATTATAGAATATGTATTTCTGTATATATTATCTGAAAAATATGCATGATTTGTTATTAGAAATAAAAATAACTCGAAAAGATACTGTGCTGGGACTTTTTTAGCTCAGGGATCCAAATTATATTAATTGATTTTTTTTTCCTGCTTTGGTTAGTCTTGCGTGCTCATCAATTCTCTTCAATAAATGTTTATTGACTACTTGCGTGGAAAGGCACAGTGCTAGGCAGAGACTGCCTAAGTCAGCAATATGGCATTTTGCGGCAATTTTGACTGTTTTTTATCAGTGAGCAAATCTACCATAGAGGGATGAAAAAGCTCAGGTGTTTATGTCTCTGACTTCTGTGAACTGAGGCTGCCCAATGAGTTCAAGAACACCAGGTGGTTGGTGCTGCACTTTCATTATATTTTCCATTGTCTGCCGGGGATCAGGACCTCAGAGAGCCCTCACATCATGAGAAGAGATTGGAACCTGAGTCTCCAGAGTAAAGAGGCTTGCTTAATCTCCCCTTTGTAGTAGTGAATTTGGACATTTTCTGGGAGCACAAATTAGAATCCTTGGGAGAGATCTTACTGCAATCAAATCAACCTCATACACCACTCCTAAAAATTGCTCTAGTGATGTTATTTCACAGTAAAATCATGCCTGTTTTCCTAAATAAAATACATGTAGAACATCCAAAACACTAAAGATTTACATCCAAAACACTAAAGATTTTTTTGAATTCATCAATACTACAAAACTGTTTTTAAAATAATGTATTTTTCTTTTATTTTTCAACCACCATTGATGAAAGCATAACTGCCGGGAGAACTTTTTTTTTTCTTTAAAGGTCAGGAAATCTACCCTAAGTAGTCAAATAGCTTAAATTGTTCATTCCCCTGTAACTGAAATTGCTTGTTGGTTTTAAATTTCCCGATTGAAATTAATGAACAATTTTCTCTGCAGTATAAGAGTGGATTTGGCAGTGCAAAGATCACAGCAATCTCTTTTTCGTTAAATTGGGCAAAGAGAACTCACTGGTTCTCAAACTGTTAAATGGATATTAGGGTTTTTAATGAATGGAACATTTATTTTTGTGCCAGCTCAACTAACAACATTGACATGATTAGCATACATTTTGGCAACTATTCTAGCACAAGGTGTCAGTAAAAAGGGGCTTTTATCTTTGAGCTTAATTTACTTTAGCTTTCCTTGTTATTAATGTTTTAATGTGAATGAGATGTTTTTGTAAAGGAAATCCTGCCACAAGAAGTTATTCAGAAATACATCTTTTTATTAATGTTACAGGCATTTCTCATGCTGGAGATAAAGTCCATTCCCCAAAACACATGAACCTTCCTCAAATTGGAAAACGAATCAAAAATTGTGTTATTTATACCGATGGTAAAATTATTATATTTATGGAGGATTCTTAAATAAATAGCGTTACTTTTATCTCATGTAGTTTCTTTCTCTAAAAAGGAGAAATAAGAAATAAGATATGACTAGCAAGAAATGTTTCCTCCATTGCTACATATCAGTTATAAATGAAAAGTTCTGGGGGTTAAATGATCTTAATCTCTTAGCTCAGATACCTCTCATAAAAAAGGAATTTCCAATAAAAATATATTTTTTGTAACAAATCTTGCTGTCTCCTATATTTATTATTTTATTTATTGAAATTATCAAATTGAAGAAAGCAAATGAGTTAATTAATACAAATCTAAAAGAACTTGGCTGTTTGCATTCAATTTCTTTTCAAGCAGAGTATTTTTGTTTTCAAAATTATCGCAAGCTATTGCAACACAGCTAACAGAGGATTTGCTATAAACGTGGTAAAATGAAAATGTATAATGGTATTAAATCTATAATAAATTAATATGCATGTGCATATACATGGGTGCAAATTTTCATATGAACTTACATCAAACATTTAGGCATACTCTGTACTCTCTATATACGTCTATAACTACACACAAATTTAATAATTTACCCAATGTTTAATTGAGTAATGAATTAGTTTAATATAAACTTTAGTATAGCAGAATACTACAGTTTACCCACATTTAATGCTAAAAACAGACAAATGACAGGCACTTCAGTGAAAGAAAAGCCCATGTTCAAATATAAAATGCTAAAAATGAGAAAGAAATTATGAAAATATATACCTTTAATTTGCAGACATATAAACACTTTTGGTACAGTACAGATGCATGATGCCAACAAGTAAAATAATCCAGTTTGAGCTAACACATTCCTCGTTTATACAGATTATTTTGCTATAGCTCTCATATAAAATAATATTTCCAGCTCACACAATGAAGTGAAAGTGATACAACACTGATGAAGTAGTTTTCTTCATTGCAAGAGATTCGGTAAAAGCTAAATTGTCAGAGAAATCTGCTGCCAAGCTTACAAATAAACTGTTGGACTTAATCCAAAACCAAAGAAAGGAAGCCAGAAATGGGAGCCAACAAACCTAAACAACAACGAAAAGATAAGTACAGTATAACTTTCCTATAAAATGCCCAACGAAAACAACCAATAGTGTACACAAGCCTCTAGAAGAATTGGGTTTTAATATGATTTCTATTTTCTTATGTGATGGATGAATTTAAGCCTATAAAAATCTAACATGTAACCCAAGTATAAAGTACAACCAACAAGTTGTGAAAGCACTAAAATGTCATGAATACCTATGAAGCAACTAAGGATTGAAGCATTTCTTTGCTTCTGGCTGTTTTTCTTGGGCACAGCATCTAGTTACATTTTCTGTAACAAAGAATATACATATATGTATATATATGCTTCCCCTGTAATAATAGCAAGTTTAGTGGTAAAGCAAAAAGAAAGCAATTGGAGTACACAGAAAGTGGAATACGCTTCAGCAGGTCGAATTTGTAACACAAGACAATATTTTTATCCTTGCTAAAAAGGAATTGCACTTCTTTTTAATGCCTTCTCTTTCAAACTATATATGCACTTATGAGGTAATAAACATTCTGTTTACAAGTGCATTTCTTTTTTTTCTTATATATTTAAATAGGGTGAAATTTAATTTACTTTAATTTCATATTTGTTTAATGTTAAAAACAATATATTTAAAATATACTCTTTCATTAATTTCATGTACAACTGTCAAGTACAATACCTCAGTTCCCTGCAAAGGAGCAGCTGATGCCCTCTTGTGGTGACAGGACTTTTTAGATTAAAAAAATTGTACCATTTTCTTACCTTACTCCCAGGTTTTATCAATCATCTGCTTGGTGTATGAAAGCTGCAAACCACGTCCAATCTTTTTTTTTTTTTTAAATAACAGTCCTATAGCTGTTAGTACTAATTTTCACTTAAAAATGCTGTACACATTTTATAACCTCTGAATTTAAAAACCTGTAAACAGCTATTTACAATATAGAACAAGTTATAAATTATTCGTCCTTCATTGGAACTGCCATCAACACACTCTTTTTAGGAGATGAAGATCCAAAGTCAGTTAAAACATCTCTCTGTGTTATTCCACCATCAAATAATCAAATATTAGAAATATCCATTGGCTTTCTCTCTTGCATATGGAAGTCAATTTTTCCTTTCAGTGGAATCTGTACTTCCAAATTTTCATCTTCCCTGGGGTGCTTTTTCCCTTTCCTTAAACAGATGTATATACCCATCCCTGTGACGAGTGTGATGGAACCCAAGCTTATTACAGACAGAGCTACTAAGGTGGGCATACAGGACACAGATTCTACCTTTCTATGAGTTGGTTCTATTGAGATCTGTGGTTCTTTCTCCTCTATGTTAATCTCTGGTTCCTTTCTTAAAAGACTCTCAATGTAACTCTCATTACTGACAGTGTCATTGACAAATAGGTTCACCATGACCGTGGAGTGGAGAGGCTCGGGATAACCATGGTCACTCACTTTCACCAGTAAGCGATGGAGCCCATAATCTGTTTGCATTAATGCCTCTTCCAAAGTAATGTTGCCAGTTTTAGGGTCAATCCTAAAGGATTCAGGCCTGGGACCTCTTCTCCCTATGATGCTATAAGCTATGACAGCATTCATGCCTGTGTCTTTGTCAACAGCATAGACTTCTGTAACTGGGGAGCCAGGGAGAGTAGAAGGCAGTACTAACAGATAAGACATGTTAGACTGAGGAAATAAAACAAGAGGAGGGTTGTCATTGATATCTAGAAGGAGAATTGTGATTTTTGCAGTAGAGGAGAGGGCGGGCTCACCCCCATCAACAGCTTCAACCCACAAAGTATAGGAGCTTTGCTGCTCTCTGTCCAAAGAGACTTTAGCCCTTAGCATGCCCTTTCCTGTATCTATGACAAAAATATCACTCTGGTTTACCACCGAGAGGGCGACCCATCCATTTCGCCCAGCATCAGCATCTGTTACACTAATTACTCCTATCTCACCATAGCCTGGAAAGTTTTCAGGCACAAAAAAGCTGAAGTCCTTGTTGATAAACCTAGGACTGTTGTCATTTTTATCCAACACTGTGAGGGCCACAGTGGCTACTGATTCTCTGGGTGGCTTCCCACAGTCAACAGCTCTGACAGTGTATCTGTACTTTTCTTTCTCTTCTCGGTCCAGCTGAGTAGAAACTGTCAGAATTCCTGTGACACTGTCTAAGGAAAAATACGATGGAGCATCAGGTCCCAGAAAATATGAAACTTGGCCTCTCTCTCCACTGTCAGCATCTGTAGCATATAGCTTAGTCAAAAAGGCATTGGGTGTGTTGTTTTCTTCGATGGTTAGCTCTATTAAGGGTTGAAGGAAAATTGGAGCATTATCGTTATCATCTAAAAGTTGCACTTTAATAACTCTTTTGACATGAAATCCCTCAGAGTTCCAAGCCACCACAGCTATTTCATAGAATTGCTGTAGCTCATAGTCCATAGGTTTTGTGGTCTCTAGTAAATATTCATTATTGTACGGTTTGTAGGGTGATAACCTAAATGGCCCTTCACCATCCAGGTAGCAGTTAACCTTGTATTTACCTTCTGGATCTCTTATGGTGAAAAACGCAATGGGAGTGTTAATGGGTTCCAGTTCTTTCAGATAAACAACACCATCTATCTCGTTTGCTATGTAACGAGGGACAATTTCAGGAGGTCTGAAAATAACTTTGATAATGGACACAAGAGCGGTGATTACAGCAGGGATGCAGCCTGGTCCATTAGCAAGGATGGTGAGCTTGTGGGATTGCAGAACATTTCCTCCAATCTTACTGAAAAGTTTAATAACACCAGTGTTTTCATCCAGGTGAAATAAATCCTTAGATGCTTGTGGAACTTTCTGACTGTAAGAATAGGTAATTTGAGCATTGGTCCCCAAGTCTCTATCCACAGCCTGGACAGCTGCAATTGGGGTACCCACTGTAGCATTCCCATACACAGTGACATTGATTTGTGAGTCTGTGAACAGAGGGCAATTGTCATTAATGTCACTTATGCCAATGGTGAGGGTGGCACTGCCCAGCAGTGGTGGAGACCCACCATCCTCAGCTATGATGATGCTCACATACTGGTCCTGGGTTTCCCTGTCCAAAGCACCCATTACAATTAGGTAGGGGGTGCGCTCCCCATTCTCATTCTCCTCCACGTCAAGGGTGAACATACCATGGTAGTCCAGTAAGCGATAGGTCTGCACCCCATTAATGCCTACATCTGGGTCCACAGCAGGATGCTCTATGGCCAATCGGGTGTTTACAGGTGCATTTTCCGGGACCCACACCAAGATCTGGGAAACAGGGAACTGCGGAGCGTTGTCATTGATGTCTCTGATGGCGATCTTCACCTTCACGAACCTGAAGTATTCCTGAGGCAGGACAAGTACATCCAGCAGCAAAAGGCAAGAGTCAGAAGAAGGAGAGGAGGAGATGGAAACGCTGCCGCCCCACGCGGACCCTCCGCCCCCTTCAAGACACAGGGCCTCCCTGTCGATCTCCTGAGCTGAAGTGTGCAGTTCCCCAGAGCGGTTGTCTAGGGTAACGTACTGGCCACTCAGTCCCCGGGAGGCCAGGCTGAAGGAGAGAGGGGGGTTCCACTCGGCACCAGTGCGCTCTGGCAGCTGCGACTGCGCGTCCCGCCTCCCTGCAGCCCCGGGCAGCAGCCGCAGGTCCTCTGCCAGGCTGCCGATGAGCACCCCCGCGGGCAGTCCCTCGTTTAGGCTGTACAGAAGCTCGGTGGCCCGGCTGTAACTCGCGAGGCAGCTGAAGGGTCCCACGAAGAGGACAAACAGAAACAGATGCTGGAGTGGGGGGAGGGAAGAAAGCTCATTACACAACCAGGGAAATAGGGGTCCGAGAGAGAAACTAGTGCCCTGTGATCCTTGCTGTCCCCCATCCCCATTCCCAGAAGCAAAACCTCTAGTTAGAACGGGGCGAAGAAGAATCGCGCTGCAAAGGAGAGATCTGTGGGGCAATATCTGCTCCAAAACTTAATTTTGCTGTTCACTTTCTTATCCCCTCCTGCCCCGCCTTCCCCGCTCGTCTCCCCATCACCACCCTCAACCAGCTAACATTCAGCACCCCAGACCATAAAACATCCCTGGAAACACACGCAGGAGGGGAGAGGATTCCAACTCAGAGACTGCGCAACGCGACAGGGAAACCTCCAGGGTAGGTGATGGGGAGGGAGGGGGCTGGTGGTAGAGAGCACTGAAAGGTGGGCGATTTATTTCTCCTTGAAGTGATTCTGCCATTAGAGTGCTGGAACACGCAGTGTGTGACATCCCTTACTAGGCGAACCGTAAAACAACCACAATCGCAATAATAATAACATGAAAAAATACTAACACTCCCTCCTCCACCTCCAACACTTTAGGTCTCAGGTCGGAAAGAGTGATTTTTATTTTAGGACTCATTTGAAATCAGACCAAAAGGATCTGGATTTCCACTCCTTACCAAGCCGTCACTAATCCCCCTCTCTTAGGAGGAAGCATTGTAAACGCGGAAAATGGTTATGCAAAAACAATTTGTCAGTTTCAGTCACAGCCAGACGCCGGCAGCAGGAAACGATCCCCGAACCCTGTATCTAAAGCGGATTGAGCGCACCCCTGTCCCCCTCCACCTCATCGGGATACATTTCCTGCTTCAGAAACTTCCTCTCCTGACCCAAGGACTCGCCTGTTCCTTGTTAAAAGGAAGACACATTATCCCAAACTCCCTTTCGCTCCCCGTGCCATCCTTCCTCTGAAGTTTAGATGAAGGTGGAAGGTTTGAAAAACCATCTGAGTAGAAATTGCTTTACGATACTGCAACTTGTCGGGGTCGCGGGGCTCCTGGACCCTCACCCTTACCGGCAGGTTCCTGTGGCTGGTGCTGCTCCTGGGACGAAGTAGACGCCCCATATCCAGGCGCGGGTGCCAGGTCGCCGGGCACCAGCTCACTGCCAGGGCCTGCGAGCTGCGCGCATTCCCTCGGCCGCGCATTCCCTGGGAGGCAGCAGGCAGCGCGCTCGGGAAGGGAGGGCGGCAGAAGACACTCCCTCTCGGTTCATGCAAATCGCTAGGGGAAATTCAGCCAATAGTCACCGGCTCTTCAATTAAGGACGGGAACTCAAAGAGGGGCAGAAAGGCGAGGGGGCAGAAGGGCACATTCATGGTTTCCTGCCCCGGACACAGGTACCTCCAGACCCTGCCAGAGGAGCTGGAATGGGGGACTTGGTCCTGATGACTGCGAAGAGGCACCGCCGGGTTGGGCACAGTAGCGCTTGCCTGCCAGCCTCCTTCCTTGCCGCACCAGTCAGATGCCAAGTCCACAGGTTGCTAGCAAGAGAGGGAGAATTAAAATAAATAAATAAGCTTGTATTTCTGGATGAAACGGAGAGAGGAAGTCAGCGCAACAGAGCAATCGCAGGCGCGGTCCCAAAACGCCTGCTTTGCTACCAGTTCCTCCTGGAGCCTCGGATCCAGCAGCGTGGGCAGAGAAAGAAAATGCACTTTTCTCAGCGTTGGGAAGGAATCTCAACTTCTGTGTAACGTAGGGTGAACCGGAAAAGTAAATACACGAATTCAGTGAAGGTTTCCACATAACCCCAATTTTGAATCTTTGCTGTGGGCGATGATAGAGCTTCTGCTTGTTTCCTAGTTGGAAACACAATTGTCTCTGGGTGTCTGCCTTGTGGTCTTCTTTTAGTGGCAGTAGTGGCATCTGGAGACAGGGAAGAGCCAAGGGGAAAGTAGAAATAATTGTCCTCTAACACAAGTAGTTCTGCCTGCAAGTAATCTTTAACATATTTATCCAAGAGGTAAATTGCTGTGGGGAGGGGGAGGGATTCACTGAAGCCTAGGTAAAAAAAAATTGATTATTTTTCAAATCGGTCCTTCATTCCTTCCTTCCTTCCTTCCTTCCTTCCTTCCTTCCTTCCTTCCTTCCTTCCTTCTTCCTTCCTTCCTTCCTTCCTTCCTTCCTTCCTTCCTTCCTTCCTTCCTTCCTTCAGCTTTTGATCGCTCTCTTTCTCCTGGATTGCCTGCTAGGAAACTGGTCCTTGATAAAGGAATTGTGGAAGAGTGTGGTATCAAATGCTTGCATATCCTCTATGGCTTTGACACCGAATAGCTATGCCAGGTGGAGTCACCTAACTCCTGGGCTTCTGTTTTCTCATTTATGAAATCAGGGCTAGTGGGATACTCCAGTGTATTAAGCCTGTGAAACACTTTTTGATCTGCAGGGTGCCCTATAAGTAATGGAAAAGCCCATTTAGCGTTTCCATAAGAAGACATTTCTCTTCATCGCTAGGCTCCCAGATATCCTCTGCATTGCCCTAAACCTAAAATGTCACATACTGAATGACCAATGACTGAGCCTAGAATGGAACAAAGGTCTTTGATATCTGAATTCCATATGTTTTCTGTAGGAACTACTTCAATTCTCCTCTTCCACCAAATGCTAACTAGAATATAAATTGCTTAGCTGAGCTGTTTTGCTTCTGATCCTATTTTCTCATTTAGACTAATCCTAAAGACAGAATCCTAAATATGGATAACACACTACCTCAAAACACCTGGAGGGTAACAGCTTGTTATTGTGCAAATGGGGCTGTATGTGGACTTCACAAGTCTCTCTATAAGACAAATTTGTCATATAATATAAACATGGCTGGTAAAATCAGTTTCTTCAAACTCTTTACAGTGAAGTTGGAGCGCTGATGAAGTGGTAAACCTTGGCCTCCAACCACCACCCTCTTCCCCCTCCCCTACCATGCACACACACTCAGAGGAACGTGCACATCTGAGTTTAACGTTGGTGAACAAACTGCAGTCAGGGAAGCATGATCTGCCTCCTTTTGCTTTTTAGCTGCTGCTTCTGCCCTACAGCTGAACTTTTATCATAACTGGTAAATATTTACTTTGAGGCCTGTAGTTGAAATTTACTTGACTCCCCAAATCAGTACCAAGCTGCTTCTGAAATGTGTTTAACTTATTTTCTTTACAAAATACCCACAGCTTCCCAAAGCTGGAGGCACATGACCAGAGTTATGCAATCTGTCAGTGGTCAGAGGACTTGCAAACTGAAACAATTCTCCATCTAGACAGAGCGACAGGGTGGGCTGTTCATCCGCTCACAGCTCATGCCTTCTCCAACAAGCTAAGATCATCCACCTTTTTGGTGGAAACGTAGGAAACTATTTTCTTTATTTTTCCTTTTTTATAAGGACATTGTACGGGAGCTATTGTTTATGATGGTAGTCCAAGTGAAGTGACATTGTCTCTTTGTAATTATTTTCCCAAGTCTTTAATTTTCCCTGGACCATTACTTTCCCTTTTCCCTACTTTGCAGTAGATGATTTTAGTACAGATGCGCTTCCTTTTTAAAGTATTTCCCCATCCCAAGCCAACAGAATCTTGGTCTTCTGATTATGTCACCCAGCTGAGGGTTCTTATCATACCTTCCTTTGTAAGGTTGAAAAGAAATTAAATTTACCCATTTGCCTATAATTTTTCTAGAGTGTTTCTAAAAAGCATAAACATGAATTACAGCAAAAATTCTTCATGTACGTTGAAACATGAGAATTGAACACATCTTGGAAATAATGTTTGGAGTGACAATAACAACCACATTTGCTCTTTAAGTGACTATGGTGATTGCAAAGTCCCTGCATGGAAGTTTGTCATCCAGGCTGGGAGATCTTGGCATAATATTGAGCAATATCTTACACATCACATTTCAATCCATTCACTGAACTACTTGGTATTATCTTTCCTTTCTGAAAATCCAAAGGTTTTACACAGGTTTACACCGGATTGGGCTTAAAACAAACAAAAAAATGACTAAATAGACTTCTTTCTTCTTCTCATGTATTCCTTCTCTGGGCATTGTGAAAGCATTCCTAAACTCTTAATTCTTATGATGCCAGCCTGTGACCTACCTTCCGGTGTCACATATTTCTAACGATGACTCAGAAAGCTTCTATGCTATTAATCCCTTGAAAATAATACTTATGAACTTCTTAGACGTCTCAATTGCTCTGGGCCTGCTTCCCAGGTGTTTTGTAAAAATCGATCTAGAAGAATGGTTAGATTATATGCCTTCCAAGCCTATTTTTTCTGTATACAAGAAAAACAGGAGGATACAATAGATGGTACACTGAGCTGAACCAGAGAAGTGGATTGCATTCCCTGGGTTGTTGCTAAGTTCTTGTGTGACTTTAGACAAGTCATCACCTTTCTTTATTTCAATTTCCTAGAAAAACACCCCTGCCCACTTCATGCACGTATATGCATGAAATGGCTTACTTCATATCTGGCATTAACAGATACTGCATGCTGATACACACATTGACTTGATTACTACTTATTGCATTCTGTCACTAAAAGTTACTATTTTTCATGTACTACAAGCCTTCTCCTTGTAATTTGATTATCTCCACTATAAAAATGTGAGCATGATTGTAAGTATCTATCAAGAGACCATCTTTAAACTGTGTTTTAAATCTTTTAAAAAAATTGAAGCACTATGTTTTACAAGTAGTTTTATTCATATTTTTTCAATTAATTCTACTTCTACCATTTAGATTATTTTAATAATATTGTGGTGTACACAAAATTTCATGTAGTCAATATATACACAGATATTTAAACCTATCTTGAACCATAACCATGTACATGTTCTGGTTAATTCATAATCGCAAATAAATATAAACGTAGAATATTGCCTTAAGACCATTTCATTTTTTGTCTTGTTAATAGAATATTTAATATTAGAAGTCCCTTTTAAAAGTATAAAATATACCACATATAAATGGAATATATAATAAATATACATACAATCTGTATTCTTTCTTTGATTCAATTACCAAGGTTTCGGGATGATTACATTTGGAAAACCTATATAATAGTCAAGAAATAATAAATTGATTATTTAGTGCCAATTATATTTTAAACATGTTACTAGGTGATTGACATATGGAATTTAGTTAATCCTTATCGCAGTGTTATAAAATAGTTATTATTACGCCAGCTTTATAGCCTTACATAACATGCTTGTCCAGAGCCTGATCTGTGACCTTCAAAAGATGTGATCTTTCTACTCTCGTA
>NW_016107429.1:2623463-2651087 GCF_001604975.1 Cebus imitator | reverse complement strand
GCAACCTCCGCCTCCTGGGTTCAGGCAATTCTCCTGCCTCAGCCTCCTGAGTAGCTGGGATTAAAGGCACGCGCCACCATGCCCAGCTAATTTTTTGTAGTTTTAGTAGAGACAGGGTTTCACCATGTTGACCAGGATGGTCTCGATCTCTTGACCTCGTGATCCACCCGCCTCGGCCTCGCAAAGTGCTGGGATTATAGGCGTGAGCCACCGCGCCCGGCCCGATGTAATTACTTTTTAAGTAGATCAGACTAACTTAAAAAAATCCTACTTCATTTCCCTACAAGATTCAAAAATTAATAGTGAGACTAATAGGGAATCAGCAATGAGGCCTTTGCTGAAAAATCTGGACAGTTAATTTAGTAAATAAACATACATTTACATACTTGCATGAAGAGGGTGCAAATGAGCTAATTTACTATAAAACTTGTATTCTAAACATCTACGGCTGTACTGTGCAACTCCTAAATGGCACCTTTGTGAGCATTATTCTCTCCTAATGACTACTTTTTTTAAGTTTTGGAAAACTTTGTATAAATAGATTTTACATTTCTCCTCTTTCCCTATATATTCCAATAGGAAAGAATATGATAGGGTGGAAGGGTCCTTTCATTTCAGAACTCAATTAGCATCACTTTAACAGCGTTAAAAATAACTGTGTGGAGTCATTAGAAAACCCCAGGCCTAATTTTAGCTAACATTTTCAACTTTTCCTCCTTATCCTGAAAATAAATTATAAAAGTCATTTTCAACTCATTTTAATTTCACATTCTTCCTTCTCACTTCTGGTCGAGGTGATAATGAGCAGTGAAATCATCAAAAGAAAGGTGGTGGGGTTGAGGAGGAAAAGAAATGAAGGGCACAGAAAATCCACAAAGTGGATCAGGAGTTGCTGAACAAAGAATAGTGAACTAAATGCAGTTTATTGATGATGCATATGCCTTACTTCCTGGAGTCAGTCCCTGGGAGATTTGAAAGAAGGAAAAAATACAGGCTGTGCTGAGAATAAAGCAATCATAAACCCTATGAATTGGCATAGAAATTAGGTCAGGGCCAAAACAAATCTATTGAAGGAGAGGAAGAACTTTAAATTTTGTTTTAGGAGATTGACCGTGTCTTTCTTCAGATACCTATTTCTCATTCTCACAAACTTAAATGTTACATATGGGAAAGTTTAATGAAAATTTATGCTCAAGTAATGTTTTTATACAGATCAACAGATCTTTTGACTGGTTTGATAAAAATCTCTTTTTATCTGACTCTGTGAGTCTAAAGTATGATTGTTAAAAACTGCATGACTGTTCTAATCTCAGTGTGTGTGGTATACATAAAAGCACTGAATGAGTATCACAGGGTCAGTGAAAGACTTTGTCAGTGATGTACGTAGTCAATATTATCATGGTGAAAATATGAACAGCTACGATCACTAGCTTCTTCTTTCCTGATATCTTTTTAGAAGGAGAGTAGAGGTTGCTGACCTCAATTTCATTTACTGCTAACAGCCAGCAATATTCAGCACTTAACTTTCACCACGTGCATGGTGGGCATTACATGGAATATTCACAAAGTCTCTGCAAGTTAATGACAACCCCATTTTACAGATGAGGAATAGAAGGCTTTTAGAGGTTCAGTAGGTTGCTTGTGGTCACACAGCTTTGGAAGTGGCTAAGTGAGGAGGAACAAGGAAAATTTGAGTTAGTTTATTATAATGTTAGTGAGTCTTTTAAAAACAAATATAGGGGATATTCTAACATTCACTGAAGCAAGCACATATGTTGAATAATGAATACGGAATATGTACGCATTATAAATAATGCATATAATCTGATAGTAACAGAACCATTTCAAAAATACCAAACATCTGGAAAAATTAAACAATTAAAAACTTCAATAAAAATGTACGTAAGCTATATTTCTGAAACCATGAGTACTCTCTTTTTTCCAAATTATTTGAATTATCAAGAAAAGAATGTGAGTTTTATAGCAGAATTTTTATTAACAGTTTAGAATTATATGGTAATAAAACATTTACTTGGAGAAAAGAATGTGCTTCATGATAATGAAATTGTCAATATCCTAAAGGCCCACCATTTCTTAATTGTAGATAATATTAAAATTTGGTCAAGTTGATATTAACTTTATTTGGAATATAATAATAACAGATTTTTTGTGGATCGCTTCTCTTTATGAATAGATAAATTCTGTATTAACTAGATTTAAACAAAATATGAAGAGTCATTGGTTTTTAATAATAAAATTTTATTAGTAGCTTTATTTTAAATAGTCATATGTTCTTTTAGAATTCAAAATGTCAAACAAATGTAGATAAGAATTTAGATTTTGTGCAATTTAACAGTCACATAGACAAAGCACAAAAAAGCTAGATGGAAAAATGAGATTGGGAGCTTTCCATGGGAAAAATACTTTTATGGTATTTTTCTTTAAATAAAAATAATTAAAACTTTAAAAAATTTGCCATAAGAATGGCATGTATTCTCCCAAACTCCTGACCTCAAATAATTCTCCTAACTCTGCCTCCCAAAGTTCTGGGATTACAGGCATGAGCCACTGTGCCTGGCCAGCGCGGCACATGTTCTCTATAGGAGCAAGTATTCTTATTCTAAATGTGGATACACATGGGATGCTTTCTTTAAAAAAAAATAAAGCACAGTTACTGCCACTTTGTATTTCAATACCTCTCCAAAAATATCCAAATCTTTTAGAGTCCTGCCAGAGCTTGCTAACTATTCAGTAATGATCATAAAAGGCATTTTACACACAACGTACACCAGTAATAAAGCTGAGAGACCTCGGGTATTCTTGATAGCTGTTAGTGTGACTATTGAAGCATTTCTGCGGGATTTCTGGATCCAGGTTGATTCAAGATGCCATCTCCACACAGCCATATATTATTTAAGAAAAGCTCAAATAGGCTAGCCTGGATCCTTCAAATCTGCATCATTGCCAAAGGCTCTCTGAGGTGTTACACACAGCCTTCAACAGACCTCCTTAATATCATAATCAAAGCAGCAGTGAGCTTTTCAGCAAAAACAGACAGGTTTTCACTTATCACTTAAAACCATTTATCAAAAAATACTAGAAATCTTGACTCAGCTTTATATTTTCCCTCCAACAGATTTTGGCAAATGAATGCCACATTTCTCAGAAGTTACCAGACACTAAAGAAGAGTCATACCAACAGAGAAGGTGCCACACCCTTCTTGTTACTGCTTTTCTTACAAGTACTTTGCACATTCATAGTCCACTTACCCTGACTTCGGTGACACTACACTTAATTGTGTTTTGTGCCTTATATCTCTATCCAATTTTTGTCCTTGCTAGGGTTCCTTGCTCCTTTTATCACCTTTTAACTATAGGTTGTAAGTTTCTCCAAAGGTTGTTTCTTTTTCTTTCTGTATTCTCTCTCTGGGGAGTCCCTTCATTGTAATTCTAGTCATCCGCTTCTATACTTAGACCTTCCAATTCCACTTCCAATGCCCTCAAATTTTATGCATCCCCAAATTTTCCTGTAATTAGGAAACATTTTCTAGAGTTGAAACGTTTTTCATCCCTAGGTGAAATCTGATCCCTAAAGATTTTTATTTCCTCTTGCACAAAATGACCTGTTCCCCATTGACAATCTATATATGATAATGCTTCTAGCATAAAACAGAAACATCCATACTAACAAACATATTAGCTACTTAAAGAAAGTGCAAAAGTATATTTATTTCTACATCCAAACTATTATGAAACCAACTACTATTACCAACTGCTGGTGGAAGGCAGAACTGAGGTACATGGCTTTGTTCTCACTCTATTAATACATAGAGGACTGACTGTTCTTGGAACATAGCAGATGTAGAAGTTTGAAAAAAAGCACATAGTTGAACAGAGCACTGTTGCCTGAGAAAAGTCAACTGCCTGACTAACAAGAGGCCTCAGAGAGTGGCATTAGAGTAATGAAATACAATAACAGCTGCTAGTTTTTGAGTATTCACTGGACTAATGTATTTATGCGTATGTGTATGTATATGCAGTATATGTATGTAAATATGTGTGTGTGTGTCTATGTGTGTTGTATATAAATTCCTACAGACATGTATCATTATTTGCAATTTAAAACTGGGAAAATTATAGCTTAAAGCATTATGTGCCTTATCCAAGACCACACAGCCATCATTTAAATCCTATCAAGCATTACCTTAATTCAAGCACTATTACCCTGAGTCTATCAGGCTATACAGTCTATAGGCTGAAAAATTGAATTTGGGGAAGGAGAGAGGATGGAGAGAATATTTTAGAATCTCAGGCATTAAGTCATACTGACCTAGCCTGACAATAAACCCCAAATTTCCCATGAGAGTTTGTTTACAGCCTGTTTTCCCATGGCATTGATTGGGCTCCCTTTTATTCTTAAAGTACTATGGTTTAGACAATAAAATATGTAGTCAACTTAAATTATTCATATTAACAAGATTGTCACAGAAAATCAATGTGCGAGAAAATGTAATGAAAATATGTTACAAAGACTTTCACATTCGTGTACCATGGTTACTGCACTTTTTTCTGAAGACAGATCACAGTGAGAAGCCAAAGAAGAACCAGGGGAATCAAACTGTAGAATGAATGAAATGTTTATTCACAGCAGGCTGAAGCCTCGAAGGACCCAGCCGATGGAGATGGATACTTAAAGTCATTTGGCTTTGATTCCCTCTGTGCTTCTTGGTGCTTCCATGCATATTTCCTCTGGGATAGTCTTCTTTCAGTTTCAAAAGCTGGTAAGTCTCTGCTGATGAACACATGGTTTTAAAAACACAGAACCTTTCTCAGGGCATGGGAAGCCTGAGGTCTGAAAACCACTCTCTTCTTCGAAGAGCTCTCTCATGCTTCTGTTTTAATTGTGTGTCGAATCAGAGGAAAAGACATTTTCCCTTATTTCCAAGGTATAAGAAGGCATTTCACTGTAGTCTATGGGTATGGACCAAGGGGACAGCATGAGCCCAGGCTTTGTGATCACATGGACCTTGCCTCAAGTCCCCATTCTGAAAGTTACTTACTAGTGGCGTTACCTCAAACACTACTTAGAATTTTAAAGAATCAATTTATATCCCAATTACCCTGATTTGATTATTACACATTGTATGCCTGTAACAAAACATCACATGTACTCCATAAATATATGCAACTATTATGTACTCGTAATAACTATATGTAATAAAATTTAAAAAATAAAAGCAATTAAATTTTTATAACATCATTTGCTAGACAGTATCATAACATTATATGTAAGTTATTTAATTTGCATAGCAATCATTGAGCTAGGTACTGTTATTATCATTATTTTAATAAGACTCATAAAGCAGCTATGTAACTTGCCCAGCTTTCACAGCCAATAGTGGAGGAGCTGAAACAGGAAATAAGGCAAGTTGCCTCCAGAACTCTCAGTCAACCATTTCTCTGCACTCTGTCCTGTAAAACAGGATTAGGAGTACTTACCTACCTCAATGAGTAGTGGTATGTATTTTAATAAGTAAATGTATTTAAAGTGTTTATCACAATTCTTGGTACAGTTCAATAAATGCTAGCTGTAATAATCTTAATTATATTCTCCTTTTACCTTCTCCTTCCAATTTTTCATTTTCATTCAAATTAAATCATGATTTGTTTTATTTCCTATACACTATATAATTATTGCTATTTCTGTACCTATGCCAGTGAATTTTTCTTCAATTAAAAATTCTTATATTGTGTGAGTTGCTTTTCTAAAACACGATTTTCTTCACAGTCCAGTGTATGTGATTTTATTCATTTCACTTTTTGGTGCCTTCATCCACATAGACTTTGATTTTTCTCAGTTTTTACTGAACTAAGATTTTAAAAATCATCTCATTCATGTTTTATGTAAGTTATGGTCATTTTGCCTGTCTTTACACATTGCTCTGTATCATTTTTGGACAGAATAGAATTTCATCATATCAGTTTGTAGTATGGATATGAGCATTTTAGTTGTTTCAATATTTTATATAAATATATTTTCAGTGAGGCTTATTTTATTCACATCTTTGAAAATATTTATGATAATTTAGCATGAATTACTAAATATCGAATATATGTTTTAACTGGAATGTAAAATTTTAAGACTTTCTGGTATGTTTAAAATATATCTCCAGAAATTTTTAGTTATTTATAATAGCATTGGAAATATATTAGGGTACTCATTTCTTCAATAAATATCATTATTGGATAAAAGATAGTTTATTTACTTCCAATAGGATAGGTCCAAATAGCATTTATTTGATGGGAATATTAATAATTTTGAAAATAGAAAATTTTTTCCATGTGTTTTTGGAGGGGATATTAATAGTTTTTCTTATTGTTTTATGAACAATACTATAAATACACAATACAATCTGGGTGTCATTTTTTAATTCAAATGTTTGCTAAGTTTCTTGAGTATTTACTGTATCTTGACTTGGATTTCCCCAATTAAATAACAAGCTTTTAATGGATAACAGTAAACACACACCAGGCAGATAGTCAATGTTCAATTAATAATTTTTAAATGGCTGAAAGCAATAATCTCTTAAATTTTAGTTAATTAAGTACTATTAAAATATCCTCAAGTCTCTCTAGCAGTATAGATGATAAATTTCCAGATACAGGAGACTCTGCCTGTTAAAGTAGTATCTGCCACAACATTATTTATTTCTTTTTAATGCTTATAATAATGAATATAAACATAAATGTTATTTGACTGTGATATGTTATATTGTTCTCTAATGTGAGCATAATCAATTTAATTAATATTCTTCTACCAGAAGTAAAATATATGATTAACTTTGTTTATTAAAAAAACATGAAAATGTTTTTCTCCAAATTAAATACATTAGAAACATTGTATTCTCATTTTTATTTCTGCTGAATGGACCTCCTGCCATCAGGAGATTGTTGGTACATGAGATCTGCTAGTCCACTTTTTCTTCTTTCTTTGGTCAAATTGTTCCCTAAAGTTTTGCAAAATGAAAATAATGTAAAAATTATTTGCTCCTCCAGAGAAAATGTTTTCTTTTTTTCTGCTTTGAAAAACTGTTCTTTTCATATTTGTCTCTAGCTTACAAATGAGTTAGCAATAAATGGGCAACTGAATGGAAATGAAGACCTTAGAGTTCCTTTCCCCACAGAGTCAGTGCTTTTGGTAACCAGTGACTCTATTCTTTCTGTGGCTTATGGTATATTTTCATTATCTGCGAAGTACAGAAAATAATACCTTTCTCTGATGTCATGCAGATTAAGTAAAAAGTGTGTCTGTAAAGAGCTTAAAATTTCAGAAGAGAAAAAGAAAGTTCTTATTTCACTGTCCCAGGGCTGGAGATGAATTCAAGTGGTCTCCCATGCCAGAGCTTGATAAGATCAAGCTGTAATCAGCATTCTAGAAGAATCCCACATAACCTTTTGTACTCCAGCACCTACCAGTCTTCACTATTGTCTCTCTACCTTTTCTCATTTCTTCCTGTTACCTAGTCGATATTTTCTTATGTATAATAGAAAAAAAATGTCTAAAGGTCAAAGATATTATCAATAAATCAGCAACTGGGCTATTGCTGTCAATATGTAATATTTTATATGAAAAAATATTATATATCTGATTCGAGCCATTTTATATTAAGGTAAAATTTGAGACTTTAAAACTTGAGTTGGTAGGCATTGCAGAAAGTGTGAACTCGGTGTATATTGTTTGAACTTTATGACATGTGAAATGTTCTAGAATTTAAAATCAATTAAATAAATGATATATAAACTGCTGTTGTTAATATGAATTACAAAGGTGTATTAATCCCTTAGTTCAATAAAATTTTGCTGACTACCAACCACATAACTAGGTACTGTTATCATCCCAGTTATAGATGGGAAAATCGAGGCACAGTGTCTTAGTTTATTTTTATTACTATAAAGGAATACCTGAGACTGGGTACTTTATAAAGAGAAGATGTTTATTTAGCCATGTTTCTGCAGGCTGTACAAGAAGCATGGCACCAGCATCTGCTTCTGGTGAAGGCTTCAGGCTGCTTCTACCTATGGTGGAAGGTGAAGGGGATCCAGTGTGTGCGGCGATCACATGGTGAGAGAAGCAGCAAGAGAGAGAGAACAAATAGGTGCCAAGCTCTTTTTAACAATCAGCTCTTGTGAGAAAGAGCAAGAACTCATCTGAGACGCCATTTATGAGGGATCTTCCACTAGGACCCAAACTTCTCCCCTTAGTTTCCACCTCCAACATGGGGATCAAATTTCAACAGGCAATGTGGGTGACAAACACCCCAACTACATAGTACACAGTGAGTATACTAGGCAAAGTTATAAATTAGTTTCAAACTTTCAGTAGCTTAACACAATCAAGATTTATTTCTTACTCATATTGCATGGCTGTTGTTATCCTCCATATATTTTCACTCAAGGATCAGGCTGATCTCTTTCACCATGTAATCTCTGTATATACTGGCTCTTCTTCACCTTCCACCAGGAGCGGAAGTGAACTGAAACCCTTACTAGAATTGGATGCTGCTGCCGTGCTTCTTGTACAGCCTGCACAACAATAAGCCATATAAATCTCATTTGTTCAGAAATTAAGAAAGACCATTGCATGTGACTCCTCATGTCCAGTTCTTAGTTTTTAGTGTCACTGTGGAAGGAAGGAGTAAACATGGAGAGCTCATAGCAGCTACGAAGTGGCTTAACCAAACTGGACATACTTTGCTTCCACTCAGCTCACTGGTCAGAACTCATCACATCCCTTTCATTCCTACAGTCTGTAAGAGATTAAAACATGTAGACCTCTTTTATACCCAGGAAGAAAAAGGGAATCAGATGTGAACACAGAATAATTTTAGAAGAAAGTTTAAGTAGCTCATCCAAAACCCAACAGCTGGTAAGTGGTGAAACTGAGATTTATCCAGATAAACTGGCTGCAGAACCAGCATTGCAAACACCTTTTTATCATTAATATTTATTTAGAAGACATCTGATGTCATTTTATGGCCTCTATTTCTTCTTTCAAATTATGAGCTTAATATTTGATTTTAGAATAATTTATTCCAAGTATCTATTGCACTAAAAACCAATAAATGAATGGCTTCTTAAGAAACAGTTTTATCCTTATCTAATACACATCCATAAGCGAGTACAGCTATTGAGCATGTTCTCAGTAAACAGATATTTGTGTACAAATATATATATATACATATTATAAATTGCATACATATGTATTATATATGATATATATTACACATATATAATATGATATATGTATTTTCACAAACATATAGACATGATATTTACAATAAACCATTCTGAAACTCAGTGCTGTTTTTTAAAGAATCATCTTAATTTCTCATTCTCTTCAGATTTTTAAATGTCATACTCCATCTATTACCTTATAAAGCTACTAGCCAAAAAAAGGACAAAGCATTTTGGATATTTTACCCATGTTCTGAGATGATAGAAATTCTACTTCCTCAGTCTGCAAAGCAAACTTAATGTTTCAGTAATTCTAAACAAAGAAGAACTCTTTGTATAGTGTCTTAAGTAAATAGCAGATGGATTTCAGGTTGTCTATAATAAAATGTACATATACTCTGAAAAAGCTATAAATGTAGAATTTTGAGCTTTCTAGTCATACTTTTAGTGAGAAAGAAAAAAAACTAAAGCACACGTTAGATTTCAGAATAGCTTGTTGTTATTGTCTGCTCAATAGCAAAGAATATGAGGATCATAAAATATTGAAGAAGATGCTGAATTTCTTCTGGGAATGGATAGAAGTGCTCTCTGGTGTGTTAAATCATTTCAAAAGGTGCTTGATGAAAAGAAAAACATTTTATTGCCAAAGAAATTTTAGGTATACGTGGGTTTACAAACTTCTATGGACCCGCTAGAAATTGTAGATGCAGCAATGAAATAACTCAAAATATTGAAAGTTTTGTGTTTTGTGCTTAGGTAGTGGTGTCTTTCTTTTTATTTGGATTAAATTTTAACTCATTTCATCAATTATTTTATTACACCATCAGCAAAATGTTAAAACTATTACATATTTAACTTTAATCTGTTACTGAATTACCATTCTGATAAAATTTCAATTTAAGATCTTATGATGTTTTTATAATTAAATATGAAGATGTTCATTACACATGTTTTAAACTTTACTGAATAAGCAACAATAGAATTGAAGCTATGCCAAAATAAGCCAACAAAGGCATTTATTAATTTAACATTATGACAAATTTAGTTGTGACTTTAAAAAGCTTAATACGCTTCTCACTGTGTTATGCCACAGGTTATAATATCATTTAGTCATCTTAGAGAAGAAATACTTTTTTCTTGTCGAATCTGTGAGATTATGACATTTGGACAATTACATATAATAGCTTTTATTGCAAAAATATATTGTAATTACAATGATGTCCTTTTTTTCTAACAAAGTATTTTTTAGGAGATTTAGAGTTCTGCAATCTTGATATTATTCCAGTATCTTCTACTACTGTATTTCTTCAAAGAAATAATTAGTAAAATATTGTTTATATAACAATGCACTATAGTAGACTTTCTACTTATAAGTCAACCATTAATATAACACAATAGCTAAAAATAGATCTAAAATATTAATTTTATATTGAAATATACCTCAACCTGCTCACAGATTTCTAATTTTTTTCTTTGTGTCTGTAATAAGCTACTCTCATGTTCTAGAATAATATTGGATTCTGAACTAACAGGAACAAGATAACAGCAGAGAAGAAAACCAAGTTGTGAGGAGTGTATTTCCTCTTGATACGTTTGGATGATAATTGGTAAAGTGTTGGAAAATTTTTGGATGACTACAGTTCCTGTTGTGTCTTTTTTTTTGACATTTGGGAGAATATTTTTTAATGGGGGAAGGTGAAAAGTAATATATTTCTTGTTAGATTTCATATGTCTTATTTGAGAAATAATTGTGAAAAGATTTAAAGATACTCTGAAGATAGGTTATAATTACAGATGTGATCATTCTAAACATACAGAAATGTTAGGTGAAACCACGGACTTAGTGCAATCATCTAAGGATAATGGCTAGAGGGATGAAAGAAAAAGTCATGGGTGAAAGTTGTTAGAGAAGAAAACTTCCAGTCCTTTGCCTAGGTGATCTTAGATGTTTATGCCTTAATTATGGATATATATATAATTACTTATAATATGTATACACAGAAATATATACAAATATAAATATATGTATAAATGTCAGAGCTTTTTCTTCCCTCCCTCTCTCTCCCTTTGTCTCTTTTTCCTTCCTTCCCTGACTCCCTCTCCTTTGTCATTCTCTTTTCTTCTTTCTCTCTCACTTCCTTCCTACCATCCTTCCTTCATTTTTTCCTTCTTTCTTTTTTTTCTTCCAAACCAGCAAGGCAAACTATTTCCTTTACAGTGCTCTTGCTATTTCTATTTCTCACTGCCTAAGTGAGAAGTTCATTTAGACTCAAATAAGAGAAAAATGTTCATATAGGTAATAATGGAAATATTCAAAGTAAACAATATTAAATGAAGTTCACTTAATAAATGCAAAGCATTAAACACTATAACATTATTTACTTTAATATTTTGATAATTTACAAACCTAAGATAGGAAAGTGCGTATGTAATTATCTTGCTATTTCACCTTTTAAAATCAAATATTTACCCTTCAAAACCCAACATTAAACTCAGAATTATTTTACTTAAAAATCTACTAAACATCTTACCAATCTACGTGCATAATAATTTCCAGAAAACTTGGATAAAGTTTAAATTTATTTAGGTTTCAGTTTTCGGAGACTATCATCCAGTTCAATTTTTGATGATCAGCCACTGATCAATGCGCCAAACATTTCCTTTGTCTGCTATGTGTGCCACAAGCAATGTTGCAAGATTTAAACAACAACAAAAAACACAACAAAAATGGGCCAGGCATGGTGGCTCACGCTTGTAACCTTAACCCTTTAGTAGGCTGAGGTCGGGAATTAGAGACCAGCCTGACCAACATGGAGAAACCCCATCTCCACTAAAAGCATAAAATTAGCTGGGCATGGTGGTGCATGCCTATAATCCCAGCTACTTGGGAGGCTGAGGCAGAAGAATCTCTCTTGAACCTGGTGGGCAGAGGTTGCGGTGAACTGAGATCCTGCCATTGTACTCCAGCCTGGGCAACAAGAGCAAAACTCTGTCTCAAAAATAAAACAAAAACAATCCACAAAAATGATGTCAAAATAGCCAGAAATCAAACAAAATCTAATGGAGACCACTAACTTCTATAATCGTTACTAAGTCAGTCATTAAGTAATTCAATGAAGTCAGAGTCTTCGACAATGTCTTCATACAGAAGGCATATTTAAAATTTCACCTACGTCTCTAAATTTAGAGTAAATATAAATTATTTTCTTCCAAACCGAAATAAGTAAATAAAGTACTTTTTTTTTTTTTTTTTTTTTTTTGAGGCGGAGTTTCACTCTTGTTACCCAGGCTGGAGTGCAATGGCGCCATCTCGGCTCACCGCAATCTCCGCCTCCCGGGTTCAGGCAATTCTCCTGCCTCAGCCTCCTGAGTGGCTGGGATTACAGGCATGCACCACCATGCCCAGATAATTTTTTGTATTTTTAGTAGAGACGGGGTTTCACCATGTTGACCAGGATGGTCTTGATTTCTTGACCTCGTGATCCACCCGCCTCGGCCTCCCAAAGTTCTGGGATTACAGGCTTGAGCCACCGCGCCCGGCCTAAAGTACTTTTATTCTGTATATTCAAATGAGGTAGCTGAAGTATTTTATGGGTGAAACACTTTCTCATATAGATATTAAATATCAATTTAATAATTTTTACTTTAAAATTTGTCCATCTTTTTTAAAGAACAGAATAGGTATTCTACAATAAATATATTAAAATATGTATTTCTTCTCAAGTCATTCAGAAAATTGGAGATCAACATCTTAGATGATTTTACAGATCATTCCAGATCTAATTCTGTAATTACTGCCTGTTGCATAAGCACATGTACTTAGACCTCCATACTCACAGTCTGTACACACCTTTACACATATACACAGTAATACACACACACACACACACACACACACACACATACAACAAATGCATCCACATGTACATATACCCACATATCTGGTTTACATTGTGAAAGGAAAATGAACATTGGGACCTCAAACTCACTAAGGGTTAGGGAGAAGTCAAGCTGGGAATTACATCATGCAAACCTGTCTCCCTCACAATTCATCCACTAGGAAATTCCTGTGGGCTCCAATGTATTTACCCTAACCCAGTCTGTGAATTTCACCCTGATAATGTAAATTGATAGCTTTTCTTCACAGGTACAGGACAAAAGACAGAACTTAAGTCATCCCTCTGCTCACCCAAGACAAATGCATATCTGATGGCTTGTTCTGCCTTATGTTTATTTTATCTCTTGTAAAAATGCAGATTCACTGAACTGTGAATGCATAAGTGACTATTCCTCTATTCCATTCTCACATGGGACAACTGATCAAAACTCAAAATAATGCAACCAATGGTTTGCCTCTTCTCTACCCACACCTTTGTAAAATGTCTTCCTCTTTCCCCAATATCTGCCATTTCCCCTTTAAATATTGAAGCCCTCAAAATCATCTTTGAAGAAAGGCACAGACCTATCTCCTGAGTACACGTCCTCATCCTTGGCAAAATAAACTTCTAAGTAGATGGAGATTTGTCTCACATACTTTTTGGTTTACGAGGTAATCATTTGTGGAAGAATAAGAAGAATACAAATGTTCTACAAAATTACTTTAGTGCATTTCCAGAAGAAATTGTAAGCCAATGTTTTCAGACATATGCTGATTTGGGAAATAGTTTTAAAGATGTATTGTTTTTAAAGAAAAAAAGTGGAAATTGCAATGCATTTAGATCTTCCATCCTATTAGCTCTTTTTTCAATTATTTCTTAGGAGGAAAGTCTTAACATATAGTGATTTCTGTATTGTGCCGAGGAAAAGATCCGTCTGTGGTATAGTGCTAATATGATACAACTGAAATCTTTAATACCGTAAGTCTTTCATATCATTTCTTATCACTTTAACATAGAAACAGTATTCCTCTCTCGGCCAGCTTAGATTCCTATGGTTGAAACTATTGGGGATTCATGAATATTTAAAAGTTGCGAAAATAAGCTCTTGTTGACTCGACGTTATGGTTCAAGAGCTGAGGCTGAGGTTGCCTTTCTTTTTTTTTTCCTTACAGAAGTTAGATTCTCTCAAGGAAGATTCTATCACTTGCAGTGGAGCACAACACCTGAGAGAAAAGGATTAGGCCTTGCCAGGTGCTTCTCAGAACACTGGAGCAGGATTCTACGATATGGTTTTGTTTCCTCCAGTTGACTACAGAGGGCCAACAAGCTGCAGGCTGCAACTTCACGATGTTGGCAGCAAAAGAAGAGGTATGTATATTCAGAGAGTTTTCTTTTTCTTCATTGCCAAGCTTCCTGCTGATTTTCTTGCAATTGAGGATGTAGCAATTTAACAGTTTACTATGGATCTCGCTGAAGCTGACAGTTTTGCATAAATACTTTGCATAGGCACTAGTTCATTTCATGTGTTTGTCTATGTGATTTTGTATTATTTCCTGATTCCTTTTCCTGGAAAGAAAAAATAAATAGTAGTAAATGAGGCTGGATTCCATTATACCTTTTAATTTGTAATTTTTTTTTTTTTTTTTTTGTGAAGCAGACAGCCAACATACTGATTCAATATATATAGAATGGGCCTGATAGTCTTCTAAAAATGGAGATATAACATCTTACAAAGGTACATTTTAGTTTGAATTGTTTGTTTAACTTAAATATGGCTTAGGTAAAATTATATATTAGATGGATTCAGCATAGCAATGGTTAATCAATCAATTCACACTTGTTCAAGGATCACAAGCTTTTCACACTGCCCTAAACACAGTAAGCACAATAAAATCAAGGTATTTAAACTTTATTAATTTATATCCTTTCATCCTGGATAAATGTAAAAACTCACATGTGCTACGTTTAGTATAAAATCAAATTAAAATGTTAATATGTTTTTTCCTTGTAACTTATAGAGATTTAGTCTTTAGCCAATTTAAATTTAATATTTAAGAAGTAAGAATTACTTCAACTTCTAGTTATAGTCATTATTCATCATGGGTCAATGGTAATTTAATACTTATAATCTTAAAATATAAGACTATCATGAATTAATATGTTGTGTCCCTAACAAAGCCTTCAATCAAGCTGACTTAAACATTTATAACACTTGTCCCATGTAATAGAAAGCCTAGAGATAAGGTGGATTCTAGATACAACATGATAGGGACCTCTGGTTCAATTTCTCCTTGATTTTCTTATCTGTACCTTCCTCCTTACATCAGCATTTTTAACTCCATCCTGATGGTCCTCCTGATTATGCCAAAGCAAAAAACCTACACTAGACAAAGTTAAGCAGGCAACAAAGCCTTTATTTAAAGCTATTGCAGTTGGAAAGAGAGACCAGATCTGAGTTCTAACTTAACTGTGGTAAAAACACAAGGCAGGAGGATTTTCAAGAACTAGGATGAGGTATATACCAGGTCATCTAAGTTTGCTAACTGACTTTGCCCAAAGTAAAACAAAGTTTCTTGCATCTTCATGATAGAAGGTAGTTTTGCAACTCAGAGCAAGGAGACAACAGGAGTTAGCCTCCTCCTCTCCCATGGATTTTGGGAGAGAGGGACATTATCTCCCTTGATGACTATATTTCCAAGAGATGGTTCATAGTCCTTTTCAAAGACTGCCAAAAGTCCTGGTAACAAAACGGCCAAAAGTCTTTCAAAAAGGTTTATATCTCAAAAGGATTTATGATGACATGTTTACTAAAATAAATGTTCTAAGAAAAGGGAGGTCAGGGCCTAGAGTCGGGCAGGAGCATGTATAAAGTTTGGTCCAGCAGAGGGGAACACTAAGGCCATCTGGATCAGTTGTATCGTGGATAACAGTAGCAATTAGGCAGCTTGCTTTTTTCTTTAAGTTTCATAGCAGGGAGAAAAAAAAAGACTATATTTCATATAGATTATATATTCTTCCTTATAGTCTATCTAGCAGACTCAGTCCACATGCTCACTTCTTAATGGGAACAAAGATTAACAGGACAATGTCATATGATGACTGGCCTATGCCTGGGTTCCTCAGTCAATTGTTGGAAATAGGAATTTCATTATTGGTTTGTATTTACTCTGGAGTTGACAATGGAAAGAGTATTTGAATTATATTTGGGGTCCTTTTTAAAAAACAGAAGGGAGAAATGGTTCCTGGGTAGGCAAGAATCATTGTCACTGCACCTTATATTAAACATGTTTTCCATTTATCTATCAATTTTAGTAGATCATGTATTCTATTTTAAAGCACTAGGATAGCATTATAAAAAACATCTATTGCTAGTTACAAAAATCCACATACTGCATGATTCCAATTTCACTTATAGGAGGTATTTAGAGTAACCTAGGAACAGAAAGCAGGGCTGTGGGAGGGAGAAATGGGTAGTTGTTGTGGCTATTGTTTCAGTTTCGCAAGTGGAAATGTTGTGAAATTCGTTGTGCACTGCAATGTAAATATATTTTACAATAATGCTCTGTACTTAGAAATTGTTAAGATGATACATTTGTTATGCATTTTTCCCCAGTAAAGAAATTAAAATCTATACAAAAATACCTAAGTAATTTGGAATGAATTAAACAGTTTCTATTTTTGTCATTCTAATTGTGAGGTTGTCTTTTAATTCGTATATTTACATTTTGCTCATAAGGAGATTTTGATTTTAATTTTTGTATCAGAATAATATAAATTATTTTAAACACTGCTACATTGAATATGTTTTACACTTCTCTGAAATATTTACTATGCAGATTTTTGAAAAATATTGGATTTAATTATTTTATCTTCATTCCAAAAGGCAGAAAATAGATGCAGGAATTTAAGGCACTACAGTGACACACTTTAAACACACAATCAGAAAGCAGAAAAATTACGCCCTTTATGCTTCTAAAACACCTTTCTACACCTTTTGCCCCACAATCATAAACATGCATATTTCTTATACTACAACAGTAACTGACTTTTGCTGCTGAAAATTATAACATGAAAAAACCAAGTTTGTGACAAGAAAGAGATCAACACTGGGCATGACATAAAGAGAGATACAATTTTATTATACAACAATATCTTATGTTCATCTGATACCAAAGACAAAGTTATAGAGTTTAATGTCCCATGAGAAAGCTATTTAAAACAAAGTATGCAACTTTTCTAATCATAATGTATCTTCCAAAATAAATGTGAAATGCTTCACCATTAAGATAAGATTTATGAGTTCTGGTTTATGAGTCATTAGCACATTAATTTACTTCTTGAATTAAGAAGGACATATGCCAGCTGGTTAAGAATTAATAAAATTAGATAATCATAATTTTTAGCTTTCATTTTCTTTTTCTGGAATACAAACTTTTAAGTTACTTCAAGACTACTCAGAATATTCAGACATATCCTTTATAACTTCATTCAAATATGAGAAGCATGATTTTACCAGTAACAAATTAGTGCTTGACTGTATAATTGGATTATGTATTTCACATACTTAATATTTGTCTAAATATTAAATCTGAATTTTCAAAAGTGAAAGTTTAGTTAGATATTATGAATCACACTTAACTACCAACATCAGTCAAATGGTTATGTACTTTTAAATATCTGAAACTCAAGGAATAGACAACGTGGGAGCCAGGAAGAGAACTCAATGCCACTGGGATATAATATTTTAACTTCATTTAGTAAATTGGTCAAGTTATCTAGGTCTTAATCCTTTGTATTTTTTTTTCAGGGAAAACAATAACTGATTTTAAGAAAGATGTTATACATCTATGGATATTATAATTTTTTTACAGGGCGCCAGGCCAAGATGGCCGACTAGAAGCAATGGCAATCAGAGGCTCCCACTGAAAGTAATTATAATAACATGTGAATCCTTCACAGCCAACCAAGGTATCCCAGGTTCTGTCATCAGAATGTGATGTGATCCACAGGGAGGAAGGAAGAGCAGTGTGGTGTGGCTGCCCACCTGAAAGCCATACGGGGCAGGGGAGCCCCCACCCCCAAGCCAAGGAAGGCAGTGAGTGAGTGTGCCACCCACGCGGTGAAACTCTGCTTTTTCCATGGAACTGTTCAACGCGCGGATCAGAAGATCCCCTTGTGAACCCATGCCATCGGGTCTTAGGGTCCCAACCCTTAAGCTGTGCAGAGCCTCAACAGCCTCTCAGCTGGATCTGCTTAAGCCTGCTGAGTTACTGTGGGGAGTGGCAACCAGCCACACAGCTGCAGCTTAACAGGCAGCCCTTTGAGCTCCTTGCAGGCGGGGCAGCAGCCAGCACTGGGACCAAAAACTGCCTGACATGGTAAGCGCCCAGGGTGGGGGGAAAGCAGCAGCCATCTCTATGGTTCCAGGCCACACTTTTTCTCTGCTTGAGTCAGGGAGGCTGGATGGCTTGGTCCCAAGAGGTGTCCCCCACAGCATAACACACAGACTGTGGCAGACTGCAGCCAGAGTACCCTTTCAGGCCTGACACTAACCCATCCTTCCTCACTGGCTGGGGCTTCCCTGCAGAACTCCAGCAACTCCAGCCAGGGGCTCAGGGACAGAACCCTAATCTCCTTGGGCCTGAGCCCATAGAGAGTTGGGTGGCCATAGTCTTGGCAGACCAGCAGACTTAGCCTTCCTTTCCTCCTGGTAGTTTTGAGGAATCTGGGCAGCCCAGATGAGTGGGTTTGCCCCAATGAAGCACATCCCCTCTACCAAAGGACAAAGTTCTTTATTAAATGAGTCCTGTTCCCCATGCCACCCAAATGGGGGAGACCCTCCAACAGCACTTGTCAGACACTCTATACAGGAGCAATCCTACTGGCATCAGGTTGGTGCTCCTTGAAGTCAGAGATCACAGAAGAAACAACAGTCACCCATCTTGGCTTTTCTCCAGCCTCCTTTAGTGATCTATCCAGGCATGGAAGCAAACTAGATGAATAGGGCCTGAACGCTCAGCTAACATCAGCAGCCCTACAAAAGAGGAACGTGACCATTGTCAGGTCAGGCGCCAGCATTATCATGATGCCAAAACCTGGCAGACAGACAACAAAAAAAGAAAACTTCAGGACAGTTTCCCTGATGAACATCAATGTGAATATCCTCAATAAAATACTGACAAATCAAATCCAGCAGCACATCAAAAAACTTATCCACCATGATCAAATCAGCTTCACCCTTGGGATGCAAGGCTGATTCAACATATGCAAATCAATAAATGTAAAGGATCACATAAACAGAACCAATGACAAAAACCACATGATTATCTCAATAGATGCAGAAAGGGCCTTTGATAAAATTCAACATCCCTTCATGTTAAAAACTTTCAATAAACTAGGCATTAATGGAACATATCTCAAAATAACAAGAGCTCATGGTTTGTCTGTTTGTCTATTATTGGTGTATAGGAATGCTTGTAATTTTTGCACATTGATTTTGTTTCCTGAAACTTTGCTGAAGTTACTTTCAGCTTAGAAGATTTTACGCTGAGACAATGGGGTTTTCTAAATATATAATTATGTCTTCTGCAAACAGAGACAATTTGAATTCCTCTCTTCCTATTTGTATATTCTTTATTTCTTTCTCTTGCCTGATTGCCTAGGCAAGTACTTCCAATAATATATTGAATAGGTGTGGTGAGAGAGGGCATCTTTGTCTTGTGCTGGTTTTCAAAGGGAATGCATCCAGCTTTTGCCTATTCAGTGTGATATTGGTCATTGGAAGTAAAACATCCTCAGCAAATGCAAAAGAACAGAAATCATAACAAACAGTCTCTGAGACCACAATGCAATCAAATTTGAACTCAGGATTAAGAAACTCAAAACCACACAACTACATGGAAATTGAACAATCTTCACTTGAATGACTACTGTGTAAATAATGAAATTTAGGCTGAAATAAATAAGTTCTTTGAAACCAATGAGAACAAAGACACAAAGTACCATAATCTCTGGGACACAGCTAGGCCATGTTCAGAGTAAAATTTGCGGCACAAAATGCCCATAGGAGAAATTGGGAAAGATCTAAAATCGGCACCCGAACATCACAATTAAAAGAACTAGAGAAGCAAGAGTAAACACATTCAAAATCTAGCAGAAGGCAAGAAATAACCAAGATCACAGCAGAACTGAAGGAGACAGAGACACAAAAAACCCTTCAAAAAAATCAATGAATCCAGGAGCTGGTTTGTTGAAAAAATTAACAAAACAGACCACTAGCCAGACTAACAAAGAAAAGAGAGAAGAATCAAATAGACACAATAAAACATGATAAAGGGGATATCACCACTGATCTCACAGAAGTACAAACTACCATCAGAGAATACTAAAAACATGTTCACACAAATTAACTAGAAAATCTAGAACAAATGGATAAATTCCTGGACGCATATATCCTCCCAAGACTAAACCAGGAAGAAGTTAAAATCCTCCATAGACCAATAACAGAGTCTGAAGTTGAAGCAGCAATTAATAGCCTACCAACCAAACATAGTTCAGGCCCAGATGGATTCACAGGCAAATCCTACCAGAGGTACAAATGGGAGCTGGTGCCATTCTTTCTGAAACTATTCTAGACAATGAAAAAAGAGGGACTGCTCCCTAACTCATTTTATGAGGCAGCATCATTTTGATGCAAAATCCTGGGAGAGACGCAACAACAACAACACCAACAACAAAACAAAACAAAACAAAATTTCAGGTCAATATCCCTGAGGGACATCAATGCAAAAATTCTTAATAAAATACTGGCAAACCAAATCCAGCAGCACATCAAAAAGCTTATCTACCACGATCAAGTCAGCTTCATCCCTGGGATGCAAGGCTGGTTCAACATATGCAAATCAATAAACATAACCCATCACATAAACAGAACCAATGACAAAAACCACATGATTATCTCAATAGATGGCAGAAAAGGCATTTGATAAAATTCAACACCCCTTCATGCTAACAACTCTCAATAAACTAGGTTTTGATGACACATATGTCAAAATAATAAGAGCTATTTATAGGATATCCTATTTCATTTCAAGAAAGCAATAGTAAAAGAGATATAGGGGTGTGAGATGGAAGTTACACATATGAGCATGTTTTCAAGCCCTAAGATTAAGAGGTTTGTGTAGAAACTATTTTTTCATAGAGTTAAGTCAACAAAAGATATATTCAATTTTACACACTAGTTTTATCACATTTCTAGCAAATATACACAGCAAAAAAATAATATAAGAATATGCTGTATAATGTTAACTTATGATTGTATCTCGGCTGTGGAGTTCTGAATTTCCTCCCTACCCCTCTAATTATTTGTATTTTCCATATATTGTTATAGTGCCCAAACTAATTTTTAGGACAAGAAAGAAAGATCTATACTAATTTAAATATATATATAAATAGAATAGTGAATATTCTGTAAACATAGGGAAAGAAGCTCTAAGAAAATTTCTCTACACAACTAGCTTATTAGAAAGATTCCATTTTGGTAGCAAAAATAAAAGAAAGCTCAGTATTTGCACAAAGTAGGCAACTAGCAAACAACTCTTTTTTCAAGAGTCAGCTCTTTTGAGTCTCCTTTTCATCCTCCTGGCAATCTTTAGTACAATGATTATAACTAGATTTTTCTTCTTTTTATTTCTGATTTACATAGCTGAGTCTCTTCTTCTTTCTTTCTTTTTTTTTTTTTTTTTTTTTTTTTTATTTTTTTTTTTTTTTTTTTTTTTTTCTATGTACAAGTGCTTTTATTTCCATGAACCATAATTTTAGAAATAGAAATTTCTGGTTCAAAGAACACACACACACAGTTTTTACTGAATAATAAACTGATATAAATAATAGTCATCACACTTAGAGTAGACAAAATAACAAAACAAATATTTACTTACTTACTACCAAGTTTAAGAAATAAAACTTTACCTGTGCTTTGAGGCCTTTTGGGTGTCCCCTATATAATCCCTTTTCCTGTTTAGAAAGGAAACTTCTAAGTTTTTAAATTTGTAAATTTTTTGCAGGCCCTTTACTTACCAATAATATTTTGACTGAACAAACCTTGAAGGCTGGGTGGCTTAACCTCTTTAGAGAGTATTCAATTATTTGTTTAATATAACTTAAATATCATAGGTACCGGGCCGGGCGCGGTGGCTCACACCTGTAATCCCAGCACTTTGGGAGGCCGAGGCGGGTGGATCACGAGGTCAAGAGATCGAGACCATCCTGGTCAACATGGTGAAACCCCGTCTCTACTAAAAATACAAAAAATTAGCTGGGCATGGTGGCACGTGCCTATAATCCCAGCTACTCAGGAGGCTGAGGCAGGAGAATTGCTTGAACCCAGGAGGCGGAGGTTGCGGTGAGCCGAGATCGCGCCATTGCACTCCAGCCTGGCTAACAAGAGCGAAACTCCGTCTCGGAAAAAAAAAAAAAAAAAAAAAAATCATAGGTACCAAATATACTGTAACTCGTAATAATAAGGCATGTTTTAAAAGTAAGCAATACTAAGTTATTGCCATTTTAAGCCACTAAGTTTGGAGATGTATTACTAAACTGATATAGATATTAGATAATTAAGTGGGATAACACCAATAATTATAGATAAAATATGTATGATACTATACATTATAGAATGAGCTAATCACCTAAAAAATGTTTTTAAAAATTAAATTTGGGGGAAAATTGTTGCCTGCAATAACATGCAATATAGCAAATGTACTTAAAGGTTTTGTCCCACTTGTTCTTTAAAAAGATGGATAGCCAGGTGGATATTGAAATCATGAGCTTGATGCTGGTTCCATATAAAGTTCTGCAGCACAAGAAAGAAGAGCTTAGGAAAGAGTTAGCCAGTTTGCCAGCAGGATTGTTGGCTTGGAAATAAATATTTTTTTTCTCATCTTCAGTCAAGCCAGAAAAATGACAAAACCAGAGTGCTGACAATAACATAACTTCAAGGTGAAGATGAAGTCAAGGATATGACTTTAACAGCCCTTTCGTTAAGTTCGTTAGAAATGGTAAGGTGATTTCTAGTGGAGACTATTAGTAAGACAATAGGTCTCTTTGGAAAAAGTGCCATAGTTCTGAACTAAAAGGTACTGATACTGTTCTAAATAGAAAAAGCGAACGAACAAATGACTTCTGGGCCCCCTAAATTTCTACACACAGGAAGCAGGTTAGGGAGGCTTCTCTGTTGCTAAAGGGGTTCATTTTATGATGTCCTATTCAGACATGACCAAGGAGGATAAGAAAAATGTGGAGCAGCCCTGGGCCCTGAACTCTAGTTTGAAGCAAATCTCTCCCTGCCTATTCACAGATTCTTAAGAATAAATATTTGTTGTTCTCAGCCACTTAGAATTAAGTGTTTGTTTTAGTCAGTAATAACTGGCTAACACAAAGGCTGTTGCATATGCTCAGAAATTGATGTAAGGCTCCAACACTAGTTTGAAGGAGATTTAAAGTTAATGAAAGCTTCAGATGCTGGCTTCCAGGCATTGCATATTTTCCTCTTCTAATTGCAAAACGAATACTTAATAATATCATTGACTTAATATACAGCCTAGGGCTGGCAGAAGTTTGGAATGTGGAGCAAATATGCCCCAAGTTTTAGTGTCATTAAAACATTTAGAGAGCATGGTCCACTCCTTGTATGGCCAGAGTAAAGAGGGAATTTGGAAGTAAAAAATTTGAATGTAAATAAAAATATTCTGCTATGCCTTATCACATAGCATAATAACTCTCGGAATCATGATATAATATTAAGCTTTATTTCCACTGTGGAAAGAATGTCTTTAAAAATGTATGAAGCTCTATATATTATAAAAAATTTTAGGCCGGGCGCGGTGGCTCAAGCCTGTAATCCCAGCACTTTGGGAGGCCGAGGCGGGTGGATCACGAGGTCAAGAGATCGAGACCATCCTGGTCAACACGGTGAAACCCCGTCTCTACTAAAAATACAAAAAATTAGCTGGGCATGGTGGCGCGTGCCTGTAATCCCAGCTACTGAGGAGGTTGAGGCAGAAGAATTGCCTGAACCCAGGAGGCGGAGGTTGCGGTGAGCCGAGATCGCGCCATTGCACTCCAGCGTGGGTAACAAGAGTGAAACTACGTAAAAAAAAAAAAAAAAATTTTAATGTCAGAAATAAATTTAAAATACAAAACATAGAAAAACTATATTATTAATGAAAAGCTATTTATAAAAAATAGATAATTGAACAAAATTACTGTGTTTTATAACCCGGTTATACATGAGGCTGTATTGGTAGAACAATACTAATTATTAATAATATATAAATTATTAACAAATGAAGGTAAGTTGGTATCAATTACAAGTAGATTGTTATAAAAAACTCATTCAGCTTTTGTTTGTCTAGAAAGTTTTCATCACCTTTGTTTTGGAAGGACAGTTTTTATTAGGTATAGTATTATTTGTTGGCAATTTTTGTGGGGAGAAGAAAGGTCCAGTATTTTTAATTTCATAATCTTGCGGACCTCAATCAGGTAATACATTTATGAAAAGCAATTATAAACCAAAACTTATAGCATTGAAATTGGAATAGAGAAGCTTCTTGATAGTGTGAAGAATAATAGATAGAATTGAAGAGACTTGGTCAGCTGAGAAGTGGAAGATGATAACTACCCTCAAATACGGTCATGTAGAAAAGGTTATAAATGCACTGTGTGTCATTTTTTATAGAGGAAGTAGTAGCAAATGTAGAAGGTAGGACCATAATTGGTGATTAGCCTTTTCTATCTCTAGTTTTCTCTGCAGCATTTTTCCTCTTGTGGAATTTTCTTCAGTCACTTTGTCCCTCTTTTGATTTTTTGAATGGAATAATCTGCCTCCCTTCTAAAATTTATGCATTCCCTTTTGCTCACTCTGACCTCTGAAGTAAACCTGTTTTTTCTTTCTTTCCCTCCTCTTGGCATAACCCATTCCTACTCCTCCAGCCCCGATTTAACTCCATTTCTCTCAGCTTATTCTTATATTTTGTTTCGACATTTTTTGTTAGCTCTAGAAAGCATCACATTTCCCAGCTAAATATTAATAGCAACCTCTGCATTTACCTTAACTTATTATAACATATTTTTGTTATTACTTAGGTTTTCATATGTCTTTTTTTGTTAGACAGCAATAGTTGCATTTCAATATCTCTTCTATATCATATATTAAATACAAACCTATAGCAGCAGTACATGGAGATAGGAAAATGGTTTAACAGAAAGAAAAATGCAATAAAGTATTCAGCTTTCCAGATGCAAAATGGGCTGCTTTTAAATTACCGAGTTTGCAATCACTTGACATTTTTAACCAAAGGATGAATGGCCATCTGTTTGTAATAGAGATGTTCCAGAAGGGTTTATACAAATATTGAATAGGGAAGTTGAAGGCCCCAGAGGTTATTTTTGACCTTTTTATTCTGTAACTTACCAGTGAACTTTATAAAACAACTTCCTTGTGAGTTAGAGCTGCCAGTATTCTACAAACAAACTCAATAATTCTACAATACCATAGGATGAGACTCATTGATTACTACCTATTAAATTTATTATCAGTGTCTGGGTAAAACAGTGAGGTTGAAAAACTATTTTTTATTTTTATTTTCTAGACAAACTTATTTGAAGGCCTGCATTACATCAGTGAGGTGCCAAATGGTAAGTATGAGATAGATTAAAATTTAGAACTCAAGATTCCAGAGGACTCTTTTACATTGTCAATAGTGAGTTGATCAACTCTACAGTTTCTTAGAATACAAGAAGAGTAAGCATATTATTTAACATTCTGAATGATTAGAACTAAAATAATCTAAAACATGGGTCACCAACCTCCAGCCACAGGCCAGTACCATCCCATGGCCTATTCGGAACTGAGCCACACAGCAGGAGGTGAGAAGTGGGTGAGCATTAACTCCTAAGCTCTGCCTCCTGTCAGATCAGCTGTGGCATTAGTTTCTCACAAGAGCTCGAATCCTATCGTGAATCACACATGGGAGAGATCTAGGTTGCCTGCTTCTTATGAGAATCTAACTAATGCCTGATGATCTGGGGTGGAACACTTTCATCCCAAAACCATCCCTCCATACCCTCATGGAAAAATTGTTTTCCATGAAACCAGTTCCTGGTGCCAAAAAGTTGGGGACCACTGATGTAAAAGACTTATTGTTTTCTTAGTGAAATTGAAACTACTACATTCAGAAAATTTTGCAATTTTTGGCCTGGTCACAGTGGCTCCTGCCTATAATTCCAGAACTTTGGGAGGCCAAGGCACTTGGAATAATTGAGCCCTAGAGTTTGATACGAGCCTGGGCAACATGTTGAAACCCTGTCTCTATAAAAAAAACATAAGAATTATCTGGGTGTGGTGACACATGCCTGTGATCCCAGGTACTTGGGAAATTGAGGTGGGATCATTTGAGTCTGGGAGGCCAAGGCTGCAGTGAGCCATAAATGTGTCACTGCCCTCCAGCCTGGGCAACGTAGACCTGTCTCAAAAAAAAAAAAAAGAGAAAGAGAAAGAAAACTTTGCAATTTTGATTCACTTTGACTTCTGATATCCAATATTACATATTATATGATGTCAGATTTGAGCATATGTAGTACTTTCTTCCCATGTAGTAGATTCTTTGAAAATCTACATTTATTTATTCCAAATAACTTATAACTTATACCAGAAAAATCTCTGTAAAGTTAGAGCATTGTTATGCATCAGATACAATCATAAAAATATATTCAATCTCTAATACCAAGGATGTGTTTACACTAACATCTATTAACTGTTATTTTGAAATTTAAGTTATGTATAATTATGAATATGAATTTGCCAGTATACCTATACATGATATATTTATTTTCTTACAATTTAACATTTCTTATAGTGCTTACTTAAGGAAAGGCACTGTTTAACCACTTTTAAAATTATGATCTTATTAAGTCTTGATTTTTTTAAATGCCCTATGATAGAAGTAATTTTAATTTTCCATTTCACGGAAGAGGAAATTAAGATAAAGAGAAGTTTATTCAGTTGACTAAGGCCACAGGTTATAAGCAGTGTACCTGAGGTTTGAACCCAGGCAATCTGAGTGCAGAGCTATGCATTTAACTATTATATGGTAGTACATAAAATATCAACAGTACAGTGGGATCTAAAATGAAAAATAAAAATCTCTTCCTCACTTCCATCCTCATCCCTTTTACCACTTCTTAAAGGCATGCATAATTAGCTTTTAATGTCCATAATTGCTTTTGTTAGATATTACCCTAACTTTAAGTAAGGAACATATAGTTTATTTATAGATTTAAACAAACTCATGAGGAAATTTGAAAACATTACTTCCAATTCTCTTTTAGCTTCTATAACCATACTTCCATCAGTTGTGTTTTGGTTATGTTAGTTCTTATCTTAAATCTTTAAAAAAAAAACTTAAGGCCGGGCGCGGTGGCTCAAGCCTGTAATCCCAGCACTTTGGGAGGC
>NW_016107429.1:2602376-2622809 GCF_001604975.1 Cebus imitator | reverse complement strand
CTAATTCATTATCCATACATGCCCTATAAGCATCAGATTCAATTTTTTATGTAAGCATTGAAGCAGAGTTTACAACATACCTGATTCATTTAACAATAGCTGTATGTATGTGCATAAATTTACACAAATCGGCAGATCTTTATACTTAAAGTTTTTTATAGGTATTATAGAATGAAGCATTCTGTAATATTCTTTATTATTTTTAAACTAATAAAGTGGTAAATTTTGCCTCAGAGTTCACATGAAGGTGTTTTTATATAATATCTTACTGTGATAATAATCTAATTATGCATTTAAATGTCATTAATGTATTATTGTATTTAATGTATTAATTATAATCAATGTTGTTAAATGTAAATAGTGAATTTTCAAAAAACGAAAAGTATCAGAATTCACTGAATAATCAGGATGCTTTCACAACCATGATTTTCTAAGTGGGGGGGAATAACCTAAATGAACGCTTAGATTGTATACATACTAACTCATACAATGTCTAATATTTTACTGATTGATATGCCAATTCGTATCATGTCTAATATTTTATTGATTATATATTAATTACTGTAAAACTGCCATTGCTTAAACATGTAAAATACTTTAACACAATTTATGCAGTCATGTAAAGGTTATGCAAAAATAATTATCTCTTTCATAAAGGTTTGAATAAATATTTCTAAAAATGGATATGTTAAAGTACTAAATATTATCAGTTTTACAATTCAAATCTCCTATACTTCTATAACTTCATCCTAATCTGATGGTGCTTAGCATAACAGAAATTTTAGAGTTTCGTTAAAGTTTTAAATCAATATACGGGGTTGAAGTGAAAAATATTAAGATTTCAACCTGTGGAAATCAGTCATTTTTTATTTAAAAAATGCATTTAGATTTCTGTTCTATGCTCTCTAAGGTGGTGGTCACAGTTTCTCCAGAGCTTAGATTGCAGGACAAAAGTTCTTTCTAAAATAAGGCAGAATGAGCTCAGTTTAGGCAAGGCTCAGACTACTAGAGTATTAATATTTCCAGTATGAACCAGGAATCCTGTTTATAGTTAACATAGCAATGTTTAAATCTTAAATAAATTCTTTATGTTTTCATGGAAAGATGCAAATGGCTTTAGTACCTTTTTTGGAAAAAGGCAAGGATATGCAAATAATTGTATGAGAACAAATGTGAACAGCTATGTTCACAGTTTCATGTATCCTTACTTGATAGCAAATACAGAAAATGCATATATTCCCAGTTTAGATGGAGTTAATTATTTTCGATACTGGAAGTGAAAATAATATTTTCCATTGATTTTTAACCATTTTCCTAAAAACATTGTTTTGTTTGACGATTGTCAAAAATTTATTGCTAGAGGGATAGCATGAAGGTGAAGCACCCTGTATCCATCATATAGTAAGTCTGGTTTAGATTAAATTAAAGCTCCCCATAGAAAAAGGAAGTCTAAATATTTTATATATAACCCTTTCTTTGTTCTAATTTGAATTTTATCATAAAGAAACTACAGTGTTTAAGAACAAGAGAAGATGAAAAGATGTTATCCATAAAAGAAATAAACACAAATATAATCTTTTTAAAAAGAAGACAAAAGTATTTAGGTAGTTTATTTAAAATATAAATAGATTTATTTATTTGAGTAAGATGGAAATCTAGATTTTCCTGATCTGGGAAAACATTTGTTGGATTAGGGACAATTTCACAGGAACAGTCTTAAGCAAAGAGTAAATAAAATAATACTTTGATACATATTTTTAATGTTAATACCAGTATCACCAAGGGGGTGGGTAATCAAACAAATTATAACTGAAGAGTTTTATTTTGCTCTTAGCTGTTCCCTACCACATCTTTCGTCAGAGGAAAGTTAATATGTTGTTTATGTCTGATGATACAACTGTGCCATTTAAAAGGCTTCAGTGGTTTCTCACTGCTTAAGACATTCCTAAATGTGGCTCCAGTTTTCTTTTCAATATCATGCTCTTTGTATCACCAGTAAAACCATACTTAGGGCACTAGATCACTCACGTACTCTGAACTAAGCACCATTTGCCTGACTAAACACTATTTATTTGCCTGTCAGCTTTCAAGGCCCAGAACAAATACACCTGATTTCTACCCAGGTGAATTAATCACTCTCTGCTCTGTGATACCAAACCACATTATAAAAATCACTAGTAATATAACAAATCTATACTCATTTAGAGATATTTTTGTATTTGTTAGCACTGCTAGTCTGCGAGTTCCTACAGAGTTTTTATGCTGTTTTATTCATCTTCACAACTATGTTTCTTGGGCACAGAAGAAACTCTACAAAATCTTTTTTGAATAAATAGTGATGTTACAAATTATTTCCTTATTGTTCTCTATTCAAACAGACTACTTTGTATGTGGAGGTTTCTATTTAACAGTGTGCTTAGATTTTTATGACCAAATGTTAGTGAAAATAAAGGACATTAATAAAAATCTACTAATGTGTAACATTAACAGCAAAATGATTAGGTTGTATATCCAACTCAATATTCTTTTTAAAAGAATGCCTGTCAAATTTTGAAATTTAAGATTAATTAAGGTATCAAAGAAATAAGAGATCTAATATACTCATTTATATTTTGCCTTTTGTTTGTTTCAATACATGTTAGAGATGTTTGTATAATCACTCTAGTTATGCTGCTACCACGTGAAGAAGTAACAGCAAGCTACTATATTGATTGGAAAAATATCAAATAACATACTAAAACAAAAAATTATAACACTTTTTTACTTCTACAAGGACTTTTTAAATTAGAAATGCAAGAGAGTTTATTCTTTTATAAAACCTCTAGAGATATTCTGTAATGTAAAATAACATGATTTTTTGCAATAGGAAAATTTATTTCCAATTAGACATTTCCAAAAATTAAAAATATTTTATAAATATAGGACAGAAGGTTTTATAAACTCACATAGATGCATGGAGGTAAATCAAGAAAGATTCCAGGCACACACGTATGAACACATACACACATATTGTATATTTATTTTTAAATTGTTAGTGCAGAGGCAACTCCAAACACCAATAATGAACAAGCTTTAACAGATTTAAAGACAAGCACTTAGAAATTTATAGTTGCAGAAATGATTCAAACAGTTTATATTTTATCTTCTAGAAAATTAGTTTTCTTCTCTTTTTCTTTTTTATAATTTATAGTAGATATCCATGTTCTCATAAATTGTATATATATTATTAATCACCATCCAAATACCCATGACAATTATGTCATATTTTTATTGAAATATAATTATTTGTTTCATTATCTAGTTATGTTTTAATAATAAGGAATTACTTATAACCACAGATACTATAGTGTTTATGCCCATATTTTTAAAGCAATAATTTTGTGGCAATGCCTATGTATCATGTCATTTTGCATATAGTTTGCTGTCTGTGACTAGGGTTATAAAAATATATTTTATTTAACCTTAAAACAATGTATTTCTTAAAGAGTTATCAGCAAGAAAACAGCTCAGTGCAGATACTTATTCAAAAGAAAAGCTTTTTTCCCTTATTTTAGGCTTTTCTGTCTTCTAACATATTAGTATTCTTTGGGAGTCCCTACCATTGTTCATAATTTTATTTTTTTTTCACATTCTTTTCCATGTAAAACTATCCAGTCTCTGCATGCTGTCACATTTTATTGTAATCTATTTTTTAAAAATACAAATAAAACCACATCACCCTGCTGCTCAAAATCTTTCAGTGTTTCCTCGGGGCCTACAGGTTACCAACTCTATTTCTTTGCATTGGATGAAAGGCTCTTTTCAGTCTGGTCCTGCTTGTCTTTCTAGCCTTATCTCCAAAAGTTTGTTCAGTGTGTACTTTGTACTTCAGTCACACTGGGCTACTTGTGGGTCCCCATTAAGCCATGCAATTTCACATTTCTATGCTTGCCTCTTGTAATCTTAGAAAACTCTTATACTCTTCAAGATTCAATTCGAAATCCTATTTTTTTTTAATGTTCTTCCAGCTCCCTGTGTGTATAGGTCAGTTGGCATCTGCGTATCCTTATTTTATTAATAGTGAAATATCTGATTTATACTTAACTGAGAATTCCTCTGCATCTTTGCAGCTGTTGCTCCTTAGAACAATGCTGCACTCAGTCAGGGTAGAAAGATAGAATGTCTGGAGTAAATGAGCAAAGCATTATCATGATTACCACTGGCAAGTCTGAGCATGATTAATTTAGAATATGTGGTGTCTGTTCATGCTACTTTTAAATCTCTTAGTTGTAATAAGATGCTCTTTCGACTGGCCCTAGAGCTTCACATTTATGTTTGCAAGTTCATACATTTTTAATTATTAAATATTCCTCATGATTTTCTAACAATTTTGTATTTGGGCTTAAACTCACTGTCAGGAGCTACAGGATGATATGATATGCATGTATATATTACACATATCAAATATTCATACATATATATGTGTATGTTTATTATATAGGTATATATTCTTATATTGGTCTTTCCAATAAACCTATGAGGGCTAGTTATATTCAGATGAATAAGCTACAAAAAATAATATTCATAGTATAATATTACAGAGACTGTAAGTGTAGAAATTGATCAGCTGATTTAACCATGATCGAGGTGGTACGAAGTAGATTTTGAAGATAGAAACAGATAATGAATATAACACATAGAAAGTTGTTCATAAATATAACACTTTTTCATACTTTTCACATATTAAAATTTACTGTATTGAAATGATATAGTCTATTTAGTTACTTTAAATATTCCTCTTCAATAGGAATTTCTCTTAGATTCATATTTTGAAAGTCAACATAAGTAACATGTGTCTTGATTGATAGTAGTAAAGTTACTTGGAGATAATCATGTAAAACATCACCAATTTTATTTAAATTAGTGATTTTCAAATGGAGATGGTTTCATCTTCAAGGAGTCATTTGACAATGGCTGTTTTGGGCAGTTGGGAAGGGAGTGTTACTGACATCTAGTGGGTAGAGGCCAAGGGTGCTGCTAAATATACAACAATGCAGCTCCCACAACAAATTATTTGACCCAAAATACTAATAGTAAAGAACTCTTGCTTTAAGCAAATTGTTCTACTTATGTTCAGTCCCTGTATAGAGAGAATCATTTAATCATTCAAAGAAAGTGCTCAAATTCCCACATGACCATTAAGAAGACTAAAACTTTGTCATCATTTTGTACATCAAAATCATTGAAAAGAACTTTCAAAGCATCCATGTAGGTAATAATATTTTCCATTTCTTTCTAAAGGTACTGACTTTTGGTATCTAATGATATTTTAATAATTATTTAAGTTTAGTGATTCTTTACGTTACATCAAGTCTTTTCATGGTGATAGATGCAACAAATTAGGTATGCCTCTGTTCAGGAGGATAGATCTCCACAGAGGATTGACAGCCCATGAACTGTACAGTTTTTCACTCTTTCCTGAAAATCATATTGTAAAAAGAAAAGAATAGAACTTGAGCAAATAATCTAGCTTTCATGTTCTCTTTAGACAACATTCTGACTAAATTATGCCACACAGACAAAAGGAATATAAAGATATACTTAGAAAAAAGGTGTTTTCAGCCTTCTTCAGTATTCGGTTCAACTTGATTGAGATAATTGAGTGTCTAAGTGCAAAATAAGCCAGGAAGGCTGACATCCTTAATTTGTCCTCGAAATAAGGTATGGGATGAAAGGTATTGAACTAAATGGTTTGTCATCATGAAACTAAACTATTATGCGTAAACTCAGAAAATGTTGCTTTACTGAGGTCCATTAAAAGTTGTCCTAAAAAATGGAAATAAAAATATCTTTTATATCTCACTCTCAGTACGTTTATCATTAACTTCTTAATTAATTTATTAACTGGGCACTAGCCACAATTTTAATTCCACCTGAGATAGATTTCTGAGAAGAATTTCGCAAATAGCCTCTGATTTATAAATGTGTCCATATGTGTGTATGTATCATAGACTATACATATATCTACAGTACATTTTTGTTGGATATGTATGTCTGATATATATGTGTGTACATATACATCCACTTAAAATGACTACAAATAGTTAGAAACTTTAATCTACATAAAGAATAAGGATACAATAGGTGATGCTGAGCACTGGTGCTACGATCATTCATTCCCTCAAGTGAAGCCATGATCTGAATAAGCACAGAGGTAGTAAGCCTTGCAATGTATATTGAGCTAAGTTTTCATTTATTGATACATACTTCTTAATTAAAAAATATAGAGATTATCTTACAATACTACTATAGAGATTTAACTAAAAAATACAGCAATTACCTTATGACACTACTATAATAATTTGACATTCATTAAATAGGAGATTGTATTTTAGTGGAAACAAATATTTTTAATCTCTAGTAACTGCTTTCAAGGACAACATATCTGTTGTAATATATTGTCAACAAAATTATTTTAATACAAGGCTGAATAAAGTAGATCTTATAATCGAGTTAGAAGTAAAATACAGTAAGAAAATGAAGTGATTATTTCTTATTGTGTTTTAAAGCAGACATCAATAAAGGGATAGCTTTTAAGCTAGGTTTTGAAGAATTAGGCAGATTTCCCAATAAAGTTATCAGGAGGCAATTTCTGTCAACTTATTCTTTCTTATGATCAATTAAATTTATCTTCTGATAATATATTTTGTTTCCCACAACCTTTAACAAAAATATGAGATCTCAGTTTGTCATAAATATTCTGATCATATTATATGGGGGTAAATTCAGATAAATTATCATAGCTCCTACATTTTAGTTTTTAGAATATATAGCATTTATTTATCTAGGTAAGTTGTTGATAGTAATGATAATTACAATAATTTCAAAAACAGACTTTTTAAATTTTCATTTTCCATATTATAAGCATATATTTTATGCTTTAGTGTTGTTAGTAAATTAATTTATTCTTCTCAGTCTCTGTATGATCTCTGAGCACAGTGACACAGTCTTCTCAGGCTCTTTGTATATATGTATATGGCAGATAAAGGTCAGATCATGCAGAGTTATATAATTAAGTTTAAGAAACTAGATTTAACACTGAGAGAAGGTAGGTCATGTCTAGAGCAGGAAGACAAAATGGGATAATGCTGGTAGGTAGGAGAAGGGGGAGTGATATGAACTAAGACAGAGATACTTGGACGGAGTATGCATAGGATGTATAGCGAAACGAAGTTGTGATTGTATGAATACAGAGAAATAGAAAACCAAAAGTGAAGGATGAGGTTTGGTTTTCAGTTTTGGAAACTGGAGATTGAAGCTGGGCCCCTTCCAAAGATAGTGGAATACAGCAGGAAAGAGGCAGAATGCTGAGTTCTATTTTTGACATGTTGAGGGTCAGATATCTCTGGACAGTTAGTAAACACATAATTATTCAAGTTCACAGAAAGTTTCTGGGCTTGGAATATAGAGGTACGCATAATGAGCACACAGGTGACATTTGATGTGGCAGGAATACATGTGAATACAGGGGGGAAATGTTTAGTAGGAGAAGAGGAGAGCCGGTTAAGAATCCTAAATACTACAAATCATCAGAATATTTTCTTGCAAATCTGTTTTTGTTATTCCTTGCCAGGCACACATTCTCTACCAGGATGCTCAAGGTCAACATTATATTGCTTTCCTAGCACTAACTGGTTCGTCTCCTATCTTCCATTCACAAGTGCATACTTCCCATGTCCCCCAAAGTCACAGCAGATAATATGGGGCTTCCTTCACTAGTTTTTTTTTTTTTTTTTAACTAGTTTCTTTTACAAAACTGTGTGCTACTTTATGTGGCCTCTTCCAAATAACAAAAAAGCTTTCCTGCAGTTATTATTCACCAAAGTTTGGAGATTTTATTCCCTGGAGTAGACACAGAAAGAATAATTCTGCCCGTGGCTCCTGGTAACAAGTCTCAAATTATACTATGATGGAATCTCACTCTTGAGCTAGGCAACATAACCTGCTCTGCCAAGTGTCAAGAAATATTCTTGCTTTACCAATTGCAAAACTGTGATGGAGACAGTGAATACTGTTATAATAGATGCTTGCTACTATACGCTTACTCACTGTTCCTTTTACTCCACTCAGAGCATCCCCTGCTTCTAGATTCCCTCACTGACCTCATGGGATGCACCATCTCGGTAATGTTGGCTGATTCCACTTCACATTCCCAAATGGACATTCCCATTCTCTGTCTTCTTCCTTTCTATCTGTACTCTCTTGATATGCAATATTCAGAGTATACCCCTAGTTTTAAACACCCGTTTTATGGTAATGACTTCCAAATATATAGACCAAGCCTGCACCACGGCCCTTCAACACACTCCACTCCTCCAAGTTCCTGTCACTCATATCCAACTGCTTTCTTTATATCACCATTTAAATATCTAGTAGGCATCTCAAACTGAGCATATTCAATACTTTTTATTCTGCCCAACACTATTTTCCCAGGATCAATAATGGCCCACTATTTATCTTGTAGGTCAAGCCTTGACTTGTCTTGACTTGTCTTGACTTGTCTCTTTTCCTCTCAGGCCACATGGAACTGATCTGCCTTTACTATTGCCTCAGGTTTCAAACGACACTTTAGATCTAATTATTACCATTTCCACTGCTGCATTGCTAACCCAATTCTCCTTCATCTCTTGCAAAAAATTAACAGCCTTTTAATGTATATAATCTCATCTCTCCACTACTTGCCTCTAAGCAACACGACTCTGTTCATTTCTTCTTCAGGGTGTTTGGATTCACTGTTCTACCTCCTGCATTATTTTCTCTCACACCTTTGCATGGTTCATACCTTATTTAACCCAGGCTTCTGCTCAAATGACCCACCTCAGAAAAGGCTTGAATGATTACCCTTTGCAATCCTTCACACTAATTATGTTTTTCTTCTTTACTTTTTATCACAGCATTGACATTTTAACATGCATTCATATTTTTATTTGTTTATCATCTGCCTCCCTCACTAGTATTTAAGAGAACAGGGAGTTTTTCCTTCTCCGTTTCTGTATCCTAAGAACATAAGCTACTACTTAACTATAAATGCTCAGAATTATTAGTTGAATGAATGTATGAATGAATGAATGGAATGTTCAAAAGATTTAGAAATGCAAGTCTTTTATAATTTACATGACTCCACCTTTAACCTATAAATTCAATTGAGAGAAATGTAGACAAAGTATTTATAAAGACAAAATCTAACAGCATTCTCTGATTAATTCTACTAATGAGCTCTCACATTTGCCTGTGAAAAGCCTGTTTCTCCTAACTGAGCATTCATGTTTTATTTCTTGCCCTTATGTTTTTTCTTAAGAGTCTTTAAAGAATGGAACCAGACTGCTGTCTTCCAAACGGTTTTGTTTCCTCATGCTGAAAGTAGGACTTTTATATTTAGTAGCAAAAACTCTCCTAATTATATACAACCTACTGTTCTAAATTTTGCATGCCACTTTGCAGTTTAGTGCTTTGCGATTTACTTGGTACCAATTTCGGTGTCAAAATTTGACATTTAGATTGCTTTTGAAAGTAATGGCAAAGTGGATTTAGTACTGAATGAAACTTAGCATCTGCTTTCTTGGCTTCTTTTTAATTATTCTTTTATTTATGTGTAGTGACCTACCTATAATGTTATGGTGATAGATAAAATACTCATCATAACTTATACATTCAGAGAAAATATTTTTAATCCTTAGTAAGGTAATTTTGCTGTTTTATTTTTCCTTTGAACATCAAAGGACTGGAATGCAATATTCACAACTAACTAAACACCTATCATTAATTCAAATGTATTAAATGTATTTAAAAATATGGAGAGAAAGTGGTAGAAATGTGGGTATACTATGTTTATATCCTCTAGTGATCTGACATTAGCTGGGTTATTATGGTCTTGAATTTTAATTAACAGGTAAATTTTCCCTAACTATAAAATAGGATTACTTGCATTTTGTGGTCTTGTGTTAGGTGTCTCTCTCTCTCCCTGTTTCTGTCTCTGCAGAAAGACAGAAATATATAAATGTGTATATCATGTATGATATATAGATGTGTATATCATGTATGTATAAACAGATATATAATTGCCTGTACATAATTATATATAACCAATAAATAAAACATTAAAACTTCATAGCAGGTTAAATTTAAAATAAACAGGAATTTAAATTCTCTCTGCTTTGGTTAGTGCTTCTTCTATTCAATAATTCACAAAATTGAGTTTGTGGCTGCTATTGTCTGAATACGTCCCCCAAAGTTCATGTATTGGAAACTTAAGCCCAATACACAACTGCTGAAAGGTGTAATGTTTAAGAGATGTTTAAGGATGATTTAATATCTTTATTATGGGAATGGGTTAGTTATTGTGAGAGTGGATTTGTTATAGCCCCCTCTTGCTCTCTCACTGTCACATGCTCTTGCTCCAAAAATGTAAGTTTGTTTCCTTTGAAAATTAACCAGTCTTTGGTATTCTGTTATAATGACACAAAACAGACTAAAATGATGGGCATATTTTACACATCCTATATAACCTGTATGGTAAAGCATCGTAAAACATTTTAATAAGACAAAAATAATAATGTTATTCAAAATTTCCTTTAGGGAGTTGCCAAATTTTGGTTATACTGCAAGACAGTACGAAAAAGTGCAAACACGTAAAAGGATTTTACTGTGAATATTTTTGAAATTAGTTTATTTATAGTTTTGCCTTTGAGCTATTTTTTCCCTTTGTTATAAAATGAGAAAAGCTGGTAGTATTTCCAAATGTTAGCCAAAGTTTAAAGATTCTTATAGTCCTTTCGGCTGTTTGACATTATCTTTAACTAGATATCACACATACATAAGGAAAACTGCCCTTGGCATTTGAAAATTAAAGAGGAGAAACACCAAAACATTGTGCATTTCAGAATATAGGCAAATTAAATTTCTCTTGCAAAAAGTATTTGAACTTTATTTGATATTGAACTTATTTGCTATTAATCTTCATGGTTTTTAACCTAAACCTTGTTTTTCTGTTCATAGGCTAAAAGCCTTAAAAATAACCGTCAATTTTACATTTTATTTAAAAGGTTAATCTATTTTTCTATTTCAATGAAATATTTCAGGTTTTTTAAGCAGAAAAAAAATGTGATTACTTGATCATTTCTTCAATGAATATCTCTAAATTTTGTGCCATTTTATTTTGGAGAGAAGTATTTCTTAGGATAAATCATTTCTTTTTTCATAAACACCTATTGATATAATGTCTAATGATCATTGTTAATTATCCTGTAAATGTTTGGTTAGAAAAGCAAAATGTAGTCGTTGAAATTTCTCAAATTTTTATGTTATATGAGTGTTTTAAAACATGGGTAAATCCTATGAAAGATAAAATATATTTTTATACACATGTCACACATACCACGTTTTTAAAAAATAAGTCTCATCTGTAATAGAGAGCTAATTCTTTGGTTTGCTATTCCATTGCAAAATTATTATAAAACAATATTCTCTGTAGTCTAAATCTTATTCTATAATTTTTTTCCATAATATACCAAGAAAATATTAAGTAAATGAAAATAAATTCCTAATGACAAAATATGTTCATTGCTTGATTTAGTTTATTATTTTGTGTAATGATAAATCATACCGTATTCATAGTACTTCTTCATTCTTTTGGCCATTTATACTGCTTTCTTCCAGTAGAATGTTCCTGTATGTCTCCTTTATTTTTGGCCAAATTTATCTTATATAAACTGATGATCATTATTGTCAGTCTAAATGGGAAAGCTGAAAAAGGAAGAATAAAAGTTTCATTAGTCAATACATTTTGTTTTTGTTATTTTCTATCAAAGCCACCTTCATTAGTATTTTTACTGAGTTTCTATTTAAAATGGAGACTATACAAACTATAATTTTCTTATTCCATGGTTAAGGGCATTTTTCCTTTTCTTGTTTTTGGTTTTGTTTTATTTTATAAGTACCAGAAATTCACTTGAAATAACATATAATCAAGGAATTACCTTATAAAATGATAAAGTCACATGGTTTATTATGGCTTCAGAGAAAAACTTAGTCCAGTGGGTAAAATAATTTCATCAGTGCTGTTTGTCTTTCTCGTCTCTAGAATCAGAAGATTTATCTGTGTCTTCATCCTTCATTTGTGATGGCTTTATTCTGAGGCACACTGTCTATGAAGTGGGGAAAATGGCTTATATCATCCTTACTGTAACCATGTACACAGCAGACCTCTGTACATAGTCCTTATCACTTAAAGGTTAGAAAAAAATTCAAAACTGTTTTTTGCAATACCAGCACAAAAAATGTTTAGAAATGAATAATTCAGAAGCCTGTTATGTTAGAGGAAATTGTACTGGTAAAGAAGCCATAGATTTAGAATAAAAAGCCTTTATGGTTCAAGTCTAAGCTCAAATGAGCCGTCAAACTTGCATGAGAAACTGCAAAATCCATGTAGCCAGATGAGCATCATGTTCAACAAAACCCACTTCAGATATTACACTGAGGATATGGATAAAGAAAACCATTTAAGATTTTGAAACTAAAAGCCACATAAGTGACCAAAGCCTACACAAGGATGTTTTTCCTAGAAAGCAGAATTAGTGTTCTTTCACGTTCATGGCAGTGGGTCTTTATTTCATCCTCCCAGCAGGATTCCAACATTGCTATAAGTGTATGAGTGTGAGTGTGTGTGTGTGTGTGTGTGTGTGTGTGTGTCTCCAATCTTCCCTCTACAAAATGGAAGTGTCTGTTACTGTTATCTTGTTCCTAGGACACCATTAAACAGATGATATGTAACTTATTAGTTAGTTTATAGATCATGAGAAAATGAGAACTCACTATAAATCTGATGGAAACGATTGCCTTTCACACAGAGAGTATAAATATTAAGCTGGATTCAGTGCCTGGATGAAACTTTAGATTTTTTTTCCCCTTGGAGAAAGATAAATATGATCTGTGCGAGAAGAGAGAAAAGAGATATTGGTGCTACACAAACAGACTTATTATAGCTAGGACAAGGTAGGTGAGAAAAGGCATTGCCTTTTCAGGTGTTCTCCTTCCCTTTCAACTGGCTCAATGTTAACAGGCCTCAGAGTGCTCTGAGTTTCTGGAAGATGACAGTGCGATTAAATAAGAAAAGAGTCAGGATGCCTGAATGGCTGCACAGGGAAGAACCATACCAACACACACCACACTGTGAAGTATGCCAGAAGCAAATGTGTATGGCGTTAAGCCACCAAGGTTTGGTGCAGTGTGTTTGCTTGCTGCTTGTTTGTTTTACTGGTTTTCTAGGAACTCAAACTCAAGGAAAATGGAAAGAGGAGATTCAACTAGGAGAATAAGTTCAAGAAACAGCAATGAAAGAGCAGGTTTGTAGCAATAAGCCACACTTATTTATTTGAAAAAACTTATGAAACAGAGTCCATCTGGCATAATTGATTATTAAAGAAAGGAAAAGAATAAAGCATCAATATATAATAAGAGAAATAAATAGGAAATAGGGTACATATTTGAAATTTTAAAAATATGATCTAAATTTTTTAGTTCGATCTATTGAAAACCTAGACAAAATGCAAGATATTCTAGAAACTTTAAATGGCAAAATATTTAAGAAGAAAGACCTATCATAATAAAGACATTGAATCACTAATGACAAATCTATCTACAAAAATGCAACAGGTTCAGATGGTTTTAAAATTGATGCTTAACAATTTTAAAATTTCTAGGATAGAAAATTTAAATCTCTAAACGATTTCTGCTAATATCGAAATATGTAGACTTCTCAAAAAACATTTCATGAGGCTGCTGATGCTTTTAAACTAGAATCCAATAATGTATAAAGAAATTACAATTACAGAAGTTTGAATTATAAATTAACTATGATATAAATGAACAAATACTTATAAATTATCATGTTTAATAATATTTTAATGGTAATAAGTCTATAAATGAGATTTATCCCATTAACATATTAAATAATTAAAACATGTATCTCAATATATGCATAAAAATTAATAAAATTCAGCATACGTTCCTGACAAAACACTTCTTATAAAACCAAGAATAGATGGAAGCTTTCTCATTTTGATAAAGGTATGAAAATAAATATTTTGAAATATTTTTAACTAGATATCAAAGTTTATAATTGGGTGCCATAGAAATATTTCTTTCTTTCTTTTTTTTTTTTTTTCTGAGACAGAGTCTCGCTCTGTCGCCCAGACCGGAGTGCAGTGGTGTGATCTCAACTCACTGCAATCTTCATCTCCTGGATTCAAGCAATTCTTCTGCCTCAGCCTCCCAAGCAGCTAGAACTACAGGTTTCACCACCACGCCTAGCTGATTTTTATATTTTTAGAAGAGATAGGGATTCACCATATTGGCCAGGCTGCTCTTGAGCTCCTGACCTCCTGATCCACCCACCTTGGCCTCCCAAATTGCTGGGATTATAGGCGTGAGCCACTGGGCCATGCAAGAAATATTTTTTAAACAAGTCACAAAACAATAAGAGAAAAGAAAATATTGAGATAACAAAAGATTAAAGTAATTTGATTGTGCTAGTTATCTTTATATAGTAAAAATATAAATATTTCATTTAGGTAAAACAAATCAATTTCAGCATTACGAAGAAGAGGACACTCTGAGAAGGAATAAAAATCTTCAACTGTGCTTATAACATCTTATTATTTAAAATTATGTCAGTATTATGAGGCAAATAGCATTTGTTAAATCAGATTGATGAGTTTGTAACTGTCTATCATCATTTCTACTTTCCATATTTTAAAACTTTATGATTAAAATTTTAAAAAAGAGAAACTCATGCACATAGACTTTTTAAAAAAAATTCAGTTACTCCTGTATTTGAGCAACCAAAAGTATAGTCATTTACTACAAAAATAAGTTAATGGGATTGTCTTATGGCATATTTACATTCTTTAAGTTCGTATTAGTGAGTAATTGACTTCAGTCCCACACAGAGTGATAAAGACAGATTTATCCAGCTAACACATCCTTGATGTTGGGGTAGTAGAGCTATTTGCTTTTGCCATATTACCTGATTGTTCTTCCAAAAACCTTTGTTCTCATATCTGAATCCTATGGAAGGGGAACCTGTGGGCTGCTTGAAAAATTAAATGGCACATTTTAGTAAGAACTGTGGAAGCGATTATGGTTTAAGTGTCGCTATTTTGGCAATTCTGTAGGAAAGTCTACATATATATCTGAAAATATAGGTACATTTAGACCAAAAAAATGTATCTTCAGTTATTAAAAACTATATTAATACAAGGGAATTTCTGTTGTAGAACTCATAAGCAGGTAAGACACCTTAGATAACCTTTGGACCTAGCTCTCCTACTCCCAATTAAAAGAACACCCCAAAACAAAAACCTGCTGGAAGGCAGTGAAAAATAATCCAAAGCAGGCCGAAACTGGAGGGCTGACTTTTGAAAACAAATTTCACTAGGTAAGATCCATATATGTGTGGCTCTAATACTCAGAGTATTTTGCAACCTTTGGGATGCTGAGTGCTAGAAGGCAAGTAGTTGATTACGGTTTTATTAAACTGAAGTGTCAGATGATGATGGTTACAGATGCCAAGCTAGAAACTGAGGTAGCAAAATGCCAGAAAGAAGGGAGCTATAAATAACAAAACTGAAACACCTGCATGAAGCTAAACTTCCCACTAGAAACATATCCCAAAATATGAATACAAGAAAAAACAAAAACTTATTTCTTACAGGTGAAAGAAAAAATCTCCAGTAAAAATATACACAATAAATAAAAAATTATGCAACAAACAATATGATATCAAAGACACAAAACATACACCTGTATGATTGAGAAGAAACAAATATTTATAATAAAGACATTAGACACTTTTTGCAGAGTTTTATTTAACAAGTAGAGAAAGTAAAAATAAGTATAATATGTTACATAAGGTTAATTTAGTGGATTTATTTTAGGTCCTACACATTATAGAGGCAGTATAAACATTTTCTAATTATTCTGTCTGTCTATCCATTTCCCTGTAGTAGGTCAAAAATCTGATAGAAAATCTGGTAGAATGTAAAAGTGTGAAGGACACATTATTTTGTTATAATAGTGAAGTTAGAATGTTACATCAAAAGAGAAACACAACAATCTCAAATTTAGAAGTAAAAATGAATGTGTTTAGAATAAAGCAACTACAAAAAAAGTAACAAACTTGATTTTCAAGTTGCATTTCCCAGAAAACAGACTGAAACCAAAAAATCAACACCTCTAGAAGGGAATGAAAGGGAGAAAAGAAAGATTGAGTAGAAGGAGAATTTAAGCTGCAATGCAGTCTGGGAGTTAGGGTTCAGTAATATATGTTTTAATAAACTATCAGGTTATTCTGATGCACATTGAAAGAGAGGGTTGCCCTAAGAAACTATCAAAGACTCTATACCAGTGAGAACTTTGGATTGTTTCTAGATTTTCGCTATGAAAAATGATTATGCTACAAGCATAATCATTAAAAAGTGATACTTTGCACACTTTCTAATGGGGTTATTTGTTGCTTATAAATTTGTTTAAATTCTTTATAGATTCTGGATATTAGACCTTTGTCAGAAATGAAGTTTGAAAATATTTTATCTCATTCTGTATGTTGTCTCTTTCCTCTGTTGATAGTTTCTTTTGCTGTGAACAAGCTCTTTGATTAGATCCCATTTGTCAACTTTTGCTTTTCTTGCGATTGCTTTTGGCATCTTTGTCATGAAATCTTTGCACATTCCTATGTCCAGAATGACATTTCATAGGTTATTTCCCAGAATTTTTATAGTTTTAGATTTTTCATTTAAGTCTTTAATTCATCTTGAGTTGACTTTTGTGTATGGTGTAAGAAAAGCTCCCAGTTTTAATCTTCCATATATGGCTAGCAAGTCATCTCAGCACCACTTATTAAATAGGGAGTCATTTCCTCTTTGCTTGTTTTTGTCAACTTTATCAAAGATCAAACAATTGTAGATGTGTGGCATTATTCCTGGGCTCTCTATTTTGCTCCATTGGTCTTTGTGTTTGTTTTTGTAGAAATATCATGCTGTTTTGGTTATTGTAGCCCTGTAGTATAGTTTGAAGTCGACAACATAATGCCTCCAGTTATGTTCATTTGTTTAGAATTGCCTTGGTCATTTAGGCTCTTTTTTGGTTCCTTATAAATTTTACAATAGTTTTTTTCTAGTTATGTGAAGAATGTTATTGGTAGATTAATAAGAATAGCATCAAATCTGTACATTGCTTTGGGCAGTTTGGCCATTTTAATGGTATTGATTCTTCCTATTCATGAGCATGGAATGTTTTCCATTTGTTTGTATCATGTCTGATTTCTTTGAGCAGTGTTTTGTAATTTTCATTGCAGAGATATTTCACCTCCCTGGTTAGCTGTATGCCTAGGTATTTTATTCTTTTTGTAGGAATTGTGAATGAGATTGTGTTCTTGTTTTGGCCATCAGCTCAGATGTTGTTAGTGTATTCTGAAACTTTGCTTAAGTTTATCAGCTCAAGGAACATTTGAACAGAGGTAATGGGATGTTCTAGATATAGAATCATGTCACCTGCAAACAGGGATAGTTTGACTTTCTCTCTTCTATGTGGATGCCTTTTATTTCTTTCTCTTGCTGTGGCAAGAGATGTCCAATACTGTGTTGAATAGGAGTGGTGAGAGAGGGCATCCTTGTTTTTTGCTGATTTTCAAGACAAATACTACCAGCTTTTGCCCATTCAGTATGATGTTGGCTGTGAGTTTGTCATAGATGGCTCTTATTATTTTGAGATATGTTCCTTCAATGCTTAGTTTTTTGAGTATTTTAAACAACAAGGTATGTTAAATTTTATTGAAAGCCTCTTCTGCATCTGAGATTATACTGAGATAATCATGTAGTCTTTGTCTTTAGTTCTGTTTATGTGAGAAATCACATTTATTGACTTGTGTATGTTGAACCAACCTTCCATCCTAGGGATAAAGCCTACTTGATTGCAGTGGATTAGCTTTTTGATGTGCTACTGGATTTAATTTGCTAGTACTTTGTTCAGAATTTTTTGCAGCTATGTTCATCAAAGACATTGGCTGGATGGTTTTGTTGTTGTTGTTGTTGTTGTTGTTGTTGTCTGTCAGGTTTTGGTATCAGGATGTTACTGGCATCATAGAACAGATTGGGAGGAGTCATTCCTCCTCACTTTTTGAAATAGTTTCAGTAGAAATAGTACCAGCTCTTTTTTGTATATCTGGTAAAATCTGACTGAGAATTTATATTGTTCTGCTTGTTTTTTGATTGGTAGGCTATTTATTACTGATTCAGTTTTGGAGCTTATTATTGGTCTGGTCAGGGATTAAATTTCTTCCTCGTTCAGTCTTGGTAGAACGTATAGGTCCAGGAATTTATTCATTTCTTCTAGCTCTTCTAGTTTGTGAGTAAAGAGGTGTTTGTTGTTGTCTCTGATGGTTATTATATTTCTGTGGGGTCACTGGTAACATTCCCTTTGTCATTTCTAATTGTGTTTATTTGAATTTTCTTTCATTTTTTGTCCTCAAAGAATTTCTTGATTTCTTCCTTTATTTCATTGTTTACCCAAACGTTATTCAAGAGCAGGTTGTTTAATTTTCATGTGATTGTATGATTTTGAACAATTTTTTAGTATTGGCTTTTATTTTTATTGCACTGTGATCAAGTGTGGTTGGTATGATTTCAGGGTTTTTTTGTTGTTTTTTTTTAATTTGCTGGGCTTTGTTTTATGTTTGATGGTGTGGTTGACTTTACAGTATGTATCATATAACAATGAGAATAATATATATTCTGTTTTTTTTGAATGGTGAGTTCTGTCGATGTCTATCAGGTCCATTTGATCCAGTGCTGAGTTCAGGTCTTGAATATCTTTGCTAATTTTCTGTCTTGATCTAATATTATCAGTGGCAGTGTTGAAGTTTCCCCCTATTATTGTGTGGGAATCTAAGTCTCTTTTTAGATCTCTAAGAACCTGATTTATAAATATGGGTGCTGTTTTGGTGGGTGCATATATATTCAAGATAGTTAGATCTTCTTGTTGCATTGAACCCTTTCCGTTATGTAATTATCTTTGTCTCTTTTTATATGTTGGTCTAGTCTGTTTTGTCTGAAATTAGGATTGCAACCCTGCTTTTTTGTATGTTCTCCATTTGCTGGTAGATTTTTGTCTGTCCCTTTATTTTGAGTCATTGCATTTGACATGGGTCTCTTAAAGACAGCATAACATAGGATCTTGCTTCTTTATTCAGCTTGCCACTCCGTGACTTTTAATTGGGGGGCATTTAGCCTATTTACATTCAAAGTTAATATTGATATTCATGAATTTATTCTGCCATCATGATATGAGATAGTTATTATGCAAACTTGTTTGTGTGGTTACTTAATTGTGTCACTGGTCTGTGTACTTGAGTGTGTTTGTAGTGGCTGGTAATGATCTATCCTTTCCACATTTAATGCTCATTTCAGGAACTCTTGTAAGGTAGGTATTGCAGTAACAAATTCCCTCAGCAGAAAAATGAATACTAAAAAATATGTGTGCTGGGCACAGTGGCTGACACCTGTAATTCCAGCACTTTGGGAGTCTGAGACGGGGATCACGAGGTCAGAAGATTGAGACCATCCTGGCTAGCACAGTAAAATTCCATCTCTACTTAAAATACAAAAATTAGCCAGGCATGGTGTTGCGCACCTGTAGTCTCGGCTACTCAGGAGGTTGAGGCAGGAGAATTGCTTGAACTTGGGAGGCAGATGTTGCAGTGAGCTGAGATCATGCCACTGCACTCCAGCCTGGGTGACAGAGAGAAACTTCAAAAAAAAAAAAAAAAAAAAAAAGTAATGCTTACTCTACACCGATTAGAATGACCAAAATTCAGAACACTGACAACACCAAATGCTGGCAAGGATGTAGAGCAAAAGTAACTTTTGGGGGATCGATCCAAGATGGCCGTTTAGGAACAGCTCAGGATTGCAGTTCCCAGTGAAAGTGCAGAGGGTGAGTGGACGCCGCATTTTTATTGCCCACAGACTAGGAAATTCGCAGGCGGAGGAACTCCACGGGTCACCAGCGTGGCTGTTTCAGCCAGCACGGCTGTGCCAGCCAGCGCCACTGCTTTGCCCTGGGGGCTGCTTTGTCGGCGCCCTCACCCCAAAGCAGCGGTTCTCTGTAAAAAATGCACCAGTCCGGGTGCCCTTTTGGCTGGCAATTGGAGCCACGGGAAGTTGCCCATTCGTCTGTTTAAAAAGGGGACTGAGCAGGGAACCAGGACAGTAGATTCCAGGGCAAAAAAAGCGCCACGAATATCAGTGCCGATGTTTAAGCCAGCACAGTGACTTGCCGCAGGGGAAAACACACAGACCTTGGTGCCTCTTCAACAGGCGACTGTAACACCAACTTAAAAAA
>NW_016107429.1:2599207-2600516 GCF_001604975.1 Cebus imitator | reverse complement strand
CAGCCAGAGAGAAAGGTCGGGTTACCCACAAAGGGAAGCCCATCAGACTCACAGCAGATCTCTCAGCAGAAACCCTACAAGCCAGAAGAGAGTGGGGGCCAATATTTAACATCGTTAAAGAAAAGAACCTTCAACCCAGAATCTCCTATCCAGCCAAACTAAGCTTCATAAGTGAAGGAAAAATAAAATCCTTTGGGAACATGCAAGTACTCAGAGATTTTGTCACCACCCGGCCAGCTTTATAAGAGATCCTGAAAGAGGCTCTACACATATAAAGGAACAACTAGTATCAGCCACTCCAAAAACATGCCAAATGGTAAAGAGAATCAACGCAAGGAAGAATCTGTATCAACTAAAGAGCAAAACAGCCAGCAAGCACCAAAATGGCAGTATCAAATTCACACATAACAATATTAACCCTAAATGTAAATGGACTAAATGCCCCAATCAAAAGACACAGACTGGCAAATTGGATAAAAAGCTAAAACCCAACGGTGTGCTGTATCCAGGAACCCATCTCACATGCAAGGATACACAAAGGCTAAAAATAAAAGGATGGAGGAAGATTTACCAAGCAAATGGAGAGCAAAAAAAAGCAGGAGTTGCAATTCTCATCTCTGATAAATTAGACTTTAAAGCAACAAAGATCAAAAGAGACAAAGAAGGACATTACATAATGGTAAAAGGATCAATACAACAAGAAGAGCTAACGATCCTAAATATATACGCACCCAATACAGGAGCACCCAGATACAGAAGGCAAGTTCTTAATGACTTACAAAGAGACTTAGACTCCCACACAATTATAGTGGGAGACTTCAACACCCCATTTTCAATATTAGACAGATCAACCAGACAGAAAATTAACAAGGATATCCAGGACTTGAACTCAGACCTGGACCAAGCAAACCTAATAGACATCTACAGAACTCTCCACCCCAAATCCAAAGAATATACTTTCTTCTCAGCACCACATCACACCTACTCAAAAATTGACCACATAATTGGGAGTAAATCACTCCTCAGCAAATGCAAAAGAACAGAAATCATAACAAACAGTCTCTCAGACCACAGTGCAATCAACTTAGAACTCAGAATTCAAAAACTAACCCAGAACCGCACAGCTTCATGGAAACTGAAAAACTTGCTCTTGAATGTTGACTGGATAAACAATGAAATGAAGACAGAAATAAAGATATCCTTAAAACCAACGAGAATGAAGACACAACATACCAGAATCTCTGGGACACATTTAAAGCAGTCTCTAGAGGAAAATATATAGCAATAAGTGCCCACATGAGAAGCAAGG
>NW_016107429.1:2573302-2597102 GCF_001604975.1 Cebus imitator | reverse complement strand
CAGTTAGAATGGCGATCATTAAAAAATCTGGAGACAACAGATGCTGGAGAGGATGTGGAGAAATAGGAACACTTTTACACTGTTGGTGGGAGTGTAAATTAGTTCAACCATTGTGAAAGACAGTGTGGTGATTCCTCAAGGACCTAGAAATAGAAATTGCATTTGACCCAGCAATCCCATTACTGGGTATATATCCAAAGGATTATAAATCGTTCTACTATAAGGACACATGCACATGAATGTTCATTGCAGCACTGTTTACAATAGCAAAGACCTGGATCCAACCCAAATGCCCATCAATGATAGACTGGACAGGGAAAATGTGGCACATATACACCATGGAATATTATGCAGCCATCAAAAACGATGAGTTTGTGTCCTTTGTAGGGACACGGATGAACCTGGAAACCATCATTCTCGGCAAACTGACAGAAGAGCAGAAAACCAAACACCGCATGTTCTCACTCATAGGCGGGTGTTGAACAATGAGAACACATGGACACAGGAAGGGGAGCACTACACACTGGGGTCAGTTGGGGGAAATAGAGGAGGGATGGTTGGGGTGGGGAGCTGGGGAGAGATAGCATGGGGAGAGATGCCAGATGTAGGTGATGGGGAGAGAGGCAGCAAATCACACTGCCACGTGTGTTCCTATGCAACAATCTTGCATGTTCTTCACATGTACCCCAAAACCTAAAATGCAATAAAATAAATAAATGGGGAAAAAAAGTAACTTTCATTCATTGATGGTGGGAATTCAACATGGTATAGCTAATTTGGTATACAATTTAGCAGACTTTTACAAAGATAAACATATTCTTATTATATGATCCAGAAATCACTCTAGTTGATACTCAAAGGAATTGAAAGTGTGTCTATAGAAAAACCTGCAAATAATTGGTTATAACAGCTTTATTCATAATTGCTAAAGCTTGGAAGCAACCAAGATGCTATGGAGCAGGTAAACAGATAAATGAAACTGTGGTACATCTAGATAATAGAATATTATTTAGCATAAAATACTGGCTATTAAACCATTATAAAAAATACATAGGGGAAAGATAAATGCATATTATTAAGTGAAAGAAGCCAATTTGAAAATACTACATTCTATAGGTTTCCAAATATATAACAAGTTGGGAAAGTTGAAACTATGGAGAAAGTAAAAAGATCAATTGTTTTCAGAGGTTGAGAGGAGGGAGGAATAAATAGGTGGAGCCCCAAGGAATTTTAGGGCAGTGAAGGTACTCAAACTACTCTGTATAATACCATAATTGTGGATGTGTGTAATTATAAACTTTTGGCTGGGCGCAGTAGCTGACACCTGTAATCCCAGCACTTTGGGAGGCTGAGGTGGGCAGATCACCTGAGTTCGAGAGTTTGAGACCAGCCTGACCATCATGGAGAAACCCTATCTCTAGTAAAAATACAAATAATTAGCTGGGTGTGGTGGCATATGCCTGTAGTCCCAGCTACTCAGGAGGCTGAGGCAGGAGAATAGCCTGGGAGATGAAGGTTGCAGGGAGTGGAGATTGTGCCATTGTACTCCAGCCTGGGCAACAAGCATGAAACTCCATCTCAAAAAAATAAATAAAAAATAAAATATAAATATAAATAAATAAATAAATTTGACCATTAACATAGAATGTACAACATCAATAAACTATAGAGAAATGTAAACTATAGATTCTGGATAAGAAACTGAATTCTGGGTAAGGACAATACGTCAGTGTAGGTTCAGCCATTTTTAACAATGTATCACTCTTGTGTGACATATTGCTATGTGAGGAGTCATGTGCATGTAGGGGAAAGGGGTGGATGGAAAAATCTCTTTTCATTCAATTTTTATGTTAACCTAAAAGTGCTCTAAATAATAATGTCTATTAAAAATGAATATTTTCATTGTGTGAAATAGCTGACCTTTGTCGGCCATAGGTGATCAACTCTGGTCCCATTTAAGAATGTGTCAAGTAACTAATATAAAATATACAGTTGATCTGAAGGATATGACACAAATGTAAACTCCTATATTTGCTGTTAAGAAAAGCTGACCTATTTAAGAATCTATTTATATTGCAGTAATGCTTCAAACATCTTATCTAATGGTGCCATGTGATAGAAAACTATCACTATGAAGCTTATTTTCTAATAGATAAAGCTTTATGAGGACCATCTGTCCCTGAAAACAGTTACAGCTTTATGCCAGTCAACAGATAAGACCGCACTTCTGTTGTTTTTGTGATGTTCTTAATTTCTTATGCAGACCAGAGAACTAACCATCACTTTCATTATTATTTTGATGTTTTAATATACTTATGTTTTAGTACAACTGCTTTCTAAATATTAGAAAAAGAAGGAATGCCAACCAGGAAGTAGATACTATACAAGACTTAAAGAAAATGTCTGGAATCATGAATTTTATTTTCAGTAACAATACGATACCAATTGTCATAATATTAGCTGATGGTTTCTTTTATTTGCAAATGAAAAATGCCATAAACAGTTCTCATTTTCTCAGTTGAAAGTATTTTTATGGTTTTGGAAGATGTTCTATCATAACATAAAGACATTTTTTCTAAAGCAGACGTTTGGAGGAATAAAATTTAAAATTTTACCAATATGAAGCAGATGTTATAGTGAACGAAAAGACATTTCTTCATCACTGCCCTTGAATGATTATATCGATCAACAGCATATTGAACCTACAAGATAAACTTGATCTGTTGTAGGAAAAAGAGATGGAAGATTTTATTATTTCTCTGCATGTTGCAATTCAAAATAAATATAAAAGTAAATTATATATTATTTCTGTTGTGTTTGCCTTTATTATTTTCAGAATTATTTACTGGGTGCCTATTTCAGGCACTCGGCTACACATCGGGACATATTATCAAGAAGATGCCTGTGCCCATGACTCTTCTCTCCTTTTCAACTCTAAATATAGACCTATGCAAATAAACCCCAATGCAGTTTCAGATATCTCCTAAGCTAGATGAATGCAATAATTCAATTATATGAATTGAAATTTTATGATTTTGTACTTATACTCTACCTCTTTGATTTGACATGTGAATAGTAGTCTAGAATATGTTATTTCCCTTCTGTTCTAGATGATGAACTTAGATTTCTAAGGCACTATGTTTTATGGATTATACTTAATCTCTTCTGTGAGTTTAGCCCCAGTGTATGATTCCACTTATACACTGTTTCAGATCCTCTAGATCTCAGCCGTCTTCAAGCTTTTTATTCCAAGCCAAGCGCACAGCATGTTAATCAAATATGTTTGAATTCTGATCAACCTCTATGAATACAACCATTCTTGAGAAGGTACATGTCTTACATCATGCCCAGGACTTCCTACTGATGCTAAAGCTTTGGTTATCAGAGGTACCATTTGTGTATCAGAGGTACACAACCTAGAACTCCAATATATGGGGTGAACTTTTAGCTGAAGGGACTAATGGAACACTTCTGCTTTCTTTGCTTGGGAGATAAAGGTTTTAGGAGATATCTGGAACTGGATTGGGGTTTGTTTGCAATAGATATCTGGAACTGCACTGGAGTTTATTTGCATAGGTCTCAGAAGGACTTACTGAGATGCACTGGGTTGGACCGCTGAGTGTGAGTAACCAGTCACACTTCATGTTAAGCAGTAGTCAGCTCAGCAATGGATACTTTATTGATTTTTCTTCCTCCTCTGACTCACTTCCCTTTTCTCTCGTTTGGCGTCCCTGGTACTTTAACTCCCTAGTAGAGTAATGGCATATTATTTTTGCCTCAGGATCTGCTTTCTGGGAAATCCAGGTATAAATTTCTTTTCTTTCTGCAGATTCTGGCAAACAGATTTAAATATCTGGAATCTAATAAATTCCTCCTCTGTTCCTTGCCTCATGTAACCCTTACCACTGGCGGAATTGCCATGAAGCCATTAAGTTCAGGCCCTTCATATGCACAGGCCGCTTATACCTGATTTTATATTTCAATGTTTATGTTTTGTTAAAATACATACATATCTAGGTGATCAATTGTATAACCTTAAGCCCTGAAAGAAACTGGCTCTCCTCCTAGCTATCCTACTGTCATGTGACTTCCCACACATTCCAACTTCTAGAAAATTACCTGTCTGTATCCTATGTAGGTTGTTAATGTCCTCAGTGCCACAGGCTTTTGAGGTCCTGCTAGTCTCATTTTCCTCCCAGTGGGGAGACTTCATTGAGAGGTCCCACTTGGTGTCAGGTCTGACAACACTTACAACCAGCTGCGGCAACACTTGGTTCCAGGGGCAGGTGCCTAGAGCAATAGACTCAGAGTTTCACAAACCTATTGTGGCACCTGGGCCTTGGAGTGCAGACACACTCTCTGTTTCAGGATTGGATGTAGGTTGCCCACAGTCAGGATCTGTGACTCTGAGGCAACTCCAAGAAGCTCGAACCCAGGGGCCGGGTTGTAGCTGTGATTCTACTCCTGGGTGGCAGGGCACAGCATTGGCCCAAATCCAGGGAAGAGGAGGTGCTCTGCAGGTTTGGGCACAGGGTACAGGACACGGCTGTAATTCAAGAAACAGAGCTAATAGGGCTCAGTGGCAACTTGGGTCACATGAAATGAAAGTCCATGTAGTCATGACTCTAGACCCTGCGTTGACTGGGCTCAGCAATGTCCTAGGCTCTGTAAAAACCAGATGCAACAGCAGGCAGGACCCTAGACTGTCAGAGCACAGCTGTTGTTTGAGCCTTTGGGGGCAGAGAACAGCACCGTCATTACTCTACTTCCATGGAAAGTGTCTCAACAGCTCAGAATCTAGGGGACTAGTCCAGCTCCAGGAAAGCAGAATAATAGAGTTGTTTGGCTATGGAGTGGAGTGTCTCCGCTCAGCTACTGTGGTGTTTCCCTTGACAGAGTACCACATCAGCTCAGCCGTGGGATGTGCAGCTGCTCAGCTAGACTAGGGCACCGATTCCCCAGGAGGCGATGTGCTTCTTCAGCTTAGATGAGGGGGCACGGCTATTCTGGGCAGTCTAGGTGCCTTTTCCATGGGATGCAAGACAGTGCCTCAGCTTAGGTATTGGGGTGTGTTACCACTCTGAGTGGCCAAGATGTGTTTCCTGAGATGCAGGACAGGGCTTCGGCCCAGGCACCGGGAGGCATGACTGCTATGAACAGACAAGGTACTGTTTTCCCAGGAGGTAGAGAACTGCTTCAGCTTTGGCCTGAGGAGACGATGGGAAGGGGCGGGAAAAACATCTCCACCCACGTTTGGCCCCATGGGAATGGTGTAACAGCTTAGTCTGGGGGTGTCGAGGCTCTGGGCTGGGGCGATTCAGCAGGGCTTAGACTCAGGGATGAAGGGGGGCCCTGGGTAATTACCCCCAGAGCAAGGCGCACACCGGTGGTAGTTTCAGTTGCAAAACAGCATAGTGCAGTAGCGAGTCTGGCCACAGTGGGGCGGGGACTCAGTGTTGCTCCTTCCCTGGGAGGACGCCATGTGGACTCCAGGCGACAGCCTCGGCTGGGCTTAGCGTCCGTGAGGACTGCAGAGGACCCCAGAGGAGAGCCTGTATTTGTCCAAGGCGTCAGTGTGGGCTGCTGGGACTCTCTTGCTTGTCTCCTCACTGTGGGGAGAAGGTCCTCCTGGTTCCCAGCTAGTCCTGGTGTGGTGACGTGGTGGGGGCCCAGTGCTTCCGTCCGTTCTCTACGTGGCCATCCTGAGTTTCCACGCTCTCCAGGTTGTCTGTTACTCCTCTTATGCACTCCAGCATTTTATACCAGTTTTTTTTTTTTTTTTTTTTTTTTTTTTTTTTTTTTTTTTTTTTTTTTTTTTTTTTTAATGTAGGTTTTAAAATTGTCTTGACTATCTTTGTGAGGGTGATGGGTGCTCCGGACTTACAGTCGGCCGATACTTGAGGTAACGTCTCAAATATTACCCTTGTTTCTTCTTTCTCTCTCACAAAGAGTTGGCTATAACGTTTATTCTTTTCTCCAAGGAAGCCAATCGTATGTGTATTCAGTTACTGAATAAGCCGCAAAACTAGAGTTAGAGTTGATGTCTATTCTTCTCAGTTCTAAGAAGCGACTATATTCATATGCTGAATCTTGTGAATAAAATCATAAATGTAACAACCCCAAAATAACCTACAGACCTGGTAGATAAATGAAGAAAAAAAGCTACAAATACAAATCATTCAATAAGCTGAAAAATGCTGGGAGAAACTACAGTTATATTTTCTGCAATAGTCGTTAATGCAGATCTAGTATTTATAGATCATTCCTCTGCCATACATATTTCTACATCTTTAAGATTTGGTCGTATCCTCAGTTAGTATATCTCTTTTCCAAATAGGGTGACATCAAACTTTAATTCTTGTTATCAGAGTCTTCTGGATTCATTTTAATTTGGTATATTTTTATCCTAATAAGTTATAAGAATTGATATTTTGTGACTGTTATCATTTATTAGACATCTTCCAAAAAACAAAGAAGAAATTTAAAATAGTTTTCATTTTATCATCCTAGAACTTATTTCAGCATCACTTATCAGTTATTCATCTATGCTAAAAATGGCTAAAATAATAAAAATAGACAAAAAAACGAACGCAGAAGGATCATACAAAAGCAAAATAAAGTATTACAATCTTCAAAATTTTTTTATTTGATTAAACCATTAAAATTCTGGCTTTTAATTTTTTCTGTTCATGTCATCGAGAAAAATCATGACAAAAGGAGGAATTTCATAATCATTAAATGAGTACAAAGAGACCTGCAGAAATACCTGGATTCTAATAACGATGGTGGTAGTAATTATATTTTACTAGTCTTCATATAATGCTATCTTAAATGAATTTTCTCAAATGAGTAAAAGGCCAAGGGCTTTTTCTTTCTTCTAAGTCGTTTTTCCTGACAAATAAGAATGGAGAATAACGGTAGAAGAGTTTTGAGTAGAGTGTGGGATATTTTAAATATCCAATACAATGACTGAGAGAGGAAAATAAGCCAAAAACACACAGGATTTTTCAGTTGTGCTCCGTGATTGTAAAATCAAAGCTATACTTCTTATCCTTTCACATGTCTTGTTCCCCACAAAAATACTATTATACTGAATGGTTTTATGATTTTTTTAATGCTGAAGCTCTCGGGTGCAGAAAAATCCAGTCAAGTTTCCCTTTCCCACTCCTCCTTTTCGTCTTGTCACTAGAGGGGAAAGAGGCATTTGTCTTGCTCCCAGGAAGAAAAATTTATTTAATTCCAATATGAAAGTCTGCTTCTAGATTTAAAAGATTACTCGACCCATGGAAAACAGCTAATTGTGAAATAGCTTTTAAAAACTCTTCTAAGTTTTCAAATACTAAAAGCCTTTGCTGTTTTTGTTTTTGCAATACAGAAAACTATGTTTCTTAAACATGGAAGATACAGCTTTTCCTTTCTCTGTGCTGAGAAGACTATGAGGAATTAAGATGCATCTATTTCTTAAATTATTCATTTCTTTCCATGTCTTATAATTTTTGGTATCTAGAAATGAAATGTGGTGATCTTATCTATGTACTGTACCTCATGTCATAATATGATCATTAATAGAGTTCAATCTCATTATCAAAAGATAGTTTAATCAATAAATTATATGGTCATCCTAACGTTAAAATGCTAGAATTTTCTAAAGTGCTCATAGAAGTGCTAGTCTATCACCAGACAGACTATCCTTAGGATCACTTTAGGTAAAAGTAAATGTAAATCAGGCAAACAATTATGCTTATACAATCAGCATTACTGATACCTTCCAGGGAGAAGTAGTATAATTACTTTCTTTCTTTCAGATAGTTCTAGACATGGCTGTAATAAAGAGCTAAAGATGTTTATTGTCTAAGTTGAGAGCAGCTGAATGGATTAAATTAGATAATTACCAGCTGTTACTCACTTCAGAAATTGGCTGGAACTCAGAAAAGAGCCTAAGAGAGTTGTAATGACATGGTTTGATACCCAGGTGTCAGAGAGTTGCAAGAAAAGCGAGATTTATCAAGTTAAGTAATATGAACCTTAGAATAATACCAACTTTCATGAGGTTCTGCAAACCCTATTCCTAATATTAACACTCAGAATCATGAGATTTGGACAACAATCATGATTTTGTGGGTTTAATAGCTATTTGTAAATTGAACAGCCATCCTTCCGAATCTTTGTATGGACTTAAAATCTCTCTCTCTCTCTCTCATTATATATATAAACACTGCATTAAAGCTATACATATAAACACTCCATTAAAGAGTTACATGATTTTTCCAAACTTCTGTTGGTGATAATATTTTCATATTTATGTTACTTATTATATTTCTGTATTTCTACCACTGCTGATTATATTTCTAGAAGTACTGCTTATTTCTTAGCACTGCTGATTAGAGATATGGGCAATTTGAATTTTTCCCTCATAGTTTATTCATTGATGTTTTTTCCACTGTGATTATTATTATTTTTTTTTGGCTGTCTTCACTTGTATAATGTGACATTTGTTCACATTTTTGAGATGTAAGTGAATATATTACTATTGATAAGGAAATGCTCGAGTGCTTCCATTATAATGTAAATAAGTTGTCTGTAATAAAGGATTTTTGATTGATCATCATGATTTATTAAAATGGTACACCGCATATAGCTATACTGAAATACTGTGATATATAAGTGTGATAATTCTGAAAGAAAGTTTTGAACGCTACCATTTCAGTATGCTTTAAATAGTGACTTTGTTCTCATTATACGATAAAACAAACGTGTCAAGTGTAGAAGGTGGTACTATGTCACTCATATGTTCCCTCTGTTTAGTCTAGACCTGAAATTAATAAAGGCTTTAAATGTGGGAAATTTCAAAGGGTTCCTTTTAACTTTACAAATTGTGTTCTGTTTTTTAGAACCACAATTATTTCATTAAAATGGCTTCAATTTAAGTCTGTATCAGGGCCAAAAAATAAAATGTGAGATTTTGTCATTTACAAATGAAGACTTGACACAATGCTTTTTTTGTTTGTCAGGACATCCATAAGCTGCTAAATAATGAGGTCAATTCTTCTTCTGTTAAAGGACATGCAAGTTCAACTCTATGGGATAATCAGCTTCACTATTTTTCTGTATTTAGTGTCTTGATTTTCCTTCAAGTAAGTCACATTATTTTTCATATAACATCTCTTCATGTAAAGGTGTAATCGTGTATACATTAGTATAAATTAATACAGAAAATAATTTAGGGAAAACTGGTAAAGCACAGACTATGTTCAGGATAGTTAAGTCAATAAAACTCTCCTAAGTCTTCCTTACAATAAAAGCATTTTTATTTTTATTGAGTCCCACATGTTATTTCTTCAGGATAGCATATCATTGGGCTTTGGTACCAATGTAGCTACATATATTAAATCATTAAAAAAAAAACAATAGCTTATGATGAGCGATTGCAATGCCAAAATGCAAAATATAAACTAGATCTCTCCTTCCATACTTACACAGCAGACTGTCTCTCCTAAAACAAAAGCCATAATCCAGGGCACATTAAGATTTGTTTCTAATTGTTGCTCCCCTGTTAGCTCTTCAAGGGAAGATAACATAATTTGTAATGTTGTAAAGGAGGAATTTATGGATTATATGTTATGAATCTAACATGAGATAATCCAAAGCTTCTCATTATTCAATAAAAACTTCTCTGTCCCAAGCAATCATTTCACAATATGTCCTCCTCCACTCAGACTTGTGCTTTGCATGCCAAGTATGTTGACTCAGGTGTTTGTTCATCATGTACATTTCTTTATATTTAATTTTGATTCACAGTCCAGCTGGCATCATACTTCTGCCACAAGACATCCCTTCCTTACCATGCAGGTCATTACCTGATTACCCTGACTATATTCTCCATTTTTTGCCAATATGTTCATGAAGCTTTTCCCAATTTCCCTGCCATCAAGTACCTCAGGAAGTATCCACATAATCTTATACTTAATCTTAAAAAAAATGGACAAATAATCATAATCATAGGACAAAGAGATCATATTTTTAATATGAAAATTCTCTTCCACTATTATTAATCTTTACTTTTTTCCACAATGCTCAACATCGACCACCACATAATATATGTATTTGTTTAATCTCCTTTCCCTTCCACTAGAATGTTAACTTCACACATAAGGAGACTGTTTTATTTACTGCTGCTTCCCCTGAGCCCATCATGGTGCCTGACACAACTCCATAAACATTTGCTGATTTATTGCATGAAGGACAAAAGGATGTACTATAGTATTAGATGAAAGAAACATAGTTTAAAGATCAACAAAAATAGATCACAAAGCATTTTATCTTCTGGTTTTTGTCATTTATGATGTTTGTATCAATGTTGATAGAATATTTAAATGAATTTAATCACATATGTAAATTCAGAACCTACGTTTCCTTTTTATACATAGGTTCTACATCATACTACTACAATCATATTTGAGCAGTTCTTCAAAAACTGATTTGCTTTTCTCATCCTGTACCCCTTTGACTATTCAGTGAGATTACGTAAGAGAGAATAAATTGTTTAAATATTAATAATATTGTTACTCAAATTTCACCATTTACTAAGTTTTTTTAAAAATATAAGCTGCTTTTGAGGGGTAGGTCTATTATTCTTGTTTTGATACTTGAGCTTCTGATTCTATGTGAATTTATGTACCACTTCCTAGGGAATTCTGACATAATCACATTAATGTAATCATTCTTGATTTGGCTTTATTTAGGAACTCGTGAAATGTCCTCAATTAATTTCATTTTATTGGCAAATTCTTAACACTCCTTTGAATAATTTATTTTTATTATTTTTAGTATAAGAACATTGAAAAAGGGAGTTCACAAACCTTAAGAAATATTATTGCAAGTGAACTTTAGAATTGATACTCACATTTCCTTTAAAAATGGAACCTACTAACCTTTATGTCAAGCAACTTCCAAATAACTTCATACAGTAATTAAAATTCTAGTTTCTTTCCTGAGATTATCTATATTAATGTAGTTTATGAAACAAGAAATACAGTTTAATTTTAGTCACATTACCATTAAGAAGCTCTTTAAAACATCTTATTGTGATCCTTCCTATTAGATTTTAATCTGCGGATTATAAAACTGGAGACTGAGTAACTAGTTGTCTTAATTTATTTAAGAGAAAATTATGCTCATACAACAGGCACACCCACAAACACACACACTTAAGGGAGTGGAATACACTTAAAAACAAAACTGTAAAGTAGTAATCTTAGTAATTTTTATGTTACAGAATTAGTTAAAATAAATTAAAACCAACAAGGTAAAAAAGATGTTTTTGATTGTCACACTCTCTAACAAAACAGGAAAGTATAGTCTTGATCCTGTAAATTAATTTGGTGATTTAAGTATGCATTAATTATGAGATAGGCAGTGAGTACTTCATTTTCATTTTTGATTCAATAAGAAAAACTCAAGTAAGCACATTTTCTCACTTTACCAAGCACACCTAAGCTGTATCTGTGATACAGTAGTCATCAATATTAGACTCAAAGAGAACCTCATTGGGTCAAATTTCAGGAGCAAGCACCACATGATTAGGAAAAACAGACTACTATGGCGAAATTGTATATCCATATTACAGTGCTTATGTCCATTTTCTTAGTATTAACATACAAAAAATCTCAAATGTCTGAAGCCAGAATGGAATAGTTGAAATATCTGTGGAATTTGAGAGAAACTATACAGTTTATATGTAATTGTACACATATACACTTTTTTGGGAGAAAGATTAAGAAAACGAGAGAAAGAAGAGATAATGAGGAAAATAGGATATGATAACAGCGAAAGAATACTCAGATTCAAGAAACAGCTTTCAGCATTTTTGAGACTACAAGATTTGAGAAAAATCTGGGGATATTGAATAGAGGTTATAACATTCTTAGAAAGAGAAGAAAAATTGGACCTAACAGATAACAGTAAAACGTTTTGTTACTCCACATTAGAATATAAGCAGCTTTGGAGAAGAAGTCTTCTTTTGTTAATTAATGTGTCCTGAATTTTTTACCACAAAGTCTGGCACATAGTAGCTCTTCAATAAATATTTCTTGAATAAGTTTAATGAATATGAATAAGTTTAATGAATATGAATAAGTTTAATGAAGAAATTAGGTTTTTTAATAGATCCACTGAAATTAATTCCTAACTTAATTACATAGATTCAATGGTTTCATAGAAAAGAGAAATTATCTTGTGTTAATTAGGTATTTGAAATAAATTGGTTGATTTTAAGTTAGTCGATTTTCAGATAGCTAGAAATATAGAGTGAGGCATAGCTCTTTAATTTTTTATTTTAATACTATATTAGTTTGCTAGGACTCCCATTACAAACTAACACAGACTAGGGTAGCTTCACTAACATAAATTGTGTTTTTTTCCACAGTTCTTGAAGTGAGAAGTCCAAGGTCCAAGTGTTGGCAGGTTTGGTTTCTTCTGAGGCCTCTTTCCTTGGCTGACAGATGGCTATCTTCTCTTTGTGCCCTCACATGGTCCTTTATTTGCGTTTGTGTGTCCTCTATTTTTTTAAAATTATACTTTAAGTTTTGGGGGTACATGTGCAGAAAGTACAGGATTGTTACATAGGTATACACATGCCATGGTGGTTTGTTGCATCTATCCCCCCGTCATCTACATTAGGTATTTCTCTTACTGTTATCTTTCCCCAATCTCCCTACTCCCTGCTATCCCTCTCCTATCACCCTGGGCCCCCAACAGGCCCCAGTGTGTGATGTTCCCCTCCCTGTATCTATGTGTTTCCTCTTTTTATAAAGACATTTGTCAGATTGATTAGGGCACATCCACATAACCTTATTTAACCTTCATTACTTCTTTAAAGGCTCTATCTCCAAATTCAGTTATATTTTGAGGAAATGAGGGATGGGACTTCAACATATGAACTTTGGAGGGACACAATTCAGTCCATAACAAAGATTTTCATGAAATGGTTGTTGTGTGTCACTCACTGTCCTAGGTCCTACAGATATAGAAATAAAAGATGCACTCTCCGGCTCCACCTAGCATACATCTCAAGAAAAACAACAAGAAAAGAAAAACAGTCAAGACACACAAACAGTCATTTGCAATACAGGGAAAATGATACGCTGGAGATTCAGTTATTCACAGGGCATGGGTATCTAGTGAACCCTGAAGAGATAGAGAGAAATGCCTGGAGGAATGGTGACTTAGCTGAATTGCTGAATGACAAATGAAAGCTAATCATAGGAAGAGAGAGAAATGCTTTCTAGTCACCAGTCATGGCACTCACCAATATCTTGTTGTCTGAGAGAGTCTAGTGTTCCTGTCGGGTAGTGCACTAATGGCATTGGCAATTGGAGTCATGGAAAAAGTCCATGCTGGGGTTATGTGAAGAGATTTTATTGAGAAAGTTCACCAAAAGAAGCAAGAATTGGATGAGACCTGTCAGAGTATGAGAATGGGTTGAATAAGATCAATTGATCTAAGAGACAGTGAAATTATAGTTCTTTTATTCATATAAGAAATCATGAGTGTTTAAACTAACACAGTGCTGCTGGTTTGAGGTGAAGAGAATACACATCAAGAAGTAAATTAATAATAATACAATCATAATAATGGCTGAGATTTAATGAGGACTTTCAGTATTGTGTTTTGCATTTATTAATAGTTTTTACAACAAACCTATTTGATGTGTATTATTATTGCCATCTCCATTTTACAGATAAGGAAAATGAAGCCCAGAAAGATTAAATGATTCCTTCAATGTCACAGCTAGTACACAGTTTATCAATAACCAAGACAAAACATAAACTTGGGAAATTTGTTTCAGGTATCCATCTTTTAAATCACAATAAGCTTCTGGAGAGAGAAGTTACTTTAATAATACAGACTCAACATTATTGGGTGACTGAAAAGATAAATGTTTAAGAAGAAAGAAATTTAAGATAATTTCTAAGTTTCTGACTTGGGTGGAGGTTACACAGAAAATTGATTTCACTTAGAACAGATTGTAAAATACCCACGAAGCACCAACGTGAAGATTCCAGGAGAGAATATTCTCACTTGATAAGTATCTGGCAGAGAAATCTGAGCTAGAGACCTGGAAACCACAGTTCTGAAGGCAGTAGCTGAAGCTATGGCTTTGTGTGTCCCTCCACCCATGGCAGTCTGTGGTCTAAGAATGACAGGTGGTGAATGAGGTGTTCTGGTGTACATAGCTATCCTCTTGGAAGGATGTTTTGGGCTAAAAATCTTAAATTGAATTGGCTTAAACAACAAGAAAAAGAATTGCTTCAAATAATAAGACCTTGACAATATTGGCAGTTTTCTAGATTGTTTTGTTTAATGGCTCAAAACTGTCATCAAGGGCACAGCTGGTTTTTTTTTTTTTTTTTTTTTTTTCTTTTTTATCTCTATGCTCTACCATCCTTAATTTGGCTCTGCCCTTAGGGTGGCTCTACTATGGTTACAAAATACTTCATCAGTTACAGGCATCATATTAAAATAAGGCAAAATCAGAGAATGTTGCATAAACAACAAATGTCTTTGCTATTGCTAAAAGGCAGAACAAACGCAGAAATGCAGACAGCAAGGATGGCAGAAGTGGAATAAAAATGATAGAGAATGGTACTCTCAGGCAATTCTCGAAAGAAAAATCACATTTTAATTTGCATTGAAAAGATGAGACACTTTTTCTTCCTCTTCCCTCTTCCATCCTCTCCCCTCCCCTCTGTTCCCCACCATTCCCTTCCTCTCCTCTCCACTCTTCTTTCTTTTCATTTTCTTTTCCTTTCACTGAAACTTTTATGGTGAGGTAAAGTACAAATATATGATTAGGCTTTGTGTCCCCACCCAAATCTCATCTTAAATTGTAATTCTCAGGTGTTGAGAGAGAGAGACCCGATTGGAAGTGACTGGATTATGGGGGCAGTTTCCCCCATGCTGCACTTGTGACAGTGAGTGAATTCTCGTGAGATCCGATCGTTTTTTAAGTGGCTCTTTCCCCTTTGCATTTTTCACTCACTCTCTCCTGCCACTTGTGAAGAAGGTAGCTACTTCCCCTTCTGCCATGATTGTTAAGTTTCCTGAGGCCTGCCCAGCCACGTAGAACTGTAAGCCAATTAAACCTTTGTTTATAAATTATCCAGTTTTGAGTAGTATCTTTATAGCCATGTGAAAATGGACTAATACAATTAGAAATCATGGTTTTTCCAAAGAATAGAAAATAAGAACCAAACACAAGTAAAGAATGTTATTTAAATATATTTCACTCTGAAGGAAAATAAAATAAGATGATTGCTAGAAAAGCTCTTAAAGTATTTAGGGAAATCGGTGGATATCTCAAGAGTTCGCTAAACTCCAAAGTAGAATTTGTATGTTTAAAAATTCTAAATACAAAAATATATTTTTGATATTTGATATTCCCTCAAATTACAACAAAAATGTGCAATTACAGAGTTGATATAAATTCCTCTAGTGTGTTTATTCATATGCTTATTAATAAGTATAACCATAATATTCTTTGGAAATCTGTTTTTTCTTTTATTAATACTTGTTGGATATCATTTTATAACAGTGCATGTAGATTTCTCTAATTCCTTTCGATGAATGACTAATGTGCCATCATTTAGCTATAGCATTTGTTACATAACCAAACATTACTCATAAATATTATTTTTAAATGCTTTAATGATATACTCAATAGGGCAATCTTGCATTCATAAATGCATCTTTGTTAAGGATTAATTTCTAGATATGGAATTATTACTCCAAAAAAATCTTTTAAGATTTTTAAATATTGTTAAATATTTCTCATTGACATTTAATGATGAGACTTAAACACTTTTTAGTGTCAAGAAGAAATGATGCCTCCCCTATAAAGTACATATTTCCTGCTATCATCAGAAAGTATTAATCTTTATTTTCTCATCCACAACATGGTATTTTTGCCTTACAATAACACATTCTTCACTCAGCATTATAATAGAATTAGTTTGAACATAGGAATGTTTCACATTTTATGAGGCATTTTGTCTGGTTAATCATTTTTGTCTCTTTCAGCATCTCTCATATTAGGGAGTATAAATATCCATTGAATTCACTTCAATAGGGAGCAAAAGTTAGTAAAAACAAAATTACGGCAGAAAAAAGGAAATACTTTGAGTTAGAATAAATTGCATAATTGTGTTCTAATTTGATCATCTAAAGATGTTTTAAAAACACTCAAATGTATAGCTCTATAAGATATTTTGTACATTATATTTAAAATTTTCTTAATTTCTGAATAATCTTGTGATCCATCAGAAAGCTCTTGAATAACCAAAATGTTCTGAATTATGCAAGTAGAATCATTGATCCTTTGATCATAATATGCTTAAAAGGAAAATAAATTAAGGCCATAATTAGACACAAAGATATCCTTTTATGGAAAATGTATATGGATATTAAGAATTTGCACTATGAAGTATTTGTTAAAAATTGCTTCTTGTAAATACATTCCACTTAAAGCTGACATTCTCCTTTCATCCCTGTGACTGTGGGTTTGATTGTAACATGTCTTGATGAAGCCATATAAAGGTTTAATAAAATCAACTCAGTTGAAAAGTGTAATCCAGAGAAATTACGTTTGTCTTCTATTCTTAGAGCAGGTTGACCAACGTCTACTTTTTTTCAGCCTGGGATGAGATCAGTATGGACATTTCAAAATGGCTTCACAGTGAAGCTTTTTTGCTTTATGCTAATAAGTATAGATCTTAAAATTTAAAAGGGGAACTTTTATCATTTCACAAATATTTAATTGTCATACTAAAGTCAAAGTCAGCTTTGTTCGATTTTCTAAAATAAATCTTGAGTCATTGAGTTAAAGCTTCAGTTGGGACAGCAAACAGCTATTGCTGTATGGTTCAATTACACCATTGTAGCAAATGAACATGAATAAAAGTTACTATGCAGGTACCCAGAACATGTATAGACTATACAAGCATCTCTTCTATTTTACATATTTCTGTATATTGCTTAGAGTTCAAGTAACATGTGAAGAAACTAAAGGGGAAAGTGTTATACTATATTTTTATGTGACTCATTTAGATACACCTTTACATTTCTGTTTGAGCTATAAGGTTATGTGAGACTACCAGTCTCTTGCATGAATTACACATTGCCATTTACTCTTCTACAGGCCCCTTTTATGCATCATAATTGAAATTTGTTACCTAGGCTTCCCTAATACAGCTTTTATGTTCCTTAGTTTAATAAATGTAAAATTAACCATTTATAGTGAATTGGATCACATGTCCATCTATGGAACTGTCTCTGTAGCCATGCAGTGATAAACTAGCTTGAGGTTACAAGCTCACCTCTGTGAAGTGAGCCAGCAAAAACCTGCATAGCAAAAGGTTTTCTAGTCACGCATTATCGCTGAAAAAGGAGAAATACCGTTTCAAAAGAACAAATGCTCTCACATTATGCCTTGAGAAACACTGTAATACCTATTTTCCACGGTTATTTATTTTTTTCCTATTTGAATGTTCAATTAAAAATTAAATCTATTTAGTATATTTAAATGAATAGGGAATAAATATTTCATCAAATATGAAACCTTTGTTGTATATCCACATGCATTTATATAACATATGTATCTATCTATTTTTTGAACTTTCCTTGCAAGTAATTCATATGTTTATGATAGACTCAGTTGTGCATTACATTATAAAGTTATCAGTTATCCATAAAATCCATTTATGCTATTGTCTGATAAAGCACTTTTGATTTTTCTGAGGGGAAGAACAAAACAAGATATAATCTAGAATTTAAGTAGCAACTGCAACTTACAATCTTTAGCTAGGTATTTTCTTCTTAATACCATTTGATCCAAAAGCACAATTTTGAAGATTAAAGTTGTAGGAATTTTATTATTTTTCTAAATGTTATTAAATATATTACTAAGACCTTATATTACATTAAGTAAATTAATGTAAAGCAATTTATAAAGATTTTTCTCATTTTTTTCTCACTTAGTACTTATAATTACCCTAAGGGGATGCAAATGCATTTCTAAATGCAGTTTTTTAAAAGCTGTATCTAAAATGGTTACAAGTGTAGTTGCAGAAACAAACTAAATAAAGCATAAGCCTCTGTCTGAATTAACAAAGAATTTTGGAATACCAAGTATTTTTAAAACTAGTTTAAATTATAGACTACCAAACTATATAAGCACTGGAAGACTATATCACAAGCCTTACTTATAAGAAGTAATTCAAAATCTACTTTGAGAATTTCATGATTTGTCTCAACTTTGAATTGATGACATTTCATTAAAAATATCTTATTCACCCTATAGCTAACACATAAATAATACTATGTTTCTAAAGTTGCATTAGTATTTTTCCCCAACTCCAGTACATTTTGAAAACATACCAAGTGTGCTACCCTCTCCCCATACTCCAGACCATATGGCTTCATTTCAGACTGAGATCATTTTTAGAATGCTATCAAATGCTCTTCAACATAGAAAACCATACTAGTTATTTTCAACTTGTGTCAGGGTGCCTTCAATAAGAAAAATACACATTTATTCCTGTGTGATGGCATTCAGGTAGACTTTGGAGAAAAATCAATACAGTCTGTTTTTTTTTTTTAGTTATTCATAAAGAAAACAGATACAGATGCCACCATCTCTCCACTTCTCATTAGATTGGTATCCGGTCCTCCATTTCTTGTTTTCAATGATTTATGGGCAAAGAATCCTTGCCACTAGCATTGGGTTAGCACTAAAGGTACCAGAATTAGAAAGAAGGTTAAGCCCTTCATCATGTGAGGAAGCATGGAATTAACCTCTGATAGAGATGTATTCTTGGAACTGGGTAGTGGGAAGAAGATGACAGGCACTGAGGAGGTGGAAGATTAGAGCAAGAAAGCTGCTACCAGGGCACACCCTAAAGGCCAGTACAGAATAGCATCCTTCCCACCATCCTCCTACCTCTCATAGAGACACATATTAAAATACAGTAATAACAGATGGAATTGGAATTTAAAATAGCAATATTTCTTCTTTTCTGATCCCTTAGCAAAGATACTTGAGGAGAACATGACTATCAAGATTCAATATTAACAATCTGCTTTATTTAAAAGAAAATCATCCCTCAGTATTAGGTTTCTACAGTTGTGAAAAGTTTCTGTTTTGTTTTCAAAATAGCAGTTGATATGGGCTATTAAGCTGTTAAAAATATCATTTTATTACATCACCACTACAAAAAATAAAAATTTCCTTGCTCAACATCCTTTATTATCATTTCCTGGGGTCTCTAAATTCTGGATGACTTTACATATTGGTGGACAGGCAATATAGGAATTCTGAAAAATGTTTGTTAAAAAGACAGGACATGCTCCTCTTCACAGCACTCTGCTTGGAATTAGCTGTGATACTGAAGGTGTGGCAGTCATCTTGGACTACAACAAGGAAAAGGCCTCAAATGACAGGGCAGAGAGTTAAAAGTACATGTAATGGCTTTGGAATAGCCTTATATCTGTCATAGACTGTCCAACCTTCAGACATTTTAAATGAGAGGACTTAATAAGCCTCTCTTTCATTCAAGCTAATTATTTGGGTTTTCTCTTATATGTAGGTGAATCAAATCTTAATTAATAAACATCTAAAAATAGAAAACTATCTTTTTTTTTAAAGCATGGCTGTGTAGAGGCCCTGTGTGAATTAAAGTTAATGAAGTATTAATAACATATTTATATGTTTCCAATTATATGTGTCTCTAAAACTTGAGAGTGTTGTAGAAAGGCTATTTTAATTTTGTTTCATTTTAAGTAACAATTATTTGGATTGCAAACTCATTTATGCTATAAAGTAGCTCTGTAAATAAAAGAGTAACTTAAATAGACATAAACTTCAAGACATGGGGTAAGCCAACTGTTACCAAATTTGAATTAGCAAAAGTTGGATATCATTAAGATTTTCTGAAATAATTATTTCCCTGCCAGTTTTCGGAAATAAATTATGGTTAGAGTGTACCGTTATTTTCCTATGTCACCAAATGTGGTGTTCATAAGAATTGCTATTCAAGTTCTTGGTGTGATTGCAATACCTGTTGCTTCTTCTACAATGTTTTACAGTAATAGGTGAGTGGACTATGTTTTCATGAGGATCCCTACTGTTGAGATTCTAACAACTAAATGGGAGAAATGGAATTGACCTCAATAACATGCCACTGAAATTCTTTTGAAAAATTTTATATATGGCACTCATAGCAGTTATAACTTTTAATTTCTAAAATGAATTAAAACATTGAAAAGGAAGTTATACCATTGTGGGGAAGAGTCAAGTAGCTTCTATCCATACATTTTTCAGAAATATAAATAGCATACAAATTATGTAGTTTATTCTGGAAAATATCTAAATATTAAAATCATCTGAAATAATTGAGAAAATTATTTTTTAATACTTGACTACATAACTCTAGATTAATATATGCATAGTTATATACCAAAGCTTCTATAAAAAGTTAAAAGTAATTTCGACCTTATATGTAATGTGCTATGCAAACATCAAGTGCAGAGGCAATTCTGAAAGTCAATAAGGTAAAATCAATATTATAACACCATATTTAATATTTTTGTTATAATGACTTATATAGGAATAACATATACTTGATGAAGGGGGCTTGTTTCCTTAGTTTACAAGTCTGCACAAAGAAAGAATATAGAAAAAGATAGCAAAGCCAAAAACAAAATCTATTTATATGATATATAGCAAACTTCCCCAGATACATGAGATTTTACTGTGAAAAGGGTGTCTTGTATGAAATAGGTCTTACAAATTTTCCACTATTATTAAATTTGTTGACAAACATTATTTTCTAATAAATATAAATGAATTGGTAATAAGTCTTCAGTTTTATTAGTTCATGCCAATAGGACCAATGGGCTATTCCATACACAATTGTAACAACAGAAGTAAAACATTTTGAGTAAACAAATGATTAATAATTCTTTCAAGTCTTCCCTCTATAGTTCTAAAATAATAGATGTATAGTCAATCCTAATTAGCATGGAACTCAGAGATTTGTTTCTGTAATTTTCTTAAATTTTTATACTTCCTCAGAAGAAGGAATTGAAGATCTCATGATTATGTTGGTTTCTTTCATTATAGAAGAATGTTTCTCAATTTTTTCCACTAAATAAAAAGCATGACATATAAGACAGGCATAACATGATTTTTTAAAAACTGTCATATAATATCATGGAGTTGAAAATTAATGGCTATATTTTTTAATGTTTTTCAGGTTTTAGTTTTTATGGATAAAGCTCAAATGAACAGTCTTAGTGATTATTAGGATCCACTTATTGTAGATGCAAACCCATATTTTAAAACAAAATACATAACATAAAAGATGTTATGCTTTTAAATGCCCCTTTTTCTTTTAAAAGATCAATGTATAACACTTTAGGAGAGACATGTCCCTTAAAGGTAAATAGGAAAACACAAGATTTGAGTCTCTTCATGATATAAATAGATAAAAATACTTCAAACTTCAGGATAAGATTACATTATAGAGTAAGCTTTAAATTTTAGACACTTGTCTTAATATGTAGAAATAGAAAACTACATAATTCTAATAGGCCTAAACCTGTAACAGTGTGCACAGGCTAGAGTTGGGAGCCTACAGGGCCAAAAGGAGCAGGCACCAGTCTTGTGTAGGATAAAGGCCAAAAAATTCACATTCATGGGAGGAGCCTGAAATAGACTAACTCCATAAAACTAGGGACTGGGATGAGACTGTATCACCTGTGAAAGGAGACTGAACATAGCAATTACTGCAAACTCTAAGGAGATACTGTAGATGTCAGGTGTCTGTAAGCTTAGAGTGGTAAAAAGTATGGAGAAAGCCGAGGTCAAAGCCTCAGTGACTAGATCTGCTCTATACTGAAATTTAGTCCGGTGCAAGAGCTCTGAACCACTACTTTAAGAAGAATTTCTGGAGTGGGATTTTAAGAATCTAGAGTAAGTTTCTAAAAGACTACTGGGGATGAAAGAGGAAAACAGGCAGTAGGAACAATAAAAATATTAATAACTGGTATCAAGGTGAGCCTACAAGGTGTAAGTTAAGGAGTATAGGCCTGGCGTGGTGGCTCATGCCTATAATCTCAGTACTTTTTGATGCCGAGGTGGGCAGATTACTTGAGCCCAGGGATTGGTAAGTAGCCCAGGCAACATAGAAAAACTCACCTCTACAAAAAATAGAAAAATTAGCCGGGCATGGTGGCATGCGTCTGTAGTTCCAGATACTCAGGAGGCTGAGCTGGGAAAAATCACCTGACCCTGGGGAGGTCGAGGCTACAGTGAGCCTGGGCTCACGACACTGCACTCCAGCATGGGCAACAGAGTGAGGCTCTGTCTCAGAAAAAAAAAAGGCAGAAAGAAAATTATTACTAAGAATATTTGAAAAAATTATCAGGAGCTAAAGGCATTCCCATTAAAACTAAAACAACTACATAATGATAATATACTGTGTGTGTGTGTATAAAACTTTTAGTATATAAAGACAAATATGATATCTAAAAAATTATGAAAATGTCCATATGTATCAAGAACATATAGACATTAAAAACTAACCTATAAAAAATTGTGATTGTATACTTTCATAGTTACACACACACACACACATATATATATGTGTATATATATATGTGTATATATATGTGTGTGTGTGCATATGTGTGTGTGTGTGTATACATATATATATACCACCTAAGTCATTAGGTGGTGTATATATACATATATATGTGACTAGGTGGTATATATATATGACTAGGTGGTGTATATATATATATATATTAGGTACATAAATATATGATTAGGTGGTGCATATATACATATATATAGGACTTAGGTGGTATATACATATTTATAATGATATTGTTATTTTATATATATTTATAATATTGTTTATATTGTTTTATATATATTGAAATGATATATATATGACTTAGGTGGCATATATGTATTTATAACGATATTGTTATTTTCTATATATTTATAATGATATTGTTTATATCGTTTTTTATATATTAAAATGATATAAACAATATGGAGGTTCTATAAAAATAGAACTACCCTATGATCCAGCAATCCCACTACTGGGTGTGTGTGTGTGTGTGTGTGTGTGTGTGTGTGTGTATAGTTCTATTTTTAGTTTTTTGAGGAACCTCCATATTGTTTATATCATTTTAATATATAAAAAACGATATAAACAATATCATTATAAATATATATAAAATAACAATATCGTTATAAATATGTATATACCACCTAAGTCATATATATATGTATATATACACCACCTAATCATATATTTTTGTCCCTAGCATATATGCATACACCACCTAGTCATATATATATACCACCTAGTCATATATATATGTATATATATACCACCTAATGACTTAGGTGGTATATACTCTAGACTGAACAGAATAATAAAATAGAGACTTAGAAGTTAGTATTAAAAAATTGATTAAAAAGTGGCATAGAGATAAAGAATGCAAAAATAGCAAAAATGATAATTAAATATATCATTGTGAGCTTTCTAGTATTAAGGAAATATAATATTCATAGTGAAAGCTCTCCAAGTGTCATGCAGCATTAAGAAATGGTCTACTCGGCCAGGCGCGGTGGCTCAAGCCTGTAATCCCAGCACTTTGGGGAGGCCGAGGGGGGCGGATCACGAGGTCAAGAGATCAAGACCATCCTGGTCAACATGGTGAAACCCCGTCT
>NW_016107429.1:2569527-2572527 GCF_001604975.1 Cebus imitator | reverse complement strand
TAAAACACAAAATAATGCCTGAGGGACAATCTTACAATGACATTATGCAAGATTCCCACAGAATGCCTCCTCCCTTAAACAGAAAGATAAGCTCTAAAAAAAAAAAAAAAAAAAAAACTGCAGAAATAATCTTCACAAACATGATAAGCTAAGTACAACAAATAATGAGCACTAAATTATAAAATTTAATTTAGTTTACATTTATGGCAATCTAAAAACAAAAATAATATTTAATGTAAAATTTGTCTAAAAGATTTAAAATGAATAAATAGATAAACACTGATGGAACTGGAATATGTGGCAGAATAGAAATACAGCCAACAGTTTTGCAAAAGCACTTTGTGAGGTCTGGCATCAGCAAGATGGCCAACTAGAAGTCCCTAGCTCTTTCCTCCCTCACAAGGACAGCCAAAACAACAAGCAAATGACTACACCCTCTTCAATAGATGGTGCTAGGACAACTGAATAATCATATGCAAAATAATGAAACTGGACCCCTGTCTCTCACTCTATATAAAAGTCAACTCAAATGTATAAAATATTTAAATGTAAAAACTGAAGCTATAAAACTACTAGCAAAAATAGAGAAAATATTTCAGGTCATTGTTCTGGGCAAAGATTTTATGGAGAAAAACTCAAAAGAAGAGATGACAAAAGCAAAAATAGACAAATGGGATTATATCAAATTACAAAGCTTCTGCACAGCAAAGTAAACAATCAACAGAGTGAAGAGACAACTGAGGTAACTAGAAGAATAAGAGAAGATGTTTTCAAACTATTCATTTGACAAGGGATTAATATCCATATTATAAAAGGAACTCAAATAGCTCAACAGCAAAAAATAATAATTTGATTTAAAAATAAGAAAATGAGCTGAATGGCCAGGCTAGGTGGTTCATGCCTGTAATCCCAGCACTTTGGCAGCCTGAGGCAGGCGGATCACAAGGTCAGGAGTTTGAAACCAGCCTGACCAACATGATAAAACCCGTCTCTACTAAAAATACAAAAATGATCTGGGCATGGTGGTAGGCGCCTGTAATCTCAGGTATTCAGGAGCCTGAGGCAGGAGGATTGCTTGAACCAGGGAGGCAGAGGAAAAAAAGAAAATGAGCCAAATAGACATCTCTCAAAAGAAAACATACAAAAGGCTAATGGGTATATGAAGAAAAGCTCAACATCACTAATCATGGAAATGCAAATCAAGATCCCAATGAGAAATCATCTTATTGCATTTAGAATGGCTATCATCAAAAAGATGGAAAATATGAAATTCTGACAAGGATGTGGAAAAAGGGAAACTCTTATACACAGTGACTATAATTAACACCAATTTATTGTATATTTTCTAATAGCGAAAAGGGTGAATTTTGAATGTTTTCAACACGAAGAAAAGATAAATATTTGAGATGATGGGTATGTTTACTACCTGATTTGATCATTATGCATTGCATACATATAATTATTATGTGTCTATTTAAAATAATGAAAGCACAAAATAATGATATAGAATTCTATTGAAAAATAAATTCAGGGAATATAAAATTCAATGAATCGTTTGAGTTTAAGTAGCAGGTGAGACATAGTTGAAAAGAGTATTAATGAAGTGGAAGTTAGCACTAAGAAAATTTGACAATATAGCATGCAGAGAGGTCAAAGAGGAGCAAAACATTGTGAAAGAAATAATGAGAACAGCAGAGGTCCATTTAATTCAAATTATCAAGGAGAGAAATAGAAGAATTAAAAACAATTTTGAGAAGATAATAACTAGGACTTCGAAAATTAAAGGAAGACATACATGCTTAGATTGAACTACTGAGCTGGATAAAACAAACAACAAGTACACAACTAGGCACACTGCAATGAAACTACAAAAAGCCAATCTGACAGGGAGATAATATTAAAAGGGACCAGAGAAAGCTCAGCCAAAAGAGAACACATGTTATATGATAGCAAGATTCTAACAAGCAACAAAAACTTAAAAGACAATGGAGTGGTAACTTTTAGGAAAAATTAAGTGTAAAGTAATATTTTTGTTCCTGGTTAACTATTAGATTGGAATATGGGATAAGTAAAAATATTTTCACAACAAAAATCGAGAGAGGGTAGCCAATTCCTCTTAATATAGGTAAGCTAGTTCTTCACTATTGCTACATCTTCAAGTCAGTCCTCCTGTAGACCTGACACAGAAAGTATATTTTTGGTCTCTCTTTCTACATCCTGGTATTCTCCTCCACTTTGCTGACACAGTGATAAAACATAAATTTGACCACACAGTGCCACTGCATAAATTCATTAAACAAGTCTTAATTGACTTCTGGGTAAAAACAAACTCACAGCCACAAGGCCTTTCATAATTTGACAGCATACCTTTCTAATCTCCTCTCCCAATTTGCCAGGATGCCCTCCCTACTGCTTGCCATCCTGTTGAAGTACAATTCAGATGATGCTTTCTTTTGTCTTCTTGTTTTTATACTTGTCATTAGACTCAGAAACGTCTTTATTTAGGTAAAAATATTCTTTATTACTCCTGATGCAATTTAAACATCAGTGCCTGTGAGAGGCTTTCCTTCTTTCACAACCCTCTCACTCCCACAGAATTTATTTAGATTACACGACTTCTCTGAAGTGCTACAGAAACCTCTGTATTCTTTGGTTGACATGGGTCAAACCTGTAACATAACAGTTGGCAGATATCTGTATGTCACAGTGCGTGACTGCAGGAGCAGAGGGGAAATTTGAATGGTCTCAATGACACATTGATCTCAGTTTGAACCAAAGCTCTATTCACAACTGGGATTCTGACAAGAAGCATGCCTGATGGTGATTTGTTTGCTTGAAGAGCTAAGGAGCCTCTGAAAGAATGTTTGTCTTAAGAGGAAAAGTAAAGCCTATAGGCTTTAGCAAATAAAATTGCTTAAGCATATAAATAGAAAGGCAAAAGCAAGAGGAGTATGACATCAGTAATTCATGTTTTTAAACCTGCTGTTGTCACCGGCCTAT
>NW_016107429.1:2508930-2569412 GCF_001604975.1 Cebus imitator | reverse complement strand
CTCAGCCTCCTGAGTAGCTGGGACTACAGGCGCACGCCACCATGCCCAGCTAATTTTTTGTATTTCTAGTAGAGATGGGGTTTCATCGTGTTGGCCAGGATGGTCTCGATCTCTTGACCTCGTGATCCACCCGCCTTGGCCTCCCAAAGTGCTGGGATTACAGGCTTGAGCCACCGCGCCCGGCCTAAAGACTCATCTTAACAGTGACCTTGGAAGAAAGAACAGCTAATAATGAGTGAAAGAGGGTATTTGCTGGGATTTCCACAAGAAATAATGAGGAAAGTGAAGTATTGCTTTACCACTTACTGATTTGAACAAACACAGGAGAGGGGAAGAGGGATAGAGGCAGTATTTCTGCCTAAGCCTAAAGTGAATAGTGGATTTGTAGTGATGAAGATTACAGGACAATATTATTTTGCTTAGAATAGTAAGTTAACTACCAGCATGGCAACCACGATGTTTCTTGCAATGGATCTAAATCATTGTTATTCATGTATTCAATGGAAAACAAAGAGCAGGAGACACAGGGGTGATTTTAGGAGCATCAGAAGATAGCATCTTTGCTTGTCACTAGTTGGCACTTGCATTAAGGTAATGGTGGCTTCTGAGGACTCAGAAACAAAGTAATTGCTTCACCCACTGTCCCTAGAAAGTCCACAACAAAAGCAAAAGAAGATGGCTCGTGTCAGACTGCATCTGAGATGATTTATTTATTCTATCTAAAAACCACCAGAACTAAGTGTGGACGATTGGGTATCTGTCAATATCAAGTGGGAACTGGGGTAAAAGCTAAAAATATGTGGCTAAATTGCATCTTCAACTATTTCTTTTGGTTTCTAGTCTCACTAAATTGTGTAGTCCACCCAAGGGGTGCATTAAACATTTTGGGTATAATTTAGAGAAATCAGATTTAATATATTTTTCTTAATTAGTAAAGAAACAGAGACTAATATTAAATTAATTCTGTAGATTTCACTCATATTTTCCCTATTAAATATATTATAGATATGTTTCTACAAAGTAAATTTTAACAAATTATTTAGCGTATTATTTCATTATTTATTTTACCAGTTACATGTTTGTAGACATCACATTTGCTTAATTTTATGATTATTAAATATGCCGGGTAAATAGCCTCAAAATTAAATATCGTCACATAGTTGTGATGATTTAATAAATTCATGGAGGAAAGATAAATAATAATTTGTGAATAATTAATTAAAAAGAAGAAAATTAGAAGAGAATTTGGAGTTTATTATAAAATCTTACCATACCAGGTGCCTGTAATCCTAGCTGTTAAGGAGGCCGATGTGGGTGGATTACTTGAGGTCAGGAGTTCAAGACCAGCTGTCCAAAATGGTAAAACCCTGTCTCTACCAAAAATACAAACAAATTAGTCAGGCATGGCGGCACATGCCTGTATGCTTAGCTTCTATAGAGGCTGAGTTGAGAGGATCGCTTGAACTCAGGAGGTGAAGATTGCAGTAAGCTGACATCATGCTGCTGCACACCAGTCTAGGTGACAGAGCGGAGACTGTCTCAAAAAAAAAAAAAAAATAATAACTGATCATGATAAGTTATTTCAAGCTGAATAAAGAAAAGGGTATGCCTCTGAGAAATGGTAAATCAGGAATGGAAAGGGTTGAAACTGAGAAGTACTACTTCCTTTATAGGCCTTTCCACCATCTGACTTTTTAACTTTATGTTTTAATTTGATAAAAATTAAAATTAAATAAAAAGTAGAACAATGTGTAAGGGAACCATATGTTCTAGAATTTTCACTTTCTTATAGTACATAAAAAGTATTTTACAAAGTAAAATGGGGTATGGTCTTGCCATGCCAGAGAGAAGTAGAACTAATGTCCATATATTAGTGTTTTTTGTCTGTCAAATTCTAGAATAAGATTGCAAATTATATTTAAGTTTTATAGCTTGGTTTTTGTTTTAAATTTACTGATGATAAGTTAAAAACTTTTCTTTGTAAATGTGGTTATGAGAAACTATTTCATTATATTCTAAACAATAAAATTTTACATAGGCAATTGAAAATCTTTTCAACTGTATTTGTATACATTTGTATTTCTCCCTCCTCCCTGTCTTATTCTCACACACACCATCATGTAGCTACTTGTTTGTTTACCTAGATATTTTTATGGCAAAGTACTTTACTATGCAAAAGAATATTGTGCACTGAGATTCAACTAGATGACAAAATAGAACAATTCTGGTATTAATTCTACTGATTTAAGATTATTCAAAAATTTCCGAATGTCTTTTTTTTAAAAAAAAATTCAGCAAAATATTATTCATGGGTGTATTAGAAACTATGACAAAAGATCTTAAAATATTAAAAACTGACTGTTGCCTTGAAACCACCTTGCCTACAATGCTCAAGCATGAAAGATTTTATATTTTCTATTGGTCCTTGTCCCCAAGCCCCTACTTCTATATTTCAAAGAATCCAGTAGGTTTACTGTGGTGCCGTAACACCTGATTATTATTCAATATACTTGCCTAAAGAAATATGTTTTAAGGCCAGGTATGGTGGCTCAAGCCTAGGCTGGGTAAAAACAAACTCACAGCTACAAGGCCTTTCATAATTTGACGGCATACCTTTCTTCCTCTCCCAATTTGCCAGGATACCCTCCATATTGCTTGCCATCCTGTTGAAGTACAACTCAGATGATGCTTTCTTTTGTCTTCTTGTTTGTATACATGCACGCTTTCATGCAGGGCTGTAGAAACTAACTAAATTGGTACTTCTTTTTGGTTCAGTAATTTTCAAGTTATATTGTCTTAAACCATGCATTCTAATCAGGCAAATTATTCCTTTTTTAATGTAGTATTATGAAATTATCACAATTATATAACAAAATTTAATTCTGAGGCAATTTACCAATTTGTATTATTATTCTTAATTATAATATAGATTAAACAAATCCAATGTTGAAAACCAAATAACTGGTTAAATAAAATATGACATAGTATTACATAATACATTGTATGGAATACAATATATTAATGGTAATTATCTTGTAGAAGAAATATTTATAATCCATTGCAAGATAAAAGAAGCAATTTTAAAAGCAAAAGACACAGCACTGTCTAAATTTAACAGTATCTATATGTACATGAGTGTGCAGAGAACAAAACGTCAGCATACATAGAATCATTAACAGTAATCTTCCTTGGGTGGGGAATTAACAGGTTATTTGCACTTTCTTCTTCATGCATATTTGTGTATCTCAAACTCTCTATAATAGACATAAATTATTTGGTAATTCACTAAAGTCTATCCATAAATATTAAACATTGTCATTGCCATGGTTTTCTTCTCAACTACTTTAAAAAGAGACTTAAAAGGACTTGATTACATTATATGTATCTGGCACTACAGTAAGCACTGATGGTGAAATAATGAATGGCATAATTTCCTGTATTTATAATAAATATGTCTTGGTAGGTGCTAAGTGAAAATTAGTTGCAGGTGCTACTAGAACACAGATAGGTAGACCTAAGTCTAGCCTAAGAGCTCAGAAAAATATTTCTGGGGGAAACATATCTGAGATAAAATTAAAGGTTCAATCATAGTTCACAGTAATACAATATAGATAAATCATTCCAGGCTAAGTGAAAAATGCAAAGGCAGACAAGGAGCCATGCAACATATGTCATGTGTAGAAATATGGGACGTTTCTTATTAAAAATTGAAAACGGAGAGACAGTAACTAAAGGGGAATAAGACTGGAGAAATTCCTAAAATCAGAGTAATAGTGACTCATTTAACCTGTACAAGAAATTTGAATTATAGTTGTTGGTTATGAAGAACAACATTGTAGAGGCAGGAATTCTTGTTTTAATGCTTTCTCAGCATCTGTTCCCCCTATTTATTCAATCTTATTTTATGAAGAATAGCTAAATTTTTAATCTGTAGTTTATACTTCTCCCCTGAGCTTTAGAACCACATTTTTCAACTCTCTATCAAGTTAAAATATTGGCCCAGGTATGCTTCAAACATGTAAATTTATACATTTGCAAAAGAATTGCCAATAGTTATTTACCTGACTATCCTATCCTCCCATGACTGATCTCCATCCCAGTTAATGACATCTTCATCCACCACATTCTCTGACTTAGGAATCCTTAGATTTCATTGTGACTCAACCTGTTTACCTGTTCTGTCTCCTCTGATTCCTCATCACCATTATTTATGCCTTCATTAATTCTTGCCTAGGTACTACAAATGATATGTTAACTGGTCTCCATTACTCCAGCCTGTTCAATTCTATTTTATTTTCCAAATCAATACCCCATTACCTCTACAGTTCCAAGACTATTACTGTCTTCAAATTGACTTTCAATAGGTCACATTACTAGCATTATTAATATTTTTATTATGCTTTTGCTTCCCTTTTTCTATCTTCACCATAGTGTACTGCCTTTGCATTTCCTATTAGTTTTTACTTTTCTCATTAGCTATATCTGTGTCTTATCTAGTACCATACTGAAAATGTAACATATCAGTAACAGTAACAATTTTTCTGGACCTTCTATTGCAATCATGTTCATGATCATATCTACATTCATGTTCTTTCTGAAATTAGACCTACTTTAAAGATCGATTTTCACATCTTGCTGTAGGGTAATTTTTCATAAAACACTTATTTCTGTTTAAGATTCATAAGAGCAGGCTGGGCATGGTGGCTCATGCCTGTAATCCTAGTACTTTGGGAGGCCAAGGCAGGCAAATCACTTGAGGTTAGGAGCTCAAGACCAGCTTGGCCAACATGGCAAACCCTGTCTCTACTTAAAATATGAATACAAAAATTAGCTGGGTGTAGTGGTGTGCACCTGTAATCCCAGCTACTCCAGAGGCTGAAGCAGGAGAATCGCTTGAATCTAGGAGGCACAGATTGCAGTGAGCCAAAATAGCACCATTGCACTCCTGCCGGTGATGGAGTAAGACTCCATCTCGCAAAAAAAGAGCTATATTAGTTTATTAAAATTACCCTTAATTAAAGAGAAACATCTCCAAACCTAGACGGTTTTATCAAGAGTCAGAACACGTGGATTGATTTTGGTACCAGTTTCTTCGAGGGCAATTTCATATTCACTACTACAATATAAAAGAATTCAGGTCCAAAACTTCTCACCAATTATTCATGTTTCACTAACTTTGCTTATTGGTAAGCTCCATTGATCCATTGACATTTTATGTTTTTACAGGAAGCTTAGTTTTCTACCAATTATATGAGATAAAAGGTATGAAAAAAAGTCCTGTGTATTCTCTCTCTCCTAAAAATCTAGGCTTCCTCTTCTTGTCCATTTGCTTTGTGATTCTCAGGCTCCCAACATTGGAAGACAAGTACCTCTGACAGTAAAGATAGGAGCAGAACAAAGGCAAAGCTATGTGTCTCAAAATAGACTAACATTGTAAATGAAAGTCATGCATAGGCAATGTTTTGTTTCCTCATAAAAGCATTTTTTATACTGAAGAAGAGAGAGAATACAGCTGGAGAAAGGAATCAGTAATCATTTCAACTACCTTCTGAAAAGTAAGTTTGATTTATTTATTTGTATAGCACACTTTAGCCATGAGTTTTTATGTTAGTTTTACCAAACGTAGAATTTAGTGTAAAGTATTCTTAGTTTCTAACAGAATATTAATTATGTCATTTATTTATTTATTTATTCACTGATCCCATATTTAGCAGCATATAGAAGCCAATATATTAGAGTGGTGAAACAAAGAGTACGTTTCCCACCTTCCAAAGAAATCTTGATAACACAAACAATAAATGGATAAGCCAACAGTGAGAAACACAAGCCCTAACCCAGGCCAAGAGGTCACAGATGAGTAAAGTCAACAATTTTAGAGATATAAAAAAGGATGGTGGATCTATTATTGATTGAAAAGCACTGGCTCCTGCACAGGTACAACTGCTACTCTCTATCTCTGTGTGTGTGTGTGTGTATATGTGTATATATATATATATATATATATATATATATATGTACAGAGAGTAACATATACACACACACAGACACACATACACACACACACACACACACACACACACACATATATATATATATCAATTTATTCTATGAGAAGTTACAGACCTAGTGATGTGAGATTTTCTGTGTTTTAAGAAAAGCCAGAAGTAGAACTACTACATTAAATTTTCTATTTAAAAAATATCACCAGTAAATTTGGGTTTTACAATAAATGCTATGCTAGCTAACATTGATCATGGCCTAAGAAACCTTATCTTATGGCCATATCTGTCACAAAGGTTTGCAACACTGGAAAAAACTCACAGAAGCATAGAACACCATTGCAAATCAAGATACACATCTTCGATAGAGAGACAGGTACCAAGTGTACCTAATTAAAACAGAGTGGTTATTGAATGCCTCTTGAGAAGTTGACTGTTATTCTAAGACCGGAAATGCAAACAAATGAACAATAAAATATCCAAACACATAAAGAAATAAGAAGCGGTCTCAGAGAGAAAGCCCTGGGAAATAGCTTATGAACTGGTGAATGAAGGGGAGAGGTTTATGAAGAAAGGGTCAAGCATAGAATGGGACCAGTTAAAAAAGATTGTCAGCCCTATTTGAAGCTGTGTATTATACTGAGTATAGTAGGAAGTCATTGGAAGGCTAATGTTATTACATACATTTAAAGGGATGGTGGGAGAGGCAATATAAAATATTTATAGCCAAATGTACTTAAAATGGAAGGCCCCAAACACTTAAACTGAGAGTTTATTCTTGAGTGATGAAGTAAATTGCATAGAATTAGGAGTTATGACATTTCCCTTTGTGCTACACAAAATGTAGCTTCAATCTCTTTCACCGTCCTTCCAATGTATATGATATTTACACTCTCCAAGCGATGCATTGCCTTTTGTTTTCTTGTTTCTTTCAGTTTGGCTAAGACAATCAGAAATTCTGAAAAGGATGGAATACTCTTGCATTGGGATCAAAAGAAATGGTGTGGATAATGGGAGAATTTCATGTGCTGTCATAATATTGTTCTAGTACATGGTGAAAAAATGCAGGCTTAGTAAAAATATTAATGATTTTTATGCTTAGTAAATAATAATGTTTTTTATGCTTGGTAAAAAATATTGATGTATCTTACAAAAAAATGCTGTCTGCTTATAAGTGGGGGTGTTTATGTTTCTGAAGTTGTGATAGAATTAAACTGAAATTGTCAAAAACTTGCTTTGATAAGTTCATTTGCAAGTATTAATAATATATACCAGAATGAAAGCCAAGATCAAAGGAAAATTTATAGACAAAAAATGTCACTGATACTTTAAAAAATTACAAAAAGAGATGTGTGTAAGCCTATTATACTAAAGGTTACTTATATTCTGCCTTTCACTCTTAATCTATTCCATTTCCATTACTTCACCGATTTAGATGAAATGTTACAGATAATAAAGAAAATGCCTTTTTATGTTAAATGCCAATATCTTTATTAACATATTTCTGTTCTACTTCTCAGTACAATCTTTATACAGACATTTATTTAATTTGATTTTAGATATTATGTATTTTCCATTAGCCTATACGTATTACTATTTCTAATGTTAGATCATGCCTTCTCATTTGGGATTCATTTAAAGTTTTATACATATTTTATTTTAGTCAGTTTTGTAGTCCCCTTGATCATATTCAAAGCATTAAATGTGTCACCACAAACACAAGATGGCTTTATTTGTGAGCTCTTTCAATGGTGCCTATTCAGAAATATTTACATATCACAGTAAAAGAAATGTCTTGATTGAAGTGACAAATTACATTTTTCTGCAACACTTTGTAAGTGAAAGCACAGCTGTAATGTCATTATATTACTATTAAGAGAGTTTAATATTTTTTAAATTCTCAAAAAGTTCTTGAAGATAAAATAACCTATTTGATATAATTTGAATATCGCTAACACTTTTGAAACACACTTGATGTTGTCTCCCAGTTATATATTTTTTAAAACATGAGAGAAATCTTAAATGGTATCTATATTACCATATATTAAATATTTCAATTGATATGATGGTACCTGTAGAGAAAATTCTTAGATGGAGCTAATACCAATCAATCTGTTATCCTCTAGTTTTCTATACTCGCTAAAATTAAAATAGCTCCGGCAAATGCAAAGATACTAACTTTCCACTTGAACTACTCTGGGCTGAAATACAGTGCGTATTGTGAATTATCCTTTGAAACCGCATAGGAAGTGGCTCAGGAGTGGCTTAAATGGCCTCACTCAACTTCAGCCAGAATAGTGTTTGGGCCTCCATATTCTTTAAGAGAAGTTTCCCAGAGCATATTAAAAAATGAAAAACACTGCTCTAAAATATATTTTGGCAATACAGGAGATTTAGGTGCCAAACAGTCATATACAATAGAAAATTCCAAATTCTATTTAATCTCCTTTTCTTTTTTCAAAGTTTAGTTTATATTTAATATCTCTTAAAGTCAGCTTCTTTTCGTTATAAATTTTATATTACAATTATTAAAATGTAAAGCATGATTTTTATGTACATATGAAATAAAAACTCATCAAAAATTGTATTAAACCCATTTTGTGTGTGTATGTGAGGAAAACCTTAAGGAGTTTAAAACAATTTTAATGAGAATGACATTCCAAAGTTTGTTTTCTCTACCAGATAAAATTCATTTGCATTGCTGCAGATGAAACATTTGCATTGCTAGCAGTTTTCTGTAAATTAATTTCTTATCCTACAGAATTGTAAAATGGCTTAACAAATCAAAATCAGTCCAAGGTACACACCTCCATAGAATATAAAAATGCCAAAATGATCCAATGACCAATCCCCAGAAGCTACTTAATAGACGCAATAATATTCGTTGCCCATTTACAATTCTTTGACATTAATTTTCCTTAACAGGGATAAGTGAACCACCCTTCCTGTTATGTAAAGTAAATAGCTAAACATACATAAATTAATATTTTTTTATTTTGATATAACCTGCTAAGACCATAAACATGTAATTTACAGGGTTAATTGCACTTATGTCATGTGTCCTTTTTTCTGATATTACAAAGTTGAAAAGTATTATTTTCTGATTTCTTTCAGGAGTTTGGCTTATTATTTTAACAGATTCATTTTAGTTTGTTTAAAAGTGAATTAGAAATAACAAACATTTTTATAACCTTTGTTTTTCCGTTTTTTTAATTGTTTCTATTCCTCCTGCTGTGTTGAACACTCCAAGAAAAAGGAATCAAAGAATAGGTAGAGAAGATTCAGAGAATTATGTCAGAGAACAGACGAACTGGAAAACATTATTCTTCTTGAATGTTCAATATACAAATTTGATGTTTTCTAACTTTAATGAAACCAAAGAAATAATATGTGTAAAAGATTAAATATAATAAAATAAGTACAACAGTATGTTTTAAAATGAGGAATTTCATGACTTAAGTTACTTAAAAAATAGGGAAAACAAATTCAGAGGCTGATACAACAAAACCTTGAGGTGGAGACTCTAGAATTACTTATTCTAGGCCATCCTCTGCTGTATTTATTTCATTCAATAGAAGAAACATTAATCATGGTAATATTGCAAAACAGTGAAGCTGAGACCTTTAACTCTTCAGGTGAGAGATGGAATTCAAAGGAAAGCAACAAATAAAAATTTTAGACATACGTTTCTAAGATATAACCTGAACTTATAGTAAAATATTTGCTCAAGTGAAATAAATTATCTCATTTTGTTATATAATGTGAGATCCTAAGGCCCTAAAGTTTATGTAACATTTACACAGCAATTGAGGATAGTTTACCTGCTATGGAATCTGGTGCTTGTTTTAGGAATGTGAATTATTTGTACAGAACAACACAGAGAATTAGTGCACTGAGACTATAAGGAAATTTCACAAACAGGATTATTCACATTCCCGTAATTCATAATTTATGTATACTAGATTGTTTCATATATTAAAATGTGCAGACAAAAGAAATATTTTTTGATTGGTTGACATTATGAAATTTAATTCCCAAAAAAATTGGTAAAGCTCATTATATTTAATTTGAGCATATCTCAATAGATTATCATGACACTTCAAAAAGAGCTTCATGCCATCTTCATAAAGAATAAGTTAAAACTTAAATGATGAAACATGGCTGTATGTATCCTAGGAAAGCTTTATGAGGTTAAAAATACAATGTGGTTCTCAAAGTACAATGGGATTAAAAGAAAAAAACATCAAATAATTTTACTTTGTTATAGAAATGAGAAAATCTGGTGTTGTTAAGTAATATTCAGTGTATGGACACTTAACTTCCAAAAAAGGAACACTTTCCTAAAAGTTATTTTTTAACAGTCAAGTTTTGAAAAAAATGCACCTTATTTTTTTACATAACCATTATTATACATAGTAGTATAGTATTAAGGTTAAATAAAGCTTTTATATTTATATATGCAACCAAAGTGCATATATACATATATATACATATACATATACACATATATACACACACACATATACATATACATATATATGTACTTTGGTTAAATATATCATATATATCAAACTATTTTTAGTCCTGTACTTTGGTTATATAATATATATATGGTTTTACATATCTAAATAACCATATATATTTTATATATGGTGTTAACCATATATATGATTATGTAGATATATGACCAAAGTACTGGACTGAAAATAGTTTCAACTGTATGTAGCCAACATATGCAACATTTTGATTTGTATGAAGTAAATATGTACCACCAGTTAAAATTTCAAGTATCAGTCATCCATCTCTCATCCTAGGTAAGGTAGCTGTACGATATCATTAGAGGACAGAGATTACTTTTTAACAACCATGATTATAGTAAATTTTTTTTTATCTTTCCTGTTACAGAATTAATTAATAAGAATATTTCCCCTGAATAAACTCTTTTAAAAATAGTTTAGTGATTTCTGGAGTACATCCAAAGAAATAAATGGAAATAAACATTTTTATGTTTCTATTATTAGACACCAGAAAATCAAAATACCTTGAAATTAATTAGTTCAAACTTCATGAATACCATGAGTCAGAAATTCCCATTTATTTCCCAATTTCAGATAAACAAAAAAAAGTTGACATACTAAATTTTCTCTGTAATTAACTTTCAGGTCTGTTGTGAATAAATATGAAAAATTTGAAATTTTGAAGCCCAGAATTTTTGTCCCAATCATCCTGCCCAGCCTTTGTCCTTTCAATAGTTCCATGCAGTGAAAATCATCAAGAAATCAATGTAAAGCTTTGTTGCACAAGTTAAGACTCTGAGTGTATTTCCACAAAAAAATAAGATTTTTTTTAAAAAAGCTTGTGTGTGTGTATATATATATATATATATATATATATGTAAATTATTTGATAGGGCATAAAACTGAACTTTCTTCTCTAAACCAGATTTTTATTAAAATACAATGAGTAGCTATTAAGATTCATACACTTGCTTTATTTCTGTGACAGATAATTGTTCTTTCTGTGTATAATAAAAATTGTATTGTATTGATACATAATAGTATATATTTATGGGGTACATGTGATATTTCAACACATGCACACAATATGTATTAATTAAATCTGGGCATTTAGCACAGTAAGGTGACTACAGCTAACAACTTATTGTATATTTCAAAATATTCAGAAAAGAAGATTTGAAGTATTCCCAACACAATTGGAACAAAAATTTTCAGAAATTGTAGTTTGGTGGATTTGTTTCTTACAATTATAGTAGTTTGTAAAATATGTGTGTACAAGCGCATATTGGTAGTAGTATTGTGAAAACAGATTTTTGTTTTGCTTGTTGTGGAAAATGATAGAATGTTTCTGCAGTTCAGTCTTAAATGTTCACTCTTTATATATTGCCTTTTATAGATACATTGTTCTATTCTAATTTTGGTGATTTTATAAATTCTTTCCTGTAGGCTTGAAAAATAAACTCTGTGATTTATATTCTTTGAAAGATAGCCAAGATTTCAAGTTGTGTTTTGGAATTTAAATGTGAACTTGTATTTATTAAAAAAACATGAAACTAAAAAGTACAATTTTTTTCTATTCCCACAAACAACTGTGGCAGAACAAAGTTCTTATACTTCTATTAGTAGTTATAGAAGTATTACTGTATGGATGTGCCAGTTTGGTGTTAGCATTCTGTTTGCTATTTTTTTCTCCATGCTTTTAAAAAGGAAAGGTAAAGTTCACAACTTACAATTTTGGACATGGGGATTTTTTTCGGAAGTTCTCTGGGAACGGTGATTTGTTATTGTTAAATTAAATACAGTCATGCCTCACTTAATAATATGATAACATTCTGAGAAACACGTCAGGCGATTTTGTTGGGTAAACACCATGGAATGTACTTCCACAAACCTAGACAGTATTACTTACTACACACCATGGGTATCTGGTGTAACCTACCGCTTGTAGGCTATAAACCTGTAAAACATGCTACTGTATTGAATACTGTCAGTAATTGTAACACAATGACAAGTATTTGTGTATCTAAGCATATATAAAAATGAAAAAGGCACAGCAAAAATACAGCATTATAACCTTATGGGACCACTGTCCTACATGTGGTGATATGTGATATGACTGACAAACATAAAAGAGATCATTTATTAGTGCAAAACTAGCTGAGTTTGTTTATCTAAACTAATCACTATCTTTGTCCTTGACTGATCAAAGGCATGTCTGCTGGCTTCCATGCACTTAAAAGAGAAAAATTGCTTTGCAATATAAAGTAAAATTTAAGTTGGAGTGTAATTCTTTATGCTTTATCAGCTCTGTTCAATAAAAGTTTCTGTGATGATGGAAATGTATGTGTCTGCTGAATACATAAAATATACTAAGTTCAGTTGAAAAATTGATTTTTAAATCTTATTATATTTTAATTAATTTAGATTTTATATCAAAACAGACACATGTGACTAATGCTTACCATATTAGATAATGTAATTTTGCAGTTGTTACTCTGACTTTCATTAATTTTATCTAAAATTTAAAAGAATGTTGTTTAGTGTCTGATCTTTTTGTTAAATTAGCACGGTCAACAATTTGCTTTGTAGTAACATAATTTTTACACAATTTAATTGATCTTATAGCAATGATGTAAGCAAGGGAAAATTTCTTCTTTTTAAATTTTTATTTATTATTATTATTTTACATTTTTTTCTGGCCCTAGTCCTTTAATTGTGAGAATTTCTAACTGAGATATTTCAATTGATCATTTTCTTGGTGTCTCCTGACTTTTGTGACAATGAGCCATAGTGACAGTCGCTCTGTTTCAGGCATTAAATTAAACACTTCTTGTCCAGGCCATTGACTATGACCCCGGCCAAGCCCACAGAAAAATAACCTGATTAATTTCCTTATTGAGAATTCTCTGGTTCCAATTGAATATCTAAGATAACGTGGGAATTGTGGGGAAAACGAAGTCTCAAAATTCAGTCGTTAGAATATGGAAAATTTATCCCACAGGCTGTGGAAAGACAGGTGTAAACTTTTTTTCTTACACCTAAACAATTTGATATAGAGATAATCTTGCAAATATAAGTATAGGAACTATATTTATTTAAATTACTATAGAAGGAAATATGTTACATAAATATGTTATATTTCCTTATACAAGGAATATATATAACATATTTCCTTGTTATGTGTTATAAGGAAATATGTTATATTTCCTTCTACAGTAATTGAAGTGCGGGATGTCTTAACGATGGCTCAAAAAGTTCTTTAGTATAGTCATGAGTTAAAATATAGGTGCAGGTATAGTGAAAACATAAGGTGCAATTAGATTTGCCCTTCTCCATGTACAGAGAAATAAAGAAATCAGACAGATATTGTGTAGGACAATGGTTCTATTAGAAATGAAAGGAAGCCTTAAAACTATATTGAAGGGAATGAGAAAAAATGAAGCATAAATAAAATACTGAGAAATTACAGTTATCTCAGTTGTACTTCCTACCAAGATGGGGAAATTACTCCTAGAGCAGCATATCAAGAAAAGATTGAACTTCAAACTTGACCTTTTCATTTTCAAGTGGCTGCAAGACAATTAAGAAGGGGCATAAAATGAAATGCAATTACTACTTAGTGTGTATAATTTAACTTTTTTTCTTGTTAAATGCTTTTAAGTGTAAAATTGGTATATCTAAAAATAGAAGAAAATTAGTAGAGGAAAGTAGAATCATGTGTTTAAGGTGGTCATGTTTTTGGAAAAGAAGCTCAGGCAAAAATGCTTCAATTTTAGAAAGTGAAAAATTATACTTTTATGGTATAATCAGAGCAGGATTATTTTAAAATAAAGGCTAACATTTTAATTAATTGAAAAAATTTTTAAATGGATAAATAGCTAATTAAATGTGTATTTACCTTAAATGCATGGCTTTGAATATGAAAATAGGCAGTTGTAATAAAAAGCTAAGTATGAAAGTAAAGAGTAAGTGGCAATTATTTAAATAAAAGTAAACCAAGAGCTCAGACAGATTCCAGGCATGGAGGATTAATGGTTTGAAATATCATGAAATAAGTAGAAAGATTTAGTAATATACCGAAAAAGTAATTTTAATACCTTATCACTGGTTGGCCCAACTAGAATTCTCATTAGCAGATATGTAAAATAATTGGATGGTAGTTATTTTTTGAAGTCAACTACTCAAAACTCCTTCTATATGCTAGACAAACAGTGAGTGGGAAATTCCAAATCTAAATTTTGTTACAAATTCAAGATTCTAAAGATTTCCAAGGTTCTGAAAATTTAAAGCTGTGTAGAGATGAGTTTTAGAGAACTGAGCAAGATGTTGAAACTGCTTAGCAATTAGATTTTCAAAGAGAAAATAGGGTTTGCATATGGGCTACACACCTTATCTCAGGGATTCTAAAACTGTTGTTTATAATACACCTCAGGAAATGTACAAATAATGTGGAAGGTTGACGTAAAAAAGTTGCATGTATATTTTCCTTGAGCAAAACTCCAAAAAGTCTCAGAGGAGTTTTTGAATTAAAAATGAAGAACCACAATTTTAGGCCACAGCTTAGGTCAACCCCTTAATTTGCCAGATTGGTAAAGATGAGTAAGGATAGTCTTCAAATTCAAATGATAAGATTGTTATAATAATTACTTTTGTAATAATTTTACATGGTTCATGCAGTTTTCCGGTGGATTATTAAAAAAAGGGTCATTTTCCAGGATATATGATGGTCTTAAATTAACCAGGTGGGAGATGTGGGATCAGTGAACTAGAAAAAGAATTGAAAAAAATGCATATACATTTTTTGAATATTTTCATGTGATCTGTCATTTTTCATAGGTCTCTTTTTTCTTTATTTTTGAAAATAATGTCATATTGATGCTATGCTTCTTTATTAAACATTGATAGCTGTTTATGCAAAAGAAAAAAAATGTTTGGTTAATTAAATCAGTGTTTTACATAAATCTTCAACAGTGTGTAAATAGTAATGGAGTTTGTATTTCTGATGACATACTGGGCATTTCTCTGATATGAAATGGTGATGAGGTCAGGGACTGGCAGGACTTAATTTTTCTGTGTGACCCACTGATTGGAGCAGGATCAGGTTAAAAGGGGATGCAGTGTTGAAGCCAGCCAAACCCAACAGATGGCAATGAAAGTGACCTCTGCTGGGGAACAGCACATACTGGCACCTATCAAAGGGTTGTTGAAGGGGGGAGGAGGGAGAGGATCTGGAAAAATAACGAATGGGTACTAGACTTAATACCTGGGTGATGAAATAATCTAAGCAAAAAACCCATGACAGAAGTTTACCTACGTAACAAGCATATGTACCCCTAAACTTACAATAAGATTTAAAAACAAGTGTCCTCTAGTTGCTGTTATTGCTCATTAGCATCAAGACACTCTCACCTGCGCCATGACCACTTCCAAATGCCATGGCATAACACCACAGCAACGGCCCAGAAATTACCTTCTATGGTTCCAGAAACTCTCTACCTTTTTTCCGGAAAGTTCTGAATAACTGGCCACTTAATTAGCATATAATTAAAAGTGGGTGTAAATCCAGCTAGCTAGCAGCCCACAGGCACCAACTCTGAGCACACTGCCTATGGGTTAGCTCTGCTTTGCATGAATCACCACTGGTTCAATACAAGTTGCTTTGTCAAACCACTAGCTCATCCTTGAATTCTTTCCAGGGTGAAGCCAAGAATATTCCCAGGCTAATCTCCAACTTGGGGGTTACCTTCTTTGCATCAGTGACATAATACTTGTATTAAAAACCGTTTATTATATATTATAATAATATTTAATCCTGTCTACTTTATTGTAACTAATAACATCATCATTCTCCTAGTATTATAAGTCCTGTTTCTGTCTTATTGATGCCTTTTCTTTGTCTTACTTGTTTCTTCTTGGCCAAAATGTCCTCAGAACTCTCTCTCCTATTCATGTTGTTTCATTGGTAACTGTATCTCTACATACCATCTTTGCATTCCCACTCTCCCTGTTTCAATCAATCCTATGTCACAGTACAAACTTATTTTCTAAAATAAGACATTGATCAAGTTATATAGCTCTTTAATACCAGTTAATAACTTGCCATTGCTACTAAAAATTAATCCCAATTGTTTGAATTTAAAATATTATATAATCTGGCTATCACCTAGAGTTTTTAATTTAGCAATTCCTCTATACATCAGAAATCTAGTTACTATTGTGTCATGTTCATCAACTGAAATATCAACTCGTCTACTTACCTATTTTTTACTTTGTCTTTGGAAGTCTGTGCTAAGTAGGTTAAATACCATTAAGTGCTGTGTTACTATAACATACAGTCACAAAGTTAAATATTTTCCAATTCTAGGCAGGTTGGGTGCTGGTTCACCAGAACTGAGTGGTGTCATGCTCAGCAAACAGGAAGGAACAGATTCCTTTCCCCAGTGCCACCAAAGGTACTGCAATGTGATAATAACAAGTCCAGTCAAACTAAAGTAAAGCAAAAATTCTGCTTTGGCTAAAGAAAACTCATTAGCAGGGATGGATTGGGCTTGCAGAAGCAGTGTAAAGCTCTTTCTTTCAAGAATACTTGATAGATCTTTGCTTTTGAAAACCAGCTTTCATGGAATGCCCTTACTTGTCTTCAAATTGCTGTGATGTTTATATGGTGCTTTTCAATGCCATGTTTTTTAAGAATGAGAAAATCTACAGATTTTGAAAAGCAATATGCAACTGCTGCAGTGTCTCTTAGTTTTAGGAATGTCAGTGCACAGTGCAAGACGATATACTATACATTTAAATAAGGAAGTTTACTGATGAACTTTTATAAAGATTGCATTTTAAAGATAACTGGAAAACTGATTCTTATAAATGTGTTGATGTTAATTATTTGCATGTTTATTTTCTTCCCACAGATGCATGTAAAATATACTTAATACACATTAACTGCTTTTGAGTGAAATATTTGCTCCTTTTCATGAATGCTTTGGATTCGTGAATAATCTATGTTTTCTTTCCACTATGTGTTACATACACTAAAATATGTAAGTATACATTTTCATAGCAATCATTACAATTTTAAACAGTTTATTTATTTTGAAGGCTGACATACTGACTTCATTATTTCTGAGAAAGTTTTTGTTTGTTTTGTTTTCTGTGTCTTGTAAAGCAGAGTGAACTATGTGTTTTCTGTTAAAGTTCAAACTGGTAGGGATGAATATCTTCTAATATCTGGAATAGCAAAATTTACAAGTACTGAATTCTCATTCTAGCTCCATCACTAACTGGTATTTCACTTTGAACCAATGACTGAGAACCTGTACCAACTATTATACCAAATATTTTCCTGTTTGTTTCTATATCAAACAATACCAGAACAATTCTGCTCCCATATTAAACAACACACAAGGCATAAAAGTGCTTAATTGCTTGCTCCAATAAATGCTTTCTCTTGAAAAATATCAATGAACCTACTAAAGCACCTTGCTCAGTAAAAAATCTAAAAGCATAAGGTTTGACTTTGCATAGAAAAATATTAAAAACTATTTGATGTTTAGTCACCTGAAGTTACAAAGAATCAATATACGTAGTAGGAAAGTACCTACATAAGGTCAATATAGTAGGAAAGCAGATTAAAATATAAGTACATTAAAAGATGATGGAAAGAGTACATTTAACCTACTTATAAATATCAATAATTTTAATCAAGTTTGCCAAGATACTTTAAAGAGTCCTGTTTAAGATACCTTGTTTTGTGAGATGAGGAAAAAGAGCAGATGCCATTGTTTGTGTTTTTCCTAAAATTTTATATCTGTGATTTCTTTTTACCATTGAAAGGAGGTAATCAAGTATATCTTGGTGAAGAATATTATTATATGTTCAGAAGTTAGATATAATTATTTTTTGGATAATGAGACTGTACATAAAGAATATTTTTATTTCAAATATTTTTTCTCCTTAAGATAAATATTCGACCAATATTAAACTAGTATCTATCTTCCTGTGAAATAGTTTTAGGCTCACAGATAAGTAGCAAGTAGCAAATAAGTAGCAGAAAGTTCAAATTTAGACAAAGCAGCTAGAAGAATTGGGCTTTGCCATCATGCACAGTAACATGGCAAAGATCTTTTCTAAAAGCACCAACTCTTGCTGGTGATGGAACTGCTTTTCTGATCACTTAACTTGTTCAGGTATTGTATTGAACTCTAACTCCACTTCATTACTTAACTCTTAAAAACAAAAGCAATTGCCAAAGAAAAATACGCCATCGGTAAGTTGTGGTATAGCTGAGGTATGTACCATCCCTGCTATTGAGCCATGTTTTCACTGATGGAAAACAACCTGATTGTCTTAGCACTCCACTTGTGCAAAGCACTAGAGAATGAGTCAGCTATTCAAGTTTAAGCAACTTCTCTTATGTCTTCTGCATTGAGTTAGATCCACTCTCTTCATTTTTTTCCATGTGGGTGAGTGTTAAAATAATTCAATTTGACTTAACAATATGGATGATAATTCTCCCCTTCCCTGTACAGCACTTGTTTGGTCAAAATGCCATTTTAAGAGGTTCCCACTTCCTAACAAGTTACTAAATAAATCACATCATCCATCCATGCCCCTTGGTTATTAATTCATTTATTGCTTTATTCGTTCATCAATTATTTCTAATTTATTCAACTAAGTTTACTAGGTACCATCACCATGTTTTTACTGTTCTAGGTTTTATTGTGTTACTCGAAAAGCATTTTTCTTTTTAAAAAATATGATATTTAATCTGGTTTGGGAGTATGGCATTTTCTTGGGTATTCCAGTACAATTCTTAAATAAACTTCTTGCAAAAAATCAATATTTTACACATCACTTACAAATTCCTTTCTAAACGAAAAGTAAACATTTTGATCCTGGAAAGAAATGAACACTTTCCAGGACCAAAAATGAAGGCACTGTATTACCCCTTAGCTTAAGATTGAACTCGATTTCTTCTTTACTTCACATTTAATCTAGAGTCATTTTTGGGAGAACAAGCTAAATGATAAACTGGTTATCCTCTACATAGTAATTTTTATTATTTTTCTGTGTAAATTACTGCCAAATCATTATGACTCATTGAAGATCTCCAAGGCATGCATGGGACAGTATTTCACCAATTATTTCTGGATTTATCCCTGTAACAAAGATCAAAAGTGGTAAAATAACACAAATTATTCTGCCTGACCTGACAGGTGCTCATTTAGGAATTCAGAATTTGATTTTGTTTCACAAAGGGAAAAGCAGAGTCTATAAAATAATATTTTTTAAAAAAACATGAAAAAATTAATAATGAAATGAGATAACACTGACTACTAGTCATTATTATAAAACTTCCATAAGGTTGGTTCCACATTAAAAATAAAAACTATTTAAATGTGCCATTCACAGCAATATAAATCACAGTAAGTGATTTTAATTTTATTTAGAAACTTCCATTGCAGATTTCATATAAATTCTGAAAGAATTTTAAGATATTGTTTTTAGAGTTGAACAATCTTGAGCATTCCAAGATAGAAGTTTTCCTGAAAACTAAAATTGTCTATTACATAATCTTTCCTACTATAAATCGTGTTATTTTTCTCATTTTTATATTAAAAGTGGAAAGTAAATGTACGTATTTTAAAGAAATGTCAAGATATTTTCCTATGTTTTGTCCAAATAGAGATAAAATGATTTATTTAGTGCTTATTTATTCCATCATATACAATTTTCAGGTTTTGGAAGACAATTTGGGAGAAAAAAGCAAAAGAGATTTTGAAGGATCTTGAAGGCTAATTTCAACTATGCTATCAATCGAATTCACATGATCCTAGTATTGTCACTCTGAAGCTTTTACAGATTCACATTTTCATAAAATAAGAGTCAAGCTAGTCTGAATATAGCCTATTTTGTCTCTTTTTGTAAATACATGTATTTTAGCATTTGGTGATGTTCTTTAAAACACATTAAGTGGCATGAAAACAAAATTTAAATTCACGAAGTTAATTTTACCTTGTAGAAATCTTCTGGGCTCAGAGTCTTATCCAGTAAGAAGTACCAGATAAAAAGTATAAACCTAGAAAAGACAAAGTATTTTGCTATATTTAACATATCACATTAAAAAAAATATTTTCAGGCATCTACAGACAGAGCTGTTTTTGATTTTGTTTTTTAAACTCTTCAGAAGAGACATAGAAATGACTAAGATTACTATGTAGAAATATGAAAATAAAAATAGACGAATGTCAAATTGGAAACCAAAATATAATTCATTGCATATATAAAAATCTGTTTTAACATTGTATATTCTACTTCACAGATGTCCTTTTGAAATTTTCGTGCTGATGGAGTTCACATTTCTGCCCACTGCAACCCACATTTTAGTAAATGAGACGCATGAAGGAATCTATAGAACACCAAGAACGGAAGATTATTTAGGGTAACAGCGAGTGAGAGTGCAAGGCTTTAGAGACAGGGAGCATCTAGATATTAAAAGATAGATGAGGATTGTTTAAGATTTGTAGGTGTCTCTCTGTTATACAATCTCCTTAAATGTTCATGAAATAACTAGGATTCGATATTTAATATCTCAGCTAGGCGCAGTGGCTCACACCTGTAATCCCAGCACTTTGGGAGGCCAAGGGAGCAGATCACTTGAAGTCAGGATCACTTTAGGTCAGGAGTTAGAGACCAGCCTGGCCAACATTGTGAAACCTCATCTCTACTAAAAATACAAAATTTAGCTGGGCATGGTGGTGCATGCCTGTAGTCCCAGCTACTCCGTAGGCTGAGGCAGGAGAATCTCTTGAACCTGGGAGGCAGAGGTGGCAATGAGCCAAGATAGCACCACTGCACTCCCACATGGGCAATAGAGTGAGACTCCATCTCAAAAAAAAAAAAAAAAAAAAGAAAAGAAAAGAAAAATTGAAAAATTTATATCACTTTTTGATTTGTGATTCTTTAAAAGCAACTTTAATCTGGGATTGAACTACATGAACAGCATTTCAGCCTTTTGTAAAAAAAATGTTTACCAAAAAGAGTGTCCACATTATTGTCTTGTTAATGCAGTAGTGTGTCCAGAAATAACAGGCCGTTTTAGAGCTAAAATTTTGTCAAGGTGTATTTGAATGTTGAGTAAAATGGGTAAAGTTTGTAAGTCTATTTCCTGAGATTTTTTTTCTGTATTAATTTGAGTAACAGCTACTATAACAAATATTCCTACAATTTAAAAATCTTCAACAGTTAATGTTTATTTATTATTTCTGGAACCGTCCAAAATGGATGTTTCTGGACAGTTCGTAGTCCTATTATATGAATCAAAGCATGGGATCTTCATTTTTGTTTGTTTTATCATCCTCTACAATATTGGATTCTCCTGCTTTCTCCCAGCTAACAGGGCAGGAGACGGTAGCAAAGGACATCTGCTTTTTTTTTTTTTTTTTTTTAAGTCCAACCTAATAATGGCACATCATTTTCACTCATGTTTTAATAATGACTTATCACGTGGTCCTACTTGGATAAGGAATACTAGGATGTATAGTTCAGTTTAGGTATTTCCCGTCAACAAATGCCCACCACGGCAAGAGTCAACAATTTGTTGAGGGCAGTAATCTATTTTGAAACAGTGCCATTTGCTACTTTTGATGAGACTTTTAAATGTAAATTTATTGTGATGACCTAAGTTCAGTTGTTTTAATACACCTTCATGAAACTAATAGAGTTTTGAAGAAAACATTTGATTTTCTTCTTAGCTGTGGGCCTGAATAATTTTGAACCTGTAGCACCAAATCACAGTGTCTGGTGGGAGTTCCATTGCAGACGCTCTCAAAACTCCTGGAAATTCTGCCAGAAGCCCTTCTTCAACCCCATTTTCTGAATTTTTCTACATAGAAACTGTATTTATTTTATTTAATTTTGCCTGTTATTCAAACCATAGTATAATAAAGTGGAAATATTTTTATTAGAGAGACTTCTATTAACATACTTTATTAAAGTTTAAAATGCCACGTTTCAAATGTTCCCCAAGACCACCCTCAGGTTGAGTGAGTCACCAGATGGACTTGCAGCTAAGGCTTATTATAGAGAAGGGATTCGTGACAGGATTAGCAAGGGAAGAAGACAGGAAGTGTCTGTAGAAATCCATTCACAGGTTTTATTATGCTTTCTTCTTCCCTTGATGGAGCAAATTGGGCATGATCCTTTTACTGACAATCAAAAATGCAATAAAATTAGTCCAATAGTTCTTCCTAGGGGACCCAGGAGGGACTCAGAACCTGAGATTTTCTGAGGCTGGTCACACAAACATTCTCTGTCAGGATGTTCAAAATTACAAATTCTAAGGAAAACAGTTATTTACCATGAATCTCATTATTTGTACAAACAGTCTATACACAGTGATTTACCCTTGATCAGTTTGGGAACAGATAAAAGGCTAAGTTCCCAGAAGTCAGCCAAAGGCTGATCTCACAAGCAGGCTCCTCTGAACATAACAGTTTCAGATCTACTATAGTAACTCTTTTCTGCACAACATCCAAACATTAATATATTTTATCTTATTAAGAGGTTCATGGTGATCCTCTAAAATTAAGATAATCTGTACAAAGTTTAGGGAATTTAAGGTAAAAGAAAGCTATATGTTTTGAGTCCCAAACGCATATTAGACTCTACTAGGTACTTAATATATATATTAACTCAGAGAAGTCAAGAAATGTGTTTATGGCCACATACCTAATAAAGAATTAAGAAGCTGAAACTGAAAACTGATATTGGAAGATTCTAGACTACACCTTTGTGCCTTTTAAAAAAAGTACTTAGAAATGTCTCTATTCTGTGCTGACAATGTAATACATACTGGTAATATGGTTATTGAACACATGAAGTGTAGTCGCAACTGAGATGTTCTGTAAATTTGTAATACTTACTTGATTTAAAAGATTTAGCATGGAAATAAAGAATGTAATATGCTCCACAAATAATTCTTAATTTTAAATTTAATTTGAAATAACATTTTGGCTATTGTGATGGTTAATATTGAGTGTCAAATTCATTGGACTGAAGGATGCAAAGTATTGATCCTGGGTGGATCTGTGAGGGTGTTGCCAAGGAGATTAATACTGAGTCAGTGAGCTGGGAGAGGCAGATCCACCCTCAGTCTGGGAGGGAACCATTTAATCAGCAGTCAGCATAGCTAGGATAAAAGCACGCAGAGGAACGTGGAAGGACTAGCCTGGCTTAGTCTTCCAGCCTCCATCTTTCTCCCATACTGAATGCTTCCTGCCCTCAAACATCGGATTTCAGGTTCTTCAACACTGGGCCTCTTGGATCTTCAACCACGGTCCTGAAGGCTGCACTTTTGGCTTCCCTACTTCTCAGGTGTTGCAACTTGGACTGGCTTTCTTGCTCCTCAGTTTGCAGATGGCCTATTGTGGAACTTCATCTTGTGATCGTGTAAGTGAACACTCCTTAATTACCCCCGTGTACATATACATTTATCCTGTTAGTTCTGTCCCTCTAGAGAACTCTGACTAATACAGTTATACTAGTTCAAATTATGCTATTAAAATTAATTTTATCTGTTTCTTTGTAATTTTTTTCAATATGACTACTATAAAGTTTAAAATTGTGTAAGTGGCTCACATTACATTTCTTTTTTACAGCACTGGTCTATACAGGACCTTGAGGATTTCGACTCCAGGCCAAAATCCTATGTGTGATCTTTAGGGCTCAACCACAAGCAATTACAAAGGCTTTGCCTGGCAGGCCTCATGGGAGAAAGTTGTCCTCTGCACTCTAAATTTGATGCAGATCCAGGGCATTTCAGTCTTTGGTGGGTGCTGCAGCTAAAGGCTCCCATGGCTGGTCATGCTCCTATATGTATCATGCATATAACAGCATTAATAGTCTAGGCACCTCGTTTGGAGGTTTTCTAATTGGAGGTAAAAGAGAGTGCTTTACTAAGGTACTTTTAAGGCCCCTCTACAAGGATCTCCTTGTTTAGGGGCGTTGACTAAGATGGCATGGTACTTTTCCCCTCCTGGCCTTTGCATTTTCTTTCCCCTGGGTCCTCTAGGACCGTAAATCATCCACAGCCTTTTGTCCAGGGCTCCTCAGCACTTTCTCTCATCTGCATTGTGCATTACCTGACTCTCACCTAATGCTTGGTCTGTCGGGGGAGAAAAAGCAGGGGGAAGCTGGCACTAACTACATATTCCCTAACATATCATATCTTTGTGAGGCAAAAATCTAAATTACCCCACTGAATTGTCACTGGTTATTTGGAGCCCAAACAGAACTAGCCATAAAATGACAGTGTCTTTAACCAATCTATATCATGGTCATTATTTTGTGAATAAGTCCTCTGTGAAACAGCTCTTTAATCAGTAGCTGGCATGTTCAGGTCACAGTCTAAAGTCCACTTCTCAACTCAATTGGAGCATGGCAATGTGAACCCATTGCTACACTCAACACAAGTTTTAATATGCAGCACTCTTTGTTACGTTGTCAAAGTATAGTACAGACCTGTAGATTTATGTTAAAATGTGTACACTCAGTTTTTAAACAATTACTTATTAAATGACTGCAAATATAAAATATTTAAATAATGTTTTCCCATGTGTGTATGTATATAACTATGCAAATATTTATATGCATACACATACACTTAATATCAGTTTACAATTCTATTTTGTCTTTTAATACTGTAAAGAAATTTCCCAACTTTGTTATGAAGATAAAATAATCAGGTAATGTACAATAAGCATAGATGGCTTTTGAGATCATTTTAAATTTGGATCATTTATTTTGTTCAGTGATTTAAATGATTTTTCTTAGTTCATTGAATACAACTGAGGTAACACATTTTTACATCCTTATTAAAATATTTTGCATTTTCTTGACACGATTGTTTTTCTTACAAGATTTAAATAATCTATCTATTTATCAATCTATCCAGATGCATGCATATATATATATACACATATACATACATATACAAGCATGTTCATGTATATGTATATATTTATACACCTGTGCATAACATTCAATTTACAGTTTCTATGTTATGTAATGTTTCCATGAACAAAAATCATTCCCTTATTGTTTTCAATCTTACAATGTTTTTCAGTGTTGTATATGAGATTCATAGATAATTTGAATATAATAGCCCTTTCTTATTAGTAATACTTGACTATTGCTTTATCTATATATGTCCTCTCTATTGAACAGTGTATCTCACTTTTGAGAGAACATTTCTCTCAATTTTATACCAGTTTTATACAATTTTATACCAATAATGTATTCCAGGAATTGGCTACCAATTTTATTACCTTGTTCACTTCATCCTGTTTATCCTCTACTCTACTCTAGTGATAAAAGGGCAAACATGTAAGTCTAACATATTCTAATGGTCACAGTGATGACCCAAGTTGAGAAAACTAATCGGGGAAAATTAAACTGACACACAGAGAGAAATGAAAACAAACAATAGAGACAAAATTCTGGATTATAGAGTAACAAAGAGCTCCCAGTACACCAAAGGTGAGGTTGTACTGCTGCCTCCTCCCTTCCCCTCTCCTCCCTTCACCTCCCCTCCCTTTTCTTCTTTTTTCTTTTCTCTTTTTGAGACAGAGCCTTACTCGGTCACCAGGCTGTAGTGCAGTGGCACAATCTCGGCTTACTACAACCTCTGCCTCCTGGGTTCAAGCGATTCTCCTGCCTCAGCATCCTGAGCAGCTGGAACTACAGGTGCGCACCACCACGCCGGGCTAATTTTTGTGTTTTTAGTACAGACGGGGTTTCACCATGTTGGCCAGGATGGTCTGGCTCGCTTGACCTCGTGATCCGCCCTCCTTGGCCTCCTGCAGTGCTGGGATTACTGGCCTGAGCCACCATGCCTGGCCACTGTCTCCTTTATACTTAAGCTATATTGACCCGCTTTTCTATCAGAAGTAATATTTGGGAGGAATTGATTTAAATTTCAAAATCATCTATTAATTTTGAAGAAATTTAAATTAAAGCATATTAAGGAGACTATACCATGTGCAAAGTACTCTTCTAGGCATAACAGCACATAATTTTAATGCAATTTCCTCAGCATATCTGTATGATTGTATGGGTTTGCATGCACAGGTGTACACACATTTATTTTTCGGTGCATAACAGGTGGGTACACATAAAGTAGGTAAGAAGGCATAATAAATTTAGGGCTAAAAGACAGACTTGACAAACAGGCTGCCAAAGAGGTGGCACAAATTAACAGACTTGACAAACAGGCATTCAAACAGGTGGCACAAATGAACAAAAACACAATAAGCCTGCACATCATTTCTGCACAGCACGGACAAGGCAGTAACCACAATATTCTGACCCTCAGAAGTCTTTGAGGTTGGCTAGATACTAATATGACCCAAGAAGTGATTCAGAGGGGAGAAGCTTAACGTTTGATTTGTATGCACTGAAAATCTCTAGCTCTGGTGAACAGAAGTCTGACTTGAATCACTACAGTAGTTAAAACAGCTCCACAATTACAATCTTGAGCTAGTTCACAGCTCAAGAGCACCTTGGATTCAGATATTCCTGGGCCCCTTGAGGAAGGCTCCTGCTATACAGCCAAATGCTTTGCTTTGTGTTTCTCCCAGGTCTTCTACAAAGGGATATATAACCATTTATTTACCAGCATGACTAAGCATTTGAGAAAGAGAAATGATCAAAATTTTGGGGTATTATTGGATTCATCACTTTGAAATGATAATTTCTGGAGACCCCAGGAACACAGCTCTGGTTCACAGTCATACTAGGGACTTTTACACGTTATGATATAAATGAAATTTTGACTTGAGCCATTCTCACAGTGGACCCAATGGACTGTGAATTCTCTCTGTGAATAGATCCTTGGTATGTAATGCTGATAGAAATAGACTTATTCTGTAACATGCAGAGTGGCCACAGGGACTTCCTAACTTGTAAAGTGGGAAACATGGTGTTGAAGTAAACCAAACAGAACCACCAAAACTGCTTCTCAGTACAATAACGTTAAAATAAAATAGATTCCACATAGCACATTACTGGAGGGATTGCAGGGATCAGTGCCACCTTTAGAAACTTGAAAGATGCAGGGATAATAAATACTACTACATAGCCTTTCAACTTATAATTTGGTCTATGCAGAAAACAGATGGATTTTAGATATTATCAGTCCATTATTGTAAACTTAATTGGGTCTTTATTCTAATTACAATGGCTTTTTCAGCTGTGATTTCATTACCAGAACAAATAAATGCATCCACTGGGACCTGGTATGTGGCTATGAATCTGGAGAATTTTTTTTTCTTCAATATTTATTACTTAAAGATTATCAGTTGGTAGGCTGAAGCGGGTGGATCACCTGAGGTCAGGAGTTCGAGACCAGCCTGACCAATATGGTGAAACCCATCTCTACTAAAAATACAAAAATTAGCGGGGTGTGGTGGCCTGCACCCATAGTCCCAGCTACTCAGGAGGCTGAGACAGGAGAATTGCTTGAACCCGGGAGCCAGAGGTTGCAGTGAGCTGAGATCACAACACTGCACTCCAGTTTGGGTGACAGAACAAGACTCCGTCTCAAAAACAAAAAAAAAGGAAAGAGAGAGAGAGGGATAATTTGAAGCCATTTTCTTTAGGCAGCCAGGGCGAACAATACCATTTGCCTACCTGTCTGTCCCCTCAGGGCTATTTCAACTTCCCAGCCTTGATGGCTTCTCTATTCTAAAGGACATCATGCTGCTCCACTGCATTGATGGTAACATGTTCTCTTGATGTGGTGAGCAGAAAGTAGCACGTATTCTAAAATCCTTTGTAAGATTCTTGTGCTCCAGAGAATGGGAAATAAATCCCACAGAAGTTTAGGGGCTTGTTACTTAGGCAAAATCTTTTGGGGTCCCATTGTTCAGGACATGAAGATATATCTTTCAGTGTGGAAAGATAGGTTTTTGCTTCAGGCACCTTCTACCACTAGAAAACAAGGCACAATACTTATGGACACTTTTACATATTGGTGGCTCCATATACCCCATTTAGTGACCAATGTTTAGGTCCTAAAGTCATAAGTTACTTTCAAAGTGGCTAGTTTTGAACAGGACTTCAAATAGTAAAATTCCCTGCAAAAGACACGATGTTCCACAGAAACCTTTTGCCACGCAGCCACATAGCCCAGAATATTCCATTTTGCATGAATTGTCATTGGCAGAACAAGGATGCTGCTTAGAGCCTTGGGTTAATTCTTAGAAAGTTACAGTAAAGTGGTGCCTTATCCAGCTTCTGGCCATACGGCATGCAATTACCATGCAACCTGAGCTTCCCATAATGAGTCACATGTTAATGACCTGCCAAACTTTAAAGGTAGATGTGCACGGCAATACTCCCTCATCAAATGGAAGTGACACAAACAAGATTGGGCTTGGGGAGGTCCTAAAGTCATAAGTGGGTTACAAAATCTAGCTAGTCACATAATCTAGTGGGTTACATAATCTAGTCTCAGTGCAGTTCAGTTGACTATTGAGGGCTAAATCTCCATGGCTCTTTCATGTTTCTGCACGGTCTGTAAACAAAGACAATAACTGGTTCTGTTCCACACAATCTTTTAAAGAATGTTTGTTTAGTAAACAGCCTTGGAAGATGTGGTATCTCCCTATGGAGAAAATTTGAGGCCTGACTGCAATCTAAAATAGCAGAGATAATGTCTTTCTCCAGAGCAAAGATCAGGCAGACTTACTGGCCATTATAAAGGATTTAGATTTTTCCAAACTTAGGATTTCTCAACTATAATACAACCTGCAACATGTACAGGCATACTGTAGCCCCCTTTGAATTACTCTGTGGTAATTGTGGCTCAAATAACAAGAAACAGAAACTGATACTCTGGCTTCTGTTATCTTTGTGAGTAACAACTTTTTATCCTGGTTTAGTCATCTCATGTCTCTCTCCAGCATCCATTAAATAGTGGAATAACAACATGCTAGTTTGCAAGTAGAGTAATATTTTAGATTGTTTATAGTTATTGAAAGTTTCGGCAATGAGGATAAAGTGCTGAAAGAACTTGGTTTTCTGGAAGAGAACATGGTTTTCTGGAAGAGAAAGAATGCTGTCCTTGTGAGATGACATGGGGAATGTAAAAATTCTCATTCAGAGCTGTTAGCAAATGTTCTCATCCAAATGTGAGTGGGAAGGAGTTCTAAGGGTCCCTCACTCCCCTACCTGTTAATGAATGTTTAGAGAATAAACAGTGAGAGTTTGAATTAAAACAAGCTGCCCCAGAGGTGTTTTGATGACTGCCCACTCTCCTTGAGACAGGAGGAGAGAGGTGTGTTATGATGACAACAGGGCAGCAAGTCCTGACTGGACTGAAGCCAACATGTCTGTAGTTAGCAAGTTAGGACGTTCCCAAGGTTGAAAACGCATGGTGTTAGCCTCAAGGATGCAGAACTCTAGATGGATGACAAACATTACAAGTGTGTTTGATTGAGTATTGCAGGCAGCTGCTCAAAACTAAAATTAAATGCAATACCTTGCTTATTGACAGAGAACAGTTCTCTCCTCCCTACCCCCATTCTTTCCTCCCACTCCACTCTGACATCTGCTACTTTAAGGAGAGAGATCATTAGAGGTAAGGCTTAGATTGACAGTTACCAAAATGTTTTCTGCTACAATAGCTTTACTGATACCATATCATGCAGAACCATGTTTTTGCTATTGTTTTTATTTGGAAGTTATTTGTCTATGACAGTGTATACATGGATGTCAAGTTAGGTGTGTTATGTGTTAATATAGCTCAGCTGGAATTATGTTTCCCAAAATTCTCTTTCTCATGTGCTGCTTGCCTGGGACTTGTTATGAGAGAAATCTGTGCAACATTTGCAAGGTGAACATCTGCCATGTTTATGCTGGGAAGTCCACACAGGGTTAGGCACTCTTGCTGCTCATGCAGGTTGTCATCTATCAACTGGCTCATGTTGTTGGTATGTGGTAGCAGGTCCTCCAGCTTCTAGGCCACTCTCTCCTGCTCCTTTGACTACTGGGACAACTGAAAAGGCACCATCTTCTCCTACAGGTCACTCATATGTAGAAGTTAGAAGCTTAGATATGGCAAAAGACTAACTTGGTTGCAATTTATTTTTGTGCCTTCTAGCTTGTCTTCATGGACTCTAAATTTTCCTGAGTCTTCTCTACCTTCTGATCATCTTCCTTCTTAATTGCCTGCACTCCTGACGCAGGTGCTTTCCAGAACTGTACCAGACTCTGACTCAACAGAACTAATAAACTGTCTGTCTAATTACCACAATGATAAGATCAAAGCCACATAATAATTCTTTCATGTGACATCACTTCTAGTGGGTCTGCTTCTATGATAACACCGTGTCTGATACAAATAAAAAGAAAAATATACAATACTCAGGAGATACATTTTATTATTTGATAATTATATGAAGCCTCTTAGTAAGCTAGAAATAGAAAAGGACTTTCTTAATTTGCTAAAGAGTATTTCTAAATTACCTCCATTATATATCATATTTAACAATGAAAAGTAGAAAATGTTCATTGTGAGATTAGGAATAAACCAAGCATGCTTACAATTACCAGCTTTATTAATCATTTTGTTGAAAATCCTAGCTGGTACAACAACAGAAAAAGAAAATATAAATTATAAGAATTAAAAAAGAAAAAAACACTGATTATTTTGAAATGACTTAATGTGTACGTAGAAAATCTGAGATAATCTAGAGAGAAACTATTATAACTTAAAAGATAAATTTGCCAGGGAATTATATATGAAGCCAATTAAAACATATAATATGTTGAAAATAGAAATTAAAAAGTAAAATTTAAAGGCTGTTAGCATTTATAGTAGTTTGTGAAAACCTCAATTACATAGGAATAAGATCAATGAAAAATGTGCAACATTTCTACCTTAAGTGAATACAAGGATTTTGTAATATTTATGTATGGCAATGCATTAGTTTACTTGTGCAGTCATGACAAAATCCCACAGACTGAGTGGCTTAAACAATGACACATTTATTGCCTCACAGTTGTGGAGACTAGAAACTTAAGTTCAAGATGCTTGGCTAGTTTTTGGTAAAGTTTCTATTTCTGGCAGGTAGATAGCCACCCTCTCATTGCATCCTCTGCTTTTTCAAAGAAAGAGAGAGAGACAAAAAGAGACAGAGATGGAGAGAGAGAGAGAGAGATCTAGCTAGTGTCTCACGCTCTTCTTATGAGGCCACAAATGCTATGTAACTAGTGCCCCACCCCAATGATCTCATTTAACCTTAACTACTTACTTACTAAAGGTCCTACCTTTAAATACAGTGACATTGAGGGTTCGGGCTTTGACATATAAATTTGAGAAAGTGCGGGGAAGAGTTCAGTTTATATCAGTGAGTGTTCATTCCTACCCTATTCACAGTAGCCAAAAATGTGAGATAACATAAATAACCAATAGTAAAATGAATAATTATATTGTGATATGTTCTTAACATGGACTATGGGATATTATATGACAATAAGAAAGTAAGAAATTTTGCTACATATAATGCATGCATGAATGAATGCTACCAGTCTCCTGTTAAGTTACCGAAGTCAGACACTAAATAGTAAATTTACAGTTATGATTCCATTTATATAATATTCATAAACAGACAATCATAATCTAATATGATGTTAGAAGGCAGTACATCAATAAACTTTGTAGGGGACACAGTAACTAAAAAGGAATGAGACTACAGCTAGTGCTCGACTTACGACCACGATTGGGATCGGCAGACCGGTCGTAACACGATTTGGTCGTAAGTTGAGTAGGCTATATGTACAGTTGAAATGGTGCACGCGGAGATGGTCGTGCTGCCGGAAGCTGGTCCGCACTGTCATACGCCCAACTGGGCAACCTTTGTGCTGCCAGACGCGGAGCAGTCATGGCTAGCGATTGTGGTTGTAAAGTCGAAAGTTGCATACGTCGTAAGTCGATCAATACCTGTAGTGGGAATTACTAATGTTCTACTTCTTCATCTGTACTGTGATTACACAGGTATGCTCACTAGGTAAGCACTCACTTAGTTACACTCATGTTGTTTATTTTTTGTTATCTATATTTGAAATGCATTTCAATAATAAAAAAAAGTCACTTTGAAATAAACAGGCTGGGCGTGGTGGCTCACACCTTTAATCCTAGCACTTTGGGAGGCTGAGGCGGGTGGCTTACCTGAGGTCAGGAGTTCAAGACCAGCCTGGAAAACATGGCGAAACCTCCACTCTACCAAAAATACACACACACAAAAAAAATTAGCCAGGCATGGTGGCAGGCACCTGTAATTTCAGCTAGTAGGGAAGCCGAGACAGGAGAATTGCTTGACCTGGGAGGCAGAGGTTGCAATAAGATGAGATTGCACCCTAGGTGACACAACAAGACTCTGTCTCAAAAATAAATAAATAAATAAATAATAGTAAAAATTAGGGTAATATTACTCACTTGAAAGCAACTAGTTTGGTTGTCATTGAAATTCTGGTTTCCATTGAGTCAAGTTAATAATAAAATAAAAATCACTGCATGAAATTTAAAATATTAAGGGGGCATCAAACTGAAAATAAAATAGAACCCAACATCAAAAAGAAAAATGTTAGTGTACCATTCACTACTTTCCCTTTCAGGGGAGATTTCACTTCTCAGTATACTCGCCTGGTATATTCACTTTCTTGCTCTTTCTTGCCTTTCTTGCCTTTCTTGCAACATTTTTACAAAAAAAGTTCACTGTCTCGAAACTATATTGCTCAATTCTGTTCCCCAAAAGATGCTTAACATTTTTACATTATGTCTTTTTATTATTGCTATTATTGAAAGTAGTCTTTCTCTCCATCTGTGTTTTCACAAATTGTATCTAGCCCTCAAAACTCAGATATATAGCTTCATTCTCTCTAAAGCCATCTGCCATCGTCTCAGCCAGAAGATAACATTCACAGATCTCTGTGACACTTATTGGAATGTGCTTGGTAGAACAAGGGTTTTCAATTTGTCTATTATATATTATTATACTACAAAAAACCAAAAATGTTACATGTTGTTGAAGTCATTGCTGATTATTTGCTATCATGGGTACATAGTAATACTTGAAATAAAAAATCGCTTTTCTATTTAAGTTGAATTAGTTACATTTTGAACATACAATAACTTTATAATTGAAATAGAAAATCCCTCAGGGAATGTCACAGAAAGTAGATAAATTTTAATTGAATGTTTCAGTGTGTTGACAGTTTTTAAATATATAACAGCTACTTATGAATGGTCTAGAAGCCCTTAGATCTCTACGAAGAAACGTTGTCACAAGGATAAAAAATTAGAAGTGAGAAAATACTGAGTATAACTTGGCCACATTGGTGTACATTTATTTCTGCAGCTTGCTATGTTTCTGCCTTATGTTGAGATCAGCTAGTTCTGAATTTTCTGCCTTGTACATATGTCAAAAATAATTAAGTCAAATTTGCTTCTTGAGTCTTTTAAAGCATGTGCTAAATTAATTTTATTAGATCACATACACTGTAAGATAGATTCAATGAGGTTTATGTAATATTACATTAGTATATAAATTGTCTAGTTCTACAGACTGGTTATGTTAATGTATAAAAGAAATCAGCCTTTTCAAATAGCATGCCTAAATTAAATGAATAAAGAGAATGGTTTTATGATCTTTCCTTATCAAGTGAGAAGAAATAGGATATTTACCTACTTCTAAATACATGAAAACCAAATATATTTTTTAAAAAGTGTTTCAGAAATTGACCAGAGAAAGAATCTAATGCACTTAACAAATATTTTCAACTAATGAGGAAATTTCAAAACTGTTCAGTAATTTGTGCCCTGGGCTTCTCGTGGGATGAAAGCTGAGTATTCCAAAAAGTAGAACACCGGGACTCTAATATTCCACCCTAACACTCTAAATAAGGCTCCTAAATGATAAGCTGGTATATATTTCTCATGAAAGAAATATCAACTATTTTTTAAAGTCATTTGGAGTAAAAAAAAAAAAAGCATGCTCCTTTCTCTAATTTTAATTTCTCATCAACTTTACAAAATTTGAAAAGTTATTTTACTTAATGTAATAAACAACTGCCTGAAAACTCAGTTTTCATTTTTATTGCCCATGACAATACTAATGTAATACTTAGTGAGAAGCATAATTTTTAGGTTTTTTGCCAGGCACAGTGACCACCTGTAATTCCAGAGCTTTGGGAAGTCAAGTCAAGAGGATCACTGAGGCCAGAAGGAGTTCAAGAACAGCCTGGGCAGCACAGTGAGACCCTGTTTCTACAAAAACATTTAAAAATTAGCCTGCTGTGGTGACTTGTGTCTGTAGTCCCAGGTCAGTTCTCAGAGGGCTGAGGCAAGAGGATTGCTTGAGCCCAAGAGTTCAAGGCTGCAGTGAGGTATGATCATGTCCCTAACAAATAAAAATTTATATAAATAAATAAATTTAGATTATTTAAAACTGGCAGGGATGGTTTTCTGTGAATAGAATCATTTTACTATGCTCATTCCACATGTCTTGTCTAATAATGCTGGCTACTTCTGTGTACACAGGGTTGTGTGTACAGACACACATAAAACAAAACAAAATAATTCAATAATTTAATTCAATTTGTGTGGATGTTTTTATTATTATACTTCAAATTTTGTGTAGACTTTTAGACATCAAATTTTATTTAAAGTTAGAGAAAACCTGGAGAAACAGCAGAGGGAGTGCATGTATACTTGTCAAAGAAAGCTTCATTTAAATTCCAACTAGAGAAGAGCCTAATTACCATTTAACAAGGTCTGTGCCAAAGTCATAAAATAAAATATAGTTGAATAGAAGAAATAAGGAAGGGCAGGACATTATTCATGAATTTCATTTATGAACATAGAATAACCTTTGATGAAGAAGTGGACAATATTCTTAAAGACTTTGTGGTCTACAACTTGAATGGGGTTTGTTGATGAAGGGTTAAACTGTAAAATATTTTAAGTCATTTATTCTGTGCTAAATATGAGTGACCATGGCCCATGACACAGCCTCCAGGAGGTCCTGAGAACATATGCCCAAGGCGGTCAGGGTACAGCTTGGTTTTATATATGTTAGGAAGGCATGAGACATCAATCAAATACATTTAAGCAATACATTGGTTTGGTTCAGAAAGGTGGGACAACTCAAAGGCTTTCAGGCTATAAGTAACTTTAAACATTTTCTTGTTGACAATGGGTTGAGTTTCTCTAAAGACCTGGGATTGATAGAGAGGAATGTTCAAGTTAAAGATAAAGGATTGTGACGACCAAGTTTTATTATGCAGATGAAGCTGTTAGATAGCAGACTTCAGAGAGAGCAGGTTGTAAATTGTTTCCTATTGGACTTAAAAGGGTGTCTAGCTCTTAGTTGATTATCTCCTTTATCTGGAAAGAAAGGAAGGAAAACAAATGGGGAACGGGATTCTCTGCTAAATGTGGTTTTTTTTTCTCCCAAGAGACTTTGCAGGGCAATGTTGAGGTCTGAAATGGAAATATATTTGAGGGTTAATATTTTTCCTTGTCTCATAATGTTATGCCAGAATCAGATTAAAAAGTAAGTCACAATATATAGGGTCAAATAAAACCCATTTGATGAGAATTTATGGTGTTACATATAAAGGTTTAGTGCCATAAAAGAAATAGCACTTGAATATAAATTTCCCCAGAAAGGCAATTTACCTTTATAAAAGGGTGCAGCTCATAGACGGAACAATGGTGAGCACACACCTGGACAAGGGAGGGGAAGTAGTTCTTATTCCTAACAAAGGTAGCCCTACTTCTGTGTCGTTCCCCTATTGGCTAGTGTTAGACCGCACAGTCTAGGCTAATTCCAATTGGCTATTTTAAAGAGAACAGGAGAATGAGCCAGTGTGGCAGGGTCAGTAGTTTGGCAGGAAGGACAGTTATGGGACAGGTACCAGGGGTAACTCAGGTCAAAGCAGGTGACCAGAGCAGGTGACTGGAGCAGGTGACCAGGATGAGTCAGGATGGAGCAGGGGTCGGGGGAAGAGATGTGAACTACTAATTAGAACTGATGGAAAAGGTTGTTTATTGAAACCACAAGGAAGTTAAACTTTAAAATGGAGAATTAAAGACTAAGAGAGCTGAACATACTGACATACTGATTCTTTGAAGAGAAAGTTGGAGTTCACTGTATCTTACAATGGTTTGTAGAGCATGGCTCCTAGACCCATCAGGTAGGAATTTGGGTAAGATAAAAAATCAGAGCTATGTCCTCAGGTTACTCACACACAGGGACTATCAGGAGTGAGGAGGTTGGAGGAGAAATGTATGAGTATGGGAGTACGAAGAAGAGCTCTCCTCTTTTTTTTTTTTTTCTCTCTGACTCACCCTCTTAACTGGGAGAGATGAATTCTGGAGGCAAGCATATTTGCAAGCTCCAGAGTAGAGGTGAAGAAAAATAAGGTTTGGCTGGGGGTGGGGAGGGGAGGAAGGAAAAGAAAAAGGCCTATGAGTGGACAAATTTATTTTTAACCTTACTTCTCATCTAAGTGATGAACTCACCAAGAAGCATGTAAAAATTGGCATTCACATAGTAGACATGGTACTGGGTGCCTAAATACATTTACACACCAAAATATCCTCAAGTTATAGCTGTCATTGTCCGAGTTCCCTCTATAATACCCTCAGGGAGTTGAAAAATAAAAATACCATCAATGCACTACCCTTCAAACAAATTAAAAATGAACTATTCAATTGAGCCTGGAGATAATCAAGGGAGGAAATAGATTCTACCCACAAAAAGTAAAAGATTATAGCACGCCCATAATAACTTGTAGAGTAAGATAGCTTTAACAAGGTTTGGGGTAATGATACATGAACACAAACAGTTGTCCAGTTCTATAGGATGGTAATTAGGTCAACTTTTAAAATTAGCATAACTTGCAGGGGCAGTGGCTCACACCTGTAATCTCAGCCCTTTAGGAGGCCAAGGCTGGGGGATCACCTGAGGTCAGGAGTTTGAGACCAGCCAGGCCAATGTGGTAAAACCTGTCTCTACTAAAAATTCAAAAATTAGCCAGGAGTGGTAGTGGGCACCTATACCAGCTAATCAGGAGACTGAGGCAGGTGAATCACTTGAACCCGGGAGGCAGATACTACAGTGAGCAGAGATTGTGCCACTGCACTCCAGCCTGGGCGACAAGAGTGAGACTCCATTTCAAAAAAGGGAAAAAAATACATACATACACCATAACTATGTTAAATGAATACAGGGAATGTCTGGTGATCTCGTTGCTGAAAAATTACTTAGAGACACTGTGAAAAATATAGATATATTATACTCGCATTAGAGATCTGGTTATAATGCCAGTGATAAAAATGCATTTTTTTTCTTTCTAAATTGACAAAAACCTAAATATTAAAATAATTTTAAAATATTCTAGGTACATCTGACACACAGCCAGCTGGCACAGCTTGAGTTTTTCTCTTTTCTGCCTATGAATTCATTGTTATTTTTAAAACAGAACAGAAAAATCTTATTGCAGGTGTTAACTCATATATGTTAATTAAACTGATTCACTGTTACGAGTGGACCATCACCCACCTTGACCATGAGAGATGGTCCAGATGAGAAGCACATATTTCCCCATACTGTATGCCACATGATTGCTACTTTCTTTGCAACTATTCTGCTGTCTTCCATCTCTTTTTTGTTCTACATTTGTTTGGTTCTGATCACACTCCCCACACTACGCAGGTCTTTCTCTCTCTCCTTTTATTCTCCTGTGTTCTTTGGTAAATAAAATCTTACCAGTTTTCCCCACAATCTCCCAAAGAAATAAAGATATTAGAAATGTAGTATCAGGAGTTTGAACATCAGATATTGCTAGATGAGTCTTTAAGAGAAATAAAAAGCCAAACCGATTTACTAAAACTGCTTTGTATAGACCTGATGGAAACCTAGTAGAAGACAATGAATTATTTCATAACAAATAAACAACACCCTTCTTAATTCCCTGGTTATCCATGGTTTAGGACATTTATCCTAATGTAATCTATTTAAATGAATTTGTCTCACTTTCACTAATAAAAATTCATGCAGATAGTTAATTGAAAAAATAACCAATACACCAATTATAAAAATATAATATTGTTTATTTTTATTCCATGTGATATATCAGTAAGGATAACTGTGCATCGGCCCTCTGATTTCTATGACAGTAAGCAATCTATATGTAGTCACCTTGGTAGAAAAAAATAGATTATTTTTAAGATATATTATCCAATTTCCACTGCAGGTTGATAATACAGAGATAGAAGAAATAAACAATAATATTTAAAATACTGCCTAATACTTAAAAAGATTAAATAATAGATTTTAAAAAGGTATCAAACTGAAAATAAAAGAAACTAATATGACCTCTATCGTTTAAGTGGTTCTATTGAATAAAAGCATAAAATGAGCATCACAGAGATCAGGTGTAAAATAAAAGGTGAAGTTGAATTTTAAAGTCTTTTAACTTAAGTAAAATCTTCCATTTTTCTAAATCTAAAATGTTTAATTTTTAAAAGTATACCATTAAAATTATTTAGAATTTATTTTCTCTAGAATAAATTTTAATTTTCTCTGTCTGAAGTTAAAAGATAAGATTTTAAAAAGTTTATGAGTGATACAATTGAAAGTTGAAAACAAAATGTAATTATAACAAAAACAGATTAACAAATTTAAAAAAGGGAAGAAAATGTAATAAAGGTACTTAGAAAATATTTTTCTCTTTTTCTTGAGAAAGGGTCTTTTTCATTCTTGAGTATTCTAACATTTAGATCTAAAAATAAGTTTTTTCTCATTAAATGTTACTTCATAGTTGTTTATGTAATTTTTTTCTACTTGTCCCGGTTAATACATGTAAATTGATGGTTAACATATAAGTCCTAATTAGTTTACTAACTAATGAATAATAATGTATAGTTCAATGTTTAATGACATCTTAGATTTAAAAGAATATATTACAAGTTTTTAGGAAAGTTTCTTTATGTCATATATTTAAGTAAACCACTAAAAACATCAGTGACTTGGCAATCCTGAAAAATATGAAATGATGTGATGCATCAATCATTCTTAGGAAAAACTAAATGAAAAGTTTGCAGCTAGTGGACAATTTCATTATTAAATGAAAATATTAAAATAATCAACATTGCAATAAACAGTTATTACATGCTAAATATTTTAAACGCATGCTGTGTGAGACATGTTTTCCAAATTACATCATTACTGAAATTTCTCAGATTGCATTGTCTTATACATTAGTAGTAGTACTATATTTCATTTTATCTAAACTTTTAGCTGCCTTGCAGTTTGAAAAGCACAACTATCTTCCACTAATGGGATTTAAACAATGAAATGAAATCCCTGAGTCTAATGCTACTTTGCTTGAAATATTCTCTTTGAGATGATAGCGGAGTGCACCAACTCACTGGGTGCTATTTTTACTTCTATGATTCCATGGTAACAAATTATCTTCATCTTACCCAGGGTTTCTCACATAAAATCCTCTAAAGTAAGGTTGATCTATAGGTAATAACACAGAACCAAGTAAAATGATTTATTTTTGAGAGGGAATTAAAATTAAACAACATGCACTCTGCCCAGGACCTAACTAGAAAAAAGAAATAACCCTAGGAGAAAAGTTCTAATAATAAATTTGGTTGGCTTTTATCTGAAGACACCTAAACCAGAAATTTCAATCCTTCATTTTATATAAACAATTATTTGTTGCCTATACAGTAAGTAAACATTTTATGTTTATTCAATATATCTGAATGATATAGATAAATTATTTTACATAAAGACTGTATATTAAAAAGTAGGAAAAAAATCTAAATTTTGTACATGCCAAAATTCAGCATATTTAAAATTATAGTACAAAAATGTTTTATATGTAGACTTAACATGAAAATTCTTCAAGCTGAGTTCAATATAATTCAAATGTTTTATAACAGTGGAGCTAGATTTTCTCTGTGAATCCAGTTTTATATTGAGACAAAGCAAAAAGGCTATTCTTTATTTACACTATATTTAATTTTGCTTTAATGCCTATTTTACAATTTCAGAGAACTGAGGTAGTAATTTAAAACTTCTTTTTATGTCAGAAATTTAAGATAAAGTTATGGTCCATAATAGCATATTCTATTGTTTATTATTTCTTTATATGTCTATACAAAATTTACTAAATTGTTTCTCCCTCTTTGGATGTATAGGCTGTTTCAGTATTTTTCATTTACCAATAAGATTCTGATGGCTATCTTCTTGAGTATAATTTGTAATGATTATTGTAAGTTATTGTTCTTATTACAGTGAGATTCTAAGACGAGCGTTATCAGCGTTAACTAACTTGAACACTTAAAATATCTTTCCAAATAATGTTGTATTTATTTTCAGAATTTAGAGTACAGGCTCTCTCACAAGTTTAACCAAGCAAACAAGTTCATAGCAAAGTTTTTGTTTGATATGCTGAAGCCCAACTACTTAATCTAGCTGGGTGCTGTACATTGTGATAAAGCACACACAAAAAAACAACAGATGAATTAGGCTGTCACATTCCACCAGACTTATCTTCCAGTATTAAAATATACTCAAGTCTCATTCTGGCCACAGTTTAGATAGTGAACGTATTTTAGATGCCAGAAGGCTAATTTTCTGGATAAAATAATTCTTAAAAATATCCCAACTATAATGAAGCTGGAATTTTTATAACTTTCTAATTGTACTCAAGGCTAATCAGAAATATATTTAAGAAACAGGTTTGGCACTTTTCCCAGGAGGAATTATAACCACCAGAAAATGACACAAACAGTGATATATTGGGACAATGGCACACATGACATGGATTAGAATTTGATCACCGACAAGCAATTGCTGGTTATAGCATTACAGAAAAAAATTAATATTGGACATATTTAAGGAACCACATATTATAATAGCTTTTCAGAGAAAAAAAGCTTGCTTTTTTAAAACATGTTTAATTTTGAAATGCTTTTGTATTTAGAGAAGAGTTGCATAGAGAGTAAAGAGATTCCATATATCTTTCATCTAGCATCACTTAGTGTTAACAACTTATGTAAGGGGTGCAGGGGAGACTCAGCTCTCCCGAGAGGATGTTCTTCCAGGCTCTTGGTCTCTCACTTACCCAAGAATGGGAGAGGGGTCCACGCCAGGCTGCATTGTACTCACAAGTAAATATCAGATCCCAAAGAGTTTTTGCAGAAAGTGATTTATTTAGGCAGAGAAAGAGGAAAAGGAAAGAAAAAGACTGAAGGGGAGGGAGGCCAGGGGCGGGGTGGGGAGAGGAAAAAAAAAAAAAAGAAAAATATATTAGAGAAAAGCTTCCAAATACGGAATCTGCCCAGATGTAGGGGACAGGGATTTTTAACCTGAGAGGAATTCCCTCCCCTATATGTTTCCAGGCCTATGAAAGGAGTTCCTTTAAACTTCCACTGGAGTGACTGATCTTTGATTTTTCCAGTGTGAGCAAAAATTTAAACAAAGACCTCTAATCCCAGGATGGAGAGGTGGAGGAGGCATGGTGCTGGGAAATTCTTGCCCTTGAAACTATGCCCCTCTTGTGGACCCAGGAAGAGAATACACTCCCTCAAACCTTTATTAGAACTAGGAAATTAACACTAAGTAAATTACACTATTAAGTCAATGGCAGGCCTTACTTAGAGTTCACCAATTTTCCCAATGTTCTTTTTCTTTTTTGGTATCAAATTCATGATACTGTGCTGCATTTAGTTGTCAGGTTTCAGTCTCTTCTAATCTGTGATCATTTTTCCATTTTTTTCTCATTTTTCATAACTTACACCTTTGAAGAACATTGGTCAGATATTTTTTCAGAAGTCCATCAATTTATGTTTCTCAAATGTTTTCTGGCAATTATACCGAGGATATGTATTTGGGCCTAGAACCCCGCAGGGGTGATGTGATCTTCAGATAGCGCCTTAACAGGAGGTACATTTATTTTATAAAAATAATACAGAATAATAAGGAATAATATACAAGATGATGAAATTATCCTTGTGGGGCAAAATAGTCTTTCTTAAATATGATTATTACATTTGAAGCCAAAGAATAACTGGAATTGGACAACAAAATAATAAATGAAAGAAGCTGAGTTATTAGTGCTGATCTGTAATCCTGATCACTTGGTTAAGGGGCTATCATTTTGAAGCATAATTTTGTTCCAATAGAAAGATTTTATAGTTTATAATAGAGACAGATAATTTAATGATATAAACAGCATTTTGACTAAAATCAGCATGAAAATTTCAGATAATGGCAGTTCTTTGCTGTTAATGTACAGTTATATTATGAATACTGAAAAAAATTTAGGATAGCATCTGTTAGGCTAACAAATTTATATAACTACTTATGATACATTTTTCTTCTATCTTTATAAATTTGAAAATTCTCTATGTTTAATGAATAAAATATCTTCTAAAGGAAAATAGTAGAAATTTGTTAACTGACTTGAAATTACTAGAACACCAAAAACATTGGCAACAAAAGCCAAAATAGACACATGGGACCTAATTAAACTCCAGAGCTTCTGTACAGCAAAAGAAACAGTCATTAGAGTGAACGAGCAACCAAAAGAATGTGAAAAACATTTTTTCAATCTACCCATCTGACAAAGGGCTGATATCCAGAATCTACAAAGAACTAAAACAGATTTACAAGAAAAAAACAAACCAACCCATCCAAAAGTGGGAGAAGGATATGAACAGACACTTTTCAAAAGAAGACATATATGAGGACAGCAAACATATGAAAAAATGTTCATTATCACTGATTATTAGAGAAATGCAAATCAAAACCACATTGAGATACCACCTCACACCAGTTAGAATGTTGATCATTAAAAAAATCTGGAGACAAGAGATGCTGGAGACGATGTGGAGAAATAGGAACAGTTTTACACTAGAAATAAGAAATAAGTACTTTTACACTGTTGGTGGGAGTGTAAACTAATTCAACCACTGTGGAAGACAATGAGGTGCTTCCTCAAGGACCTAGAAATTAAAATTCCATTTGACCCAGCAATCCAATTACTGGGTATATACCCAACGGATTATAAATCATTCTATTATAAAGACACATGCACACGTATGTTCATAGTGGCACTGTTTACAATAGCAAAGACCTGTAACCAACCCAAATGTCCATCAATGATAAGACTGGACAAGGAAAATGTGGCAATATACACCATGGAATACTATGCAGCCATAAAAAATGATGAATGTGTGTCCTTTGTAGGGACATGGATGAATCTGGAAAGCATAATTCTCAGCAAACTGACACAAGAACAGAAAATCAAACACTGCATGTTCTCACTCATAGATGGGTGTTGAACAATGAGAATACGTGGACTTAGGGAGAGGAGCATCACAAACTGGGGGGAGTTGGGGGGAGCCAAGGGAGGGACAGTGGGGGAGTGGGGGGGATCAGGGAGGGATAACATAGGGAGAAATGCCAAATGTGGGTGTTGGGGGGATGGAGGCAGCAAACCACATTGCCATATGTGTACCTATGCAACAATCCTGCATGATCTGCACATGTACCCCAGAACCTAAAGTACAATAAAAAAATGTATGTATTATATATAGTATTTGCAGATTAACCATTATACTTCACAGTCTGTAAAACTCATGGATTTTCAGAGTGTGATGTACATGCCAAGCTGGTGATAACAGTCAACTCTACTCACACACTTCTACTTGCTGAGTTGAATGCTCGTTCCCAAATAAGTTCATATAATTGAATATGCTATGGTGTTAAATTAATTAAATATTATGTATGCCTAAGATTTACAATGAAAGTGGTAATAAGAATACAAGGAAGCCACTGAAAATAATTTCAAATTCAATGTGGATAAAATAACTGTAAATGAGAAAATGCCTTGTATATACTGTAATAATTGTGTTATAAGGATAAGAAATATATATTTAAATTATAGATCTAACTTTTGTTTTGATCTAACTTTTGTTTTTTTTAAAAAACAAATTGAGAAATCATTTGGGGGGGTAAAAATATGAACAGAAATAAGTACTTACCTCTCTATGTCCAAAGATGGGTAAGTGAAAATAGATTAAAATAGTATAAGTTTAAACCAGAAAGAAATTGTTAAAAAATTCTTACCTTGCTTAAACAAAAGTTAAGTTTAGAGACATGCTTAAAATACTTCATTACTTATCTATTCTCTTGTTTATTTACCTGCTTACTAAATTAATAAATGTTTACTATTTATCTATTATGTGACATTATGTCCAATATTAGAAAAAAATTGTATTAGCATAACCAACATTCGTGTGAAACATGTAGTTTAATTTAGAAAATATTAAATAACATAAAAACAAGTCAAATTAAGGTTTTATGAAAATACCACAGAGTACTCAGTGAGAACATAATGTATGATGAAATTAACATTACAGGGTTAAAATTGTCTTTGTTAAATATAATTATTACATTTGAAATCAAAGAGTAACTGGGATTAGACAATACAATAATAAAGGAAAGTAGCTGACAAAATAACAAAAGGAAAGGCTCTGACTAGGGAGAGAACTAGGATCCTTTGTGGAACTGGAAGCACAACTTGAAGTGAGTGGTAGTGCTGAGGTGAAGACTGGAGAGGACTATCTACAGAGCAGTGTCTGCCATGGCCGATGGGAGACCACTGAGATGGAGCCTGCCATAGGAGTGAAAGGGTAAATGGAGTGAGCAGTACTTATGGAAATAAATGGAAAAGCACTATAGATAAAATATTTTATGGTAAAGAATGGAAGAGTACTGTGAATAGGTCACACACCTTCTTGTTAAAAATAATAAATTCACTTACACTAAGCTTAAGAATTTCTATTCATTAAAACATACTAAATGAATGAAGCAGTAGGCCAAAAATGTATTAATACATAATTAGAGTAAATATTTATAAACTTTTCAAAAACTCAGAGTCAATATTAGGCAAACCATTAGTCGTTTCTAGAATGTTTTTAAAATATCTTAAATCACTATTAAAAGCAGAAGTGGCCCAGTATAAGAAAGGCAAAAAAATACAGACACTTTACCAAGGAGAAAATATACATGGCCAAAAAACATACTATTAAAAATTCAGTTTATTAATAACCAGGAAATAAAAATCTCAATGGTATACCTCAATCACACATCAGATAGACAAAAATTGCAATGACTTCACATACTAAATTGTTTTGGGGATAGAGATGCATCCTTAAATCCCTTGAACACTGCTAGTGGAAGTGTATTTGGAAAACAATTTTGCATTAAATAATAACAGCTGGTTATCCTAATTCAATATTATCCAACTATTTCATTCTTAGACATATAACCTGAAAAGAGTCTCATAATTGTCCATGAAGAGATACTTACAATAATACTCATAGCAGCGTTTGTTCTATTCTATAATGCTGTAAATGTTTATCAACATTAGATGGGAAAAAGGAATTTGTGGTATAGTCATAAAGTAGAATAATTAAAGCAATGACAATTAATGAGTACTACATACCACACTGCATACCACTGCATTTCACACATATTCCACAATATATCAGTGTAGGTGACTACAAATATCGTTAAGGAAAGGAAGAAAATCGCAAAAGAAACCTTACAGATGAACAACTTCCTAAATGGCATTTTGAGGAATACCATGTAGGAAGTCTTTTCCTGGCAGAATGACCATAGTTGGTGAAAATGAAACACACAAACAAACAGTGATCTATAGTCTCTGGAAACAGTCATATGGGGATACAACAAATGGAGAAATATATATTCAAGAACGTCTACTCACTCTCAGGAAGAACATAAGCACTCTCAGTCTACATGCCACTGTCCCATCTCAGCATAATGGAAGCTCCACTCTGGACTGCTGTGTCTGTTGTCCATGGCTATGGTATCCTCCAGGGAGAGTCAGGCTGCCTGCATTTTTCATTCCCCCTCAGCACTGAGAATGTACGTATGTTTTTTCATCTATAGATCCCACACCTACCAGAGTTTGGTAGTTCCATCTCAGGCCTAGAAGTTGGAACACACTGAGATGCCGACCGTCCTTGCCCCAGCTTGCTAGCATATCAGGATTCCGCACACGAAGAAACAAGTTAGGAAAACTAGAAACCACCACCTATGCCTCCATCCAACGACAAGCTCTTAAAGCAGGGGTGTGAATCCAAGAGAGGCAGGGGACTGTCTTGACCCCCAGCTCTGGACCAGTGATGCACAAATTTAGCCCAGGGATGACAGGTGGCTGGTGGCTATAAGAACAGAGTTCTGGAGCAACCATCAGAGAAAATAAATTTATTTGTTAAGCAATTGACATGAGGCTGATAGCTTTAAGGTAGCAAAAAGCTAAGCCCTTTACCAGTTTTTATATATTTTTACATGTGTATATATATATCTATTTGTACATATATACATATAAATTGCAAAACGGCAATTACTTTTGCACCAACCTAATTGATGCAATGGAATTAATTATATAGCCAAGATGAACCTTTGTATGGTAAGAGCAAACTTCAGAGGTTTATCTCAGAAAGTACCCCTGAAAAGGAAACTGAAATTAATTGGATCATAACATATAGATGTGTATGCCCTAAGACATTGTCAAAATCAATAGAGAAATCAGCCAGCAATTGGTGAAATCTAACTATCTTGGTGTGTTCCCACGAGAAGTCAACAGATTAACAGGGAAATCAGAGAAAGAAAAAGACAGCCCTGCTAAAATCATCATCTTTGGATGACTCACATGCTCCAGATTATATCCTGCAGGGAATGAGATGAAAGAGAGAAAGGAACAGAAAAAATAATTGAAAAAAATAACGACTGAAAACTTTCAAAATTTGAAGAAAAATCTTAATCTGCACATCTAAGATTCTCAACAAACTCTTAGAAAGAGAAAAGAAAATAAATTCCCACCCTGACACATCATAGTAAAAATGCTAAGAGACAAAAATTTTCAAGAAAATCTTGAAAGCAATAATTCCTTTTACTCATTAGGTACAAGGGAATTGTAATAAGATTAAAAACTGACTTCTCATCAGAAAAAATAGAGGCTAGAGGGGGTGTGATGACTGAGCCAAAGTACTGAAAACAAGGAAACACACAGAAAAGGGTTCATGGCAACTCTTTGATCAGGCAAAATTACATTCAAACATGAAATAAAAACATCCATATATGAACAAAAACTCATAGATTTTATAGTTAGCAGGTAATACTCATAAGAAATACTAGAAAAAGTTCCATGGAATTAAGAATAATTTACTCCAGAGAGTAATTCAAACACATGTTAAAAATTAAGAACATTGATGACGATAATTATAAAAATTTAACACATGGTAAAAAAAAATGCCTGTTAATTTTCCTGTCTTGGGGAGAGATAGCAAGGGGAGAGATGCCAGATGTAGGTGATGGGGAGGAAGGCAGCAAATCACACTGCCACATGTGTACCTATGCAACAATCTTGCATGTTCTTCACATGTACCGCAAAACCTAAAATGCAATAAAATAAATAAATGGGGAAAAAAAATTTTGTCTTAACTGATTTAAAAAGCAATTTTATAGAACAATACATGTATAATTGCATTGTAGGGTCTATAGAATTAGAACATACTTAATAACAGGACAAAGGATGTGAGTAGGAGAAAAATTGCACTGAAGTAAAGATTAACACTAGATGGTAACTTGAATTCAGAAAAACAAATGCAGAAAACCAAAAATGGTAAATTAGAAGGGCAATATAAAAAAGTTCTGTCAATGTGTACTTGCTTTCCTTATTTTTTCCTTCTACTTCTCCAAAAGATATAATATTATCTAAAGCAATAATTATAACAGTATATTTTGGGGTTTGCAATATACATATGTGTGCTACTGCACTCCAGCCTGGGTGACAGAGTGAGACTGTCTAAAAAAAAAAGCAACTAAGGTTAAATGAGGTTGCTCTGATCTGATTGTACTAGTGCATTTGTAAGAAGAGACATTAGAAAGCTCTCCAGCTCCAATGAGAAAGAAGAGATCACATAAGCACACAGCACACAGGCTGTTGTCTACGCTTCTAGAGAAGAGGCCTCAAAAAGAAGCCAGCCTTGACAGCAATTTGATCTTGGATATTTTAGCCCTGAGAACTGTGAAAATGAATGTCTGTTGTTTAAGTTACCCAGTCTGTAGTATTTTGTTATGGCAGCTATAGCAGACAAGTGTGGTCTGTTAATTAAATAAAACCTATTTTTTAAAAAATGGGCAAGGAATGTGAATTGACACTTTTCCAAAAATGGTATGCAATAGGCAGTACACATGTGAAAAGAAAGTCAGCAGTATACATGTGAAAAGAAAGTCAGTATCATTAGCCATTAGGTAAATACAGATGAAATCCATGAGACACCACTCTCATACACTAGAAATTGTATGCAATATTCCCACAAAATCGTATATGAATTTGTACAGCAGCATAATTCATAGTAGCCAAAAAATGAAAATAATTCAACTGTCCATCAGCCAATGAATGGGTTGAAAACATTTTGTGTAACCATAAAATGGAATTTGATTTGTCACAAAAAGTAATAAAATACTAATATATACAACATGGATGAATCTTGAAAAAATTAAGTGGAAGAAGGCACATCCAAAAGGACACAAGTAGTATAATCCTATGTATATGAAGTGTCCTAAATGGGCAAACTCATAGAGACAGAAAGTAGATTTGTGTTTGTCAGGATCTAAGGAAAAGTGGGAATGGAGAATGATTGCTCATGGACATGGCATTTCTTTCTGACATAATGAAAATATTCTAAAACTAGATAGAGGTGTTGATAACAGAAATGCATATACTAAAATCCACTGAATTACACATTTTTAAAGGGTGAATTTTATAAATTATAATTTCTATTTCAATAAAGATGTTTTGAAAACTCAAAACAAATTTATATAAATGGTATTTTCCATATCTATGAAGTTTCAAAATACTCAGTGGGGTGCACATAGGTGGTGGTAAAAGTAAAAAGAGATCAAAGACATATTTGCCAGAAGGTTAGGAGAAAGGATATTTTTTTTTGGGTGGGGGGGACGGAGTTTCGCTCTTGTTACCCAGGCTGGAGTGCAATGGCGCGATCTCGGCTCACAGCAACCTCCGCCTCCTGGGTTCAAGCAATTCTCCTGCCTCAGCCTCCTGAGTAGCTGGGATTACAGGCATGCGCCACCATGCCCAGCTAATTTTTTTGTATTTTTAGTAGAGACGGGGTTTCACCGTGTTGACCAGGATGGTCTCGATCTCTTGACCTCGTGATCCACCTGCCTCGGCCTCCCAAAGTGCTGGGATTACAGGCTTGAGCCACCGCGCCCGGCGAGAAAGGATATTTTCAAGAACAAGGAAAGGGTGTATGATCAAGGAAGGACACAAAAGAGGCTTCTGTAGCAACCATATTAAAATATCTACTCGTCTATCACATCTGGATGGCTAATCAGTACTCATTATTGTAGTCCTAGTGAGAAATAATTTAGACTATGAACACAACAGGATCACATTGTTATTGAGACCCCAAAGTATTTTCTCACTGCGTAAGTCTTGTTTATTATATATATTAATAAATCAGATCTTCTAAAGTGCATTATATTGGCTCTCTGTTCCTACCCACTCCCCTATCTTATTTACTACGTGCCCTGACAGATTTTTCCTTAAGGAGCGCCTATCTCCAGGCTTCCTGGCATAGTGGTTCCCAGTTATGTTTGGCCAATGGGAGTTATCCACAAGAGATCCAAGCATGGGAGGAGAGAAGACTTAGGATAATTACTCCTTTTGTTCCTTCCCTGCTGCTTCACAGTTTTTGCAGAAATGTTCTTTTGTTGACAGCTCTTGTCAGGTTGTCCTTCTTCCTACGTTGCAGCTCTCAATAAAATTCTAACAGTTTCCTTTACTTGTCCATGGGACCGACATATGACATTTTCTTTCTGCTGTTATTAGTCAATGGATGCTTCAATATTTCTTCTTGGTTCCCTTAATCTTCCTCATAGTTCTGTAAATAGTTTCTTTATTAAAAAATCTTTAAAAAAAAAACAACAACAGCTGAATGTGTGGTTGGCTTTGGCTTAGTCCTTAATTGCTATAAGGTTAATCAAAGCTTCCAAATGTCCATTCTGACCTTTATTAAATTTGACAGTTAATGCTACACAATCAATGCAGAGAGTTGAGAAATAATCCATGTGTCATGTAGTAAAATTGTGCACTATAAATAATTCACATCCCCCAAGCGAAGTATTGCTATTCTTTTTTCTTCATATTAACAACACAACTGTGTAAATCTCTGTATTCTTTTAGTTTTGAAAAAGGTTTGTACTTAAATAACAGTCATTATTTAGCTCCTATAGCACTCTTGCTACAATAGCTAAATCATGACCAAAGTCTCTGAAGTTTGATGATAGTTCTTGGCCCCAAATGAGTTTCTGGAAAATGTTAAGTATCATTTAAATAAAATTGCTATCAGTCACAGATTTAACAACATCTATTTTTCCATTTGTGTCATCTCCGATTTCTTTGAGCACTGCCTTAGTGTTTTGTAGTTTTCCTTATAGAGATCTTTCACTTCTCCTGTTAGCTCTGTTCCTAGGTATTTTATTTTTCTGTGTGGCAATTGTGAATGAGATTGCATTCCTGATTTGGCTCTTGGCTTGAGTGCTGTTGGTACATATAAATGTTAGTGATTTTTGCATATTGATTTTGTATCCTGGGACTGCTGAAGTTGCTAATCAGTGTAAAGAGCTTTTGGGCAGAGACTATGTGGTTTCGTAGATATAGAATGATGTTGTCTGCAAACAGAGATAGTTTGACTTTCTCTCTTCCTATTGGGATGCTCTTTATTTCTTTCTCTTGCCTGATTTCTGGGGATAGGACTTACAATACTATGTTGAATAGAGGTGGTGAGAGAGGCCATTCCTGTCTTGTGCCAATTTTCAAGGGGAATGCTTCCAGCTTTTGCCTATTCAGTATAGTGTTGGTTGTGGTTTTGTCATAGTGGCTCTTATCATTTTGAGGTATGTTCCTTCAAAATTTAGTTTATTAAGAATTTTTAACATGAAGAGATGTTGAACGTCATCACAAGATTTTTCTGCATCTATTGAGGTAGATAATCATGCATTTTTTTCCTTTAGTTCTGTTACATGATGAATCACATTTATTGATTTGTGTATGTTGAACCAATCTTGCTTCTCAGGGATAAAGCCTACTTGATTGGGGTGGATAAGCTTTTTGATGTGCTGCTGTATTCGGTTTGCCAGTATTTCATTGAGATTTTTTTGCATCAATGTTCATAAAGGATATTGCCCTGATGTTTTTGTTGTTATGTCTCTGCCAAATTTTGGTATCAGAATAATGCTGGCCTCACAGAGTGAGTTACAGAGGAGTCGCTCCTCCTCCATTTTTGGAATCGTTTCATTAGAATTGATACCAGCTCTTCCTTACATTCCAGGCTCATGAAGAGATAGAATCAATATAATTAAAATGGCCATACTCCCTAAAGAAATGTGTAAAAATTTATATGAAACCAAAAAAGAGACTGAATAGCCAAGATGACCCTAAGCATAAGGAATAAACCTGGAAGCATCATGCTACTGGACTTCAAACTATACTGTTGGGCTACAATAACTAAAGCAGCATGGTACTAGTACAAAAACAGACACATAGACCAATGGAACAAAATGGAAAACTCAAAAATAAGCCTACACACCCACAACTATCTGATCTTTGACAAACTTGACAAAAACACGCAATGGGAAAAAGATTGTCTATTCACTGAATGGTGCTGGGACAACAGGCTAGCGACATGCAGAATACTAAAACTGGACCCTTTCCTCACACCATATATAAAAATCAACTTGAGAATGATTAAATACCTAAATGTAAAACACAAAACTATAAGAGCCCTGAAAGATGACTTATGCAATACTATTCCGGACCAGTAATGGGCAAAGATTTCATGATAAAGACACCAAAAGCAATAGCAACAAAAACAAAAATTGACAAATGGGATCTACTTAAACTAAAGAATATCTGTACAGCAAAGAAAACTATTGACAGAGTGAACAGACAATCTACAGAATGGAAAAAAATTTTTGCAACCTATGCATCTGATAAATGAAATACCCAACATCTATAAGGAACTTAAAAAATTTACAAGGTAAAAACCAAACAACTCCATTAAAAATCAGGCAAAGAACATGAACAGCCATTTTTCAAAAGAAGACATATTTGCGGTCAGGAATCATATGAAAAAAAGCTGAACATCATTAATCGTTAGAAAAATATCAATCAACATGACAATGAGATACTATCTCTCACCTGTCACAATGGCTATTACTAAAATAAAAAAAAAAATAACAAATGCTGGTGAGTTTGCAGAGGAAAAGAAATGCTTATACACTATTGGTGGGAGTATAATTAGTATAATAATCCATTGTGGAAGACAATGGGATGACTCTTCAAAGACTTAAATATAGAAATGCCATTTGACTCAGCAATTCCATTGCTGGGTATATACTCAAAGGATTAGAAATCATTCTATTATAAAGACACATGCATGTGTATATTCTCTGCAGCACTAATCACAATAGCAAAGACATGGAATCAACCTAAAGGACCAGCAATGGAACACTGAAGAAAGAAAATATAATATATATATACCATGGAATATTATGCAGCCACAAAAAGAACAAGATTTGTCCTTTGCAGGAACTTAGATTGAGCTGGAGGCCATTATTCTTAGAAAACTGAGGCAGGGACAGAAAACCAAATGCCACATGTTCTCACTCGTAAGTGGGAGCTAAAGGATGAGAACACATGGACACATGGAGGGGAACAACATACAGTGAGGCCTATTGGAGAATGGTGGTTGGGAGGAGGGAGAGCATCAGGAAAAATAACTAAAGTGTACTAGGCTTAACACCTGGGTAACAAAACAATCTGTACAAAAAACCCCATGACACAAATTTACCCATATAATAAACCTGTACATGTACTCCTGAAGTTAAAATGCAAGTTAAGAAAAAATCATTTATTCTTGGGTGTTGCTATCTTTTGGACACTGAAAACACATTGGCAGTAAACTGGCAAGGCAGAGAACTGTGCAGTACTCAGATGTAAGAATAATCAATGCAGGTTGTCAGAAAAGAAGCAAATGTTGTCATAGAAAATAAAATACAAATTCTAAATATATGTATCATGGAAAATCTCTTGTACTCCCAGAAAAATTCTCCATGGAACCAAGGATCATAGTAGAATAGATGGATATAGAAAAAAGATAAGAGCACACTAACCATGTTTATAAAAATGTATTATTATTTAAATACTATTACTAAATACTGTATTATTATATTACATATGGTATACCACATAACTATTTTTGAATTATAATTATAATCAAGTGATTATTATAAAATGAAATAATATTAAACAGTATAAATCACATATTCAATGCATGTAGTCCAATCTCAAAATATTTTGAAAGAAATCTATTGAACAGAATTCAGAACTAATTAGAAGGCAGATGGAAGCATTGGTTTTTTCCAGAGCCAAACAAATAAAAAGTAAAGATCATTAGTGTAACAATTCTGGAATCTGATTATTTTTGATAAATAATCAAATTAACTCTTGCTTGGAATGGTAGGAAAGAGTTAACTAAGAAATAGCTTATAAAGAATGACATGAAACTTTTAGATAATTGTGTTTCTAAATTGCACGTATTCTGATATTTCAGCACTCATATATTGCTTTTGGATTTAAGGGGAATTACAATCTATGGATTTAAGGGGAATTTGGATTAACCATACTAAAGAAATAAACTGATTTTTGGGTTATTTATAAATCTGTATCAGAAATTATCTGCTGAAGCTTAGCTGAAAGTATTGTAATTTTGTTCTGTGCAGTGGAGTGGATAATTGAGGCAAATGGCTGATTAGTGCAGTCTCAAAGAACATGTTTCTGCTGTTTTGCAAGGTGTGTTGGATTAATATAATACATTTGAATTTAGATAATTACCTCAATTGTGTATGTTCCAGAAGTGTCTATATATATATATTTTTATTTATTTATTTATTTGTGAGCCATTTAGTAGTTATCAATAAATTTTTAAATATTCTGAACAATCTGTTAATATCTGATAATTAAATATACATTTTCAAAATTTACTACACAATCCTATGAAAAATGGTATCAGAATATTAAGTATATTTTTAAAATTAAAAATAATAGTTAATAACATAATATGATTTTTTGTTTCAGTCAGCTCCACATTGACCTTTTAGTTTGTTCTTATACTATACCCTTAAATGATACCCCCTTGAGCATAGCCTAAAAATACACTCATGATATAATTTTTAACAATTTTTCTGACATTGTTCCATATTTAATGATGACATACTAGATCATCTAAAATTTAGGAGCCATTTGTCAACTTTATTTATAAAGATATGAATTCCATTACATATGGCTGTTATTTTAGAATCCACAGCAAATTCTTGATGAATTAGGTTAACAAAATGACTTTTAAGTTTTATGAAAGAGGAACTTTGTATCACTTATTGATATGTCTTCAGTATTCTCAGCAATGTCTGTCAAAGAGTATGTGCTTAAAAATAGTTTTACAATGAAAGAATGAATACTTCACATTTGCTAGACCCTTCTATTAAAGGTACATGCAAACTATTTCTGATTCATTGTAAATAAACATGAACAATGCAAAATACTTAAATAATAGATGTAATTTTATTTCTTCCCATTTGATATCTCTCAGAGAACCAGGGACATAACCCAGATAGGCACAATGTCTACCATTAGAGTTCATTTTGCATTCAAAAATTTTTACAAATATACAAAACACACACAAAAAATAAAAAGTTAAATGTACATGAAATTATGTTTGGGCAAGTCATATGAGCTTTTGAAGTTTAGCTATTATCTTTGGTAATATCTTTGGTATTATCTTTGATATTGCACAGAGAATGCAACCCTTAGACATAACCTTGGCATATTACATTTCATAAAAAAAACTTGATTAATGCATAGCTACAACTAGCTGTTTCAATTAGAATATTGCAAATACAGCTTTAAAAAATAAATACAACTTCACTTTATAGACATTGTCAGAGTCTTTATCTTGTGTGATTTACATTTCCAGAAAATGTAGTTTACTTAAAGAGGAATGAGATGTTTGAGTTAAAGTGAGCCTATGGTTTATATCTTTTGTGTCTGGGGCATCGGAATTGGTTTAACACTGATTTGAGGACAACTGGATCAAAACAGAATGAAAAGAATCTTGATAAAAGAAAGCAAACAGCTATGAGTGGTGGATTCTTTAACTTTAAATCAAGTTAGATCTTTAGTGCTATACTCAGTTTTATTGTGATTGTTCAATCACACATGATGATTTAGATTGAAGAACTGATGATATGAACACTTCCATAGAGGAAGTATTTATGAAGAAGCTGAAGGGAAGGTGCAGCGTGGATCATAAATCTTTTCAGTGTGTTACAAGAGAATAAACGGGCTTTTGTCATAGACATTTATCATGCTGCTTGTTTGGCAGTGCCAAATACCTATTTAATTTTTTTTTCTGTATTACCTCTTTCTTTTCTACCATCTTCTATCTTCATATTAATATTTTGCCCATGGCCCCTTATTTAATATATAAATATTATTTATTTGGAAAAATAAAAAGAGCATTTGCAATTTTTTGAACTGAGCAACAATAAAAAAACAATTTTAACTATTCCAGTTACGATTTGTCCATTATCAATAGGTCTGATTGGAATATTCACAGAGTGGATAAAAAAATAAGTGCTTGGTTAGGCATATTGGGAATTGCTAAACCAGAGGAGAGATGCTAAAATACATAGTTCTGGTTCCGTTTTTAGATTACTGAGTGATGGTTCACTACATTCTGTAATAACATTTTACCTGAAAAAAACACAAAAGAGAAATCAAAAAAGATAAATAAGTGAAGTTTTCATAAGCGTAGAATGTATTCAATTTAAATGAATGTTTTATTGTGAGATTATTTCTTACATTTTTAATATGAAGAAGTTTTCCTCATGTGACTACATAGTGATAATTTGCTGTCTTTTTATATCCATGATGGCAAATATTTTTAAAGCTAACCCTACATGTCCTATTGAAATATGGGAGTAACATGCAAAATTTTACTTGTTTTTGAAATCCAAAATCTCAGGAGGAAGGTCGTCATTGATGAGCCTATTTTTTAGGCTAACGTAAAAATGATTGTAACCCTTTGTCCCACATATTGCATATTGATTATTCATAATTTATTTAGAGTTAGAACATCTGTCACAAATTAATGAAACTTATCTCCAAATTTTTCTGCACAGATTCACTTTTTATCAGTGTATTTGACTTTTTGTTCCTAGGTTGCTCCACAGATACATATCTCTTTGTGGTATTAACTGATTGGATATAAGTGTAAGAGAAAACACCTTGTCTTTAAAAGTTGACTATTGCTTCATAAGAAAATGTACACTAATGCTGCTACATCTTGGTCAGAGTCCAAGAATACTTTGATAAACTACTTGCACTCTCTATCAGGTAATGTAAAACAAAGAAGTTAGGGTTTGAGAAATAATCTCATGATTTTCTGTTATCTCCAGTATTCATTTTGGTTTCCTTAGCCTTGTTTATATAAAATAAAGGATTCTGGCTTATTTACTCATTCACTTATTAATCTATAATGATTTAGTTAAGACCTGACCTTTCTAAGCGCAATCTAGGCAATGAGAATACAAGTTAACCAGGCGGAAAAGATCCCCATACTCCTGGTAAACATTAGTATCATCATAATCCTATGAGTTTCTTAATTCCAGATTTAGTCTTAAAACAAATATCCTTCAGAGCTTATCACTGACCAGACATTGTTTTAGTTCCTGAAGAATTAATAGTGAACCTAACAGAGTCTTCTTTTGCTATTGAAGTTTATATTCCAGCAGGGATGGAAAACAAGAGCAAATATACCAATAAATGCACTCCAGATGAGAGAAACTGAAATGAATAGATATTCAGGATAGAAAGTAAAGGTGGGGGTAAGACAAAACTTCTCTGACAAGTTAACACTTGAGTAGAAACCAGAATACTATATACACAGTGAAATAATAAAAAAAACACCACTTTTTTGCTTTTCATTCCTCTTTGAAAGTCAAAATTTTCATGTGATTATTTTTATTCTGTTTAAAAGAATTTTATAAGAATACCCTTTATAAGGGTGTGCTAGTGTTAAACTATTCTATGTATTTCATGAAATGTTATTTTTGGATTCTTTCCCTGGATGTAGTATTCTATTCAGTTTCTCCATTTTTAATGAAAAAGTATATAGTATAAAAATTTATAGAAACATTGAAAGAAAATATACACTCACATTTGGATATATTATTTAACTATCTTGGCAATGTATAGATCAAACTGGTAAAATAACAGTAACAATGCCACAGATTTGACCAACACAATGAATGATGGAAATATGAAAGATACTAATCCAAATAGTAGAGATCCAGTAATTTTCTTTTCAATCATACATGAACCTTTATAAAAATTGACTTCATCCTATGCTCTAAAAGAAGGCTTAACCAATTTTAATGATAAGTATCATACAGTCAGCACTCTCCAGCAATGATTCTGTTACGTTAGAAAGCTGCCAAAAACAAGCTAAGCAAGAAACTTCTATGAATTTAGAAATCTAAAAGCACTGTTCTAAGTAATTGACCGTTCAACAAAAATCAAAATAGGCATTAGAAAATAAAACTTATTTTTAAAATCATTATGTATCCAAACTTGTGTAATATAAATAAAATGAAACTCAGGTGGGAATATATAGGCTTAAATTTTATATTAGAAAAAAAGAGAGAGAAAAACTAAGTTTAATGAGCTAAGCATTCCAATTTTAAAAGTTAAAAGACAAAAACAATAGAATAAACCCAAAGAAAATGAAAGTAGACCTTAATAAAGCGGCACTGTCTTTAAAGCCAGGTTGTCTACGTGTGAATCTGTTATCCCCTTTCCTAGTGTTTTGACCTTGAGTAAGTAACTTAAGCTCTCCACTTTCCTCATTTATAATGTATGGATGATAGTAATAGTACCTGCCTCACAGAGCTGTGGTGAGGATTGACTAAGAAAATATAGAAAGGATACAGGGTGTCAGGATTTTACTCAGTAATATCTGGTTAGCCCTTATTATTAAAAGAGCAGAAATTAATTAAGTAGAGATCAAACAGATCTTAAACAAAGGCAAAACTGATTATCTTAGAAGAATAGTAACATGAACATGCCCCTTTCGATCTTGACTAGGAAAATACAGAAAGGGTCCAAGTCAAAAATCTTTACAAAGAACAGACAGGCCATGAGGAGGAGGCAACCAGACCTGACTCTGAATAGCTTCATTGTGAGGGGTATCATACAACACAGGGTGGTATCTGGAGACATGCTGGAGACAAGTGAGATTTTAAAATGATGGGCTAAGTTAAGGGAAGCTTGCATGCAGATGGCAAAAATTCAGCTGAACAAGATCATGTTAAATCTCTTGAGAGGTCAAGGGAAACAGCAATTCATAGGACGGTAGACAGAGACCATGAAAATTAAATTATTTATTAGTGACACTAAGTTTAAATAAAAAATATACAAAGGGACTTTTTTCAAATTTTACTTTTTAAAGACAGCACTGATTTTGCTGGAGAAAGTGGTGTTAATTTGGGAGCAACTGAATATCGAAAGCCAAATCTCTGCTAGGCACCCTGCAAAGTGGAATACCTCTTGTTAACAAGACAGGTATGATGGTTATTTATTTAATTTATTTACAGTTTTCAGAGAAGAGAAAGAAAAACTTCTTTTTCAGGAATTAAACCAGAGACACTAATTTAAATCAAACTATAATCTTTGGACACCCACCCCAAGACTTTCATATTTGCCCTCTTGCCTGAAACTTTACTACCCCTAAGTATCATGCCAATATCTGCCTAGCTCACTCATTATTATCGTGTGGGTCTCTTCTCCAGTGTCCCCTCCTCGGTGACATTTCTCACCACACAATCTAAATAGCACCCTCTTCATCTTTATTGGGACCTTACCTCATATTTCTCCCATGGTTCTTACCACTGCCTCACATTCAATAATTTTCTATTTTTATTTATTTTTTTCTGCCTCCCATTGAAAAGCAAAAGTATTTGAGGGATTTTATTTTGTTTACTGCTGTATCTTCAAGACCTAAGATAGTACCTGACATTTATATGGTCCTTGAAAAATTGCTAATGGAAGGAAAGAAAGAAAGAAGGAAGGAGAGAAGGAAGGAAAAGAATAAATAATTGCAGTTGATTTTGCCTTCAAATTAGGCATACATTTTTGTTTTCTTTCCCTTGTCACTCACACTGAACCCCAATCCTATTAATGCTACTTCTAATACATTAGGATTCTTTCTAAATTTTCTGCATTGTCATTGCCATTATCCCACTTCAATATACATCCATCTGTTTTCCAGAGCTTGGTAATAGCCTCCTAAATTCTGTTCCTTCCCATTTCTTTGCTTTTACTTAGTCTCTTGAAATCTATTTACTTTCTAGACCTCAAGTCATCTTTTTACAACAGAAATCAAATATCATTACTTCCCATGACTTACCATCTCTTAAAAAGAAAAATCCAAGTCGGGTGTAGTGGCTCGTGCTTGTAATCCCAGCACTTTGGGAGTCTCAAGTGGGCAGATCACTTGAGACCGGGAGTTTGATACCTGCCTGGCCAACATGGCAAAGCCCCATCTCTACTAAAATACAAATATTAGCCTGGCATGGTAGTGGTGCATGCCTGTAATCCCGGCTATTCAGGAGGCTGAGGCAGGAGAATCGCTTGAACC
>NW_016107429.1:2459644-2508749 GCF_001604975.1 Cebus imitator | reverse complement strand
TTGGACAGAGTTTTGCTCTTGTTGCCTAGGCTGGAGTACAAGTGCAATAGTGTGATCTTGGCTCACTGCAACCTCTGCCTCTTGGGTTTAAGCAATTCTCCTGCCTCAACCTCCCAAGTAGCTGGGATTACAGGCATGCCCCACCACACCCAGCTAATTTCCTATTTTTAGTAGAGATGGAGTTGCTCCATGTTGGTCAGACTGATCTCAAACTTCCGACCTCAGGTGATCCACCTGCCTTGGCCTTCCAAAGTGCTGGGATTACAGGCATGGGCCACTGTGCCCAGCAGAATACTGATTTTTTTTTTTCTTTCCTGAATTCTTCAAGAGCTGATTGTAGGTTTGATCCTTATCATCGTCTCCTACATAATTTCCATACCCTTTACTCTTGTGCCCTCTTCACTTTAGCCATACTGATCTGCTAACATTCAAGCTTCTTTTTATCCCAGAACCCTTGGTATATTTTATATCTAGCACATGTTTCTTATATTTTTTGTAGAAGACTCATAATTCATGGCCCAGTTTAAATAACACTTATTCAGATATATTTTTCCTCACTATCTCACTCTTAATATCTGCAATTATTTCCTCTTTCAGCTCCCTGTTGACTTTCATTACAGCACTTGTATGGAAACATGGCTATCATGATGTTTTTTATTTAAATGGGTTTTAGTTTCTCTTTCTCTATAAAATGCAAAATTCATTAGGGCAGGAGCATAGTGGTCAGTAATTATTACATTTATAGAACCTGGAATCATATTGGATATGTAATTGTCAGGAACTTTGAAGGATTAGAGATTTTACTCTCCTTGAATGCTAACAAGTTAGTCTGTCCTCCATGTCATAGATGCTGGAAGAAGACATGATATTTTTGGCACAGAGACAACTTGATTACACACACTATAACAGGTAGCATCTGCTTCTAGTGTGCCTTAATTCCCCCCTCAACAGATATCCTTGAGACAGTGTGGAGCAGCCGAGGTGAACTGTGTACATGCAGTGGGTCTGTGTCACAGCTGAGAAACTCCTATTTTAGGAAATCACAGCATTTAAAGGGCTTCAATCAGACCTGCTCAACCTTTGTCTTGGAGGGAGACATTTTCATTATTTTTCTAGACAGCAAACAAATAAATTCTATTCTTCTGAGTGAGACACTATCCCTAATGGCAATCTTGTTTGCTATATAAACATCCTTTAAAAGACAGTCCAAAGTAAAATCTGGCAATGTCACTGTTCAGAAGACATGGAGAAATACAAGATCTTGGCCAACAATAATGAAAATTCAATAAATGTTACTCATTTGATAAAACATCCACCTAACTGTGTATCAGGGTAGGGGTGATAGTGTAAGTTTAGATGAGTAGGGGGGAGTTCAGCCCAACTGAAGGGATTTTGTGGGTGGTCCTTTGTAAAGTAACTGCACATGTGAGCCTGCCAATGTAATATCATAAGGTGATAGGGCAATAGAAATATACTAGCGAACAGTTCAGGCAAATATGCCTGGTAGAAATTTTTCTGATTGTGGTGTATTTCTCAGGTTTCTTTCTTCCCCATGCTGCCACATTATTCCCTAATACATTTCCTTGTACATGATAATTTTCACCAAGCTGATGATTCTATTATAGCAGGGATAATATTCTAACAATATAAAAGTTTTAATATCTAATTTCTTATGTCAATCTTTGCCAATTATTTTAATATTGCAGCATTTATTTTCCTCTCTATTTCTACTACACATTGTCCAGAAAATGTTAATGAGATTTGGCTTTCCTTCTTCTTGGGTTCTGCATATTCCTGTCTGGCTGAAAAGAAAGCTGCCTTTCTTTGAAAGCTTGAAAAAATAGCTTTTGTATATTACACAGGCCTGTAAAAGAACAAGAATGTTATTGAATCAAAGTACTGCCTCATAATGTCTATACTACTTTTTATGTCATTCAACTAAAAGCTTTCCTTGTCCAGTGAAGTATGAAATTTTGTATTCAACCCATCACACTTGGTGGCATATGCTTCTCTCTTAGTCAGCCAATGAAGATTCTTTGTATGTCGTCTGTGTCACAGAAGCTCCGTTAGGCCCAGGGCTTCAACTGTAAATACGACATTGTTTCTAGCCTCACAGAGAAAAATTTAAACAAATAGTTGGAACAGACTTAAATGTTTTACATTAAAATTATTGGGATGTTAGTGCCCATATGTGCAATGGTAACAATGAGTAGATACAGGCTTGGTATAGGAAATGCCCTTTGCACCTCAAAAAAGTGACATTTTATTTGCATATTGGGTGATGAAAAGGAATTCCCCAAGCAGAATAAGAACAAGAAGAAGTAGGGCAGCAGGAGAACAAAAAGCGTTTTAGCCAACGGACATACTAAAATTTAGGTGTCATTTGAGAACATGGATTCTGATTTATGTCATTGATGAGTTCTCTGACTTCACTATCTCAATTTCCCTGTTTGTGGAATGAGATTATGGAGATAGGTGATTGCTAAAATCCAATTGCAGCAGTTTCACTCTTATCAATTCTAGATATTGTTGTTTTGTGTTCTGAAATGGTCGTGCCTTCATTTGTTTACAGTTATGATGAGGTAACTTGATAGAACTCTGGTTTACCGAAGAAATTCCTTCTTAACGTATAGGCCATGATCAATAGTTCTTAATCTTTGCTTATAAAAGCAGCATGATTTCACCATATCAAAACATTTGATAAATACTATTTTAATTTCCATTGCATATTTGAGGTAATATACTTGAAATAAGTCAAAAAAGATTTGTTATAGATGAGCTGAGACTATCAGAGACAAATTGCTCAGTCAACATTTATTCAGAACCTTTTCCATACTATGAATGATCAATAAGAAAAAACGTATTCACTCTCTACCTATTAGTGCAGAATTAATAAAGAATATTTCAGATAATTATTTAAACTGCTGATAGCTCAAGAACATGAAAATTGCTCAGAAAGTTTATAAATAAAAATTTATTTAGCCATCTTCTAACATTTTGATTTTTTTTCAGCTAAGTCTTTTTGCCATTTCATTAACCAGGCAATGTAGTATTCATTAAGGAAATTATAATGCAAAACACGTAGAGAATCTATTGGCCGGAACACATTACCAGGGGAAATACTAAAGGCAAGATGATCTCCTTTATAGTTCTTCTTTTGTCCTATGTATTTATTTTCCTTTTTATGTCATCTTGTTTCAGAAAATCTCTCATTCAAATAGAAACCTTTACATCTAAAAAAAGATATGAGGTTTGTGATAGTTTGCTTAAAATTTAACTTAAATACCTTTCATCCTGTAAACTCTTCTTGACCTTTCATTACTTTTAAGCTTGGAACTCTTAGTTTTCTTACTCAAAAATATATTATTAATATCAATGAATTGCCAGACAATTTTGATAGGATCATTATAATGCTAGGGAATTTGTTTCGTAGATGCACATTTGTTATGTGCAGATAATTATAACCCATATTATTTCCTCAGATATATGTTATTGTCTACTTTTCACAAAATAGAAATGTTAGTTGAGCATAAAGAAATATCAGGATGAAGGGGATTATGCTGTCAGCCCCACTTTACCTTCCACTTCCCAACTCAGCTGCAGGGATGATCAATGCTGCCGTGCATTTAAATCATCCAGGAACATGGGCCTTACATTTTGTCTTATCAGGGTGGTGAAAACCAAAATCTAGAACTTTCCGGGAAAGGATAAATGTCATTTACTTTTAGTCTTTATTCTGACTCTTTTCTGCATACTTACTGATGAAGCCAAATGTAATAACTACCACCCAAGCATTTGGGGCAAAAACACTAGAAGCAAATTATGATCTTTTTTCTTGCCTTGTTTATTGCACATAAATTTCGTCAGGAACTTTTCTATGTGACAGCTGGACGATGGGTAAACAATAATCATTATTTTGAGTCCAATGGCTCAAAAATTCATCTTGGTTGATATAAAATATTATCAAGAATATAAAATCCTTAATTCATAAATCAATTATAATGCTTGATTGATGAACTGATCATCAATCAGTTCACACTGAAACTCAAAGGTGTCAATTTAGGTAAAAACTTTAACATTTCTACATGAAATGCATGAATTACTAAGTAATTTAAGCTCACGCTAAATGCAAATAAATCCAGAAAACAAGCATTTTGCAGAGCAGATTTATTAAAACGAAGGAAGGGTAATTCCTTATTCCTTATATTTATATGACTATAATTTTTCAGTATATTCTGGCATTACGAATCTTATTTAATCCTCAAAAAATATTATGAGGCTGGTAAGAGAGTGATAGTATCTAAATTTTACAGATGAAAAAACTGAAGCTGGAAGATTAACAATAGACACCTAGCAACTCAGTGAAAGGGCTATTATTTCAAATCAGTTAGTATTTATTGAGGGCTTACTACATATTAGGTTTTGTGTGAACCACTGAGACTAAAGCAGGGAACCACATAGACAAAAATCCTTGCCCTGATAGAGCTTAAATTATAGGAGTAAAAGACAGGAAATTAATAATATAACATCTGCCTTAGCTCAGTCTGCTATAACAAATTACCATAGACTGTCTGGCATAGAGAACTAACATTTATTTCTCACAATTATCAAGGTTATAAGTTCAAGATTATGGTGCCAGCCAATTAGCTTACTGATGAGGACCCGCTTCCCGAATTATAGTCAGCTTCTTGCTGTCTCTTCAGATGGCCAAGAGAAGAAACCCTAGCTTTTCTAAGAATATTAATTCTATTGATATCATGAGGGCTGCACCTTCATGACCTAATCGAATTACATCTCTCAAACCTAATTACATCCCTCAAACTGCACCTACTAATATCATCCTTGAGGATTAGGATCTCAACATATGAATTTTGGGGAAACAAAAACATGAAGTGTAATATAATACAACATACTGTTTGAACTGTTAATAATACATTACTTATACTGTGAATAATATGCTGTTTATATTTGTAAGCTCCCTATCCAATCCCCTTCATTCCTCATATAAAACAAGAGTCAAGATTCAATCATTTTAGTTCTTCACAGGAATAATAGCTGTCCATATCTGCTATATCTCAGTAAGTAATAATTTCAGATCTAAATCTTCTTTCCCAATATTTCAAGATGAGAGATAAGAACATTTTTATCTTGCCCTCACCTAAGAGATCTTATTCTCAAACTTTTTATCTTATGTCTCACTTCATATTAATTTTTTAGAAATTATTCTTTTTGATTCATACCAAACTTTAAAGATTGTGATAATAAATAAATTGTCAGTATGAATAGCCTCTCAGTTCCACCCCTCTCTTTATGATAAACATTATTGCAAAATTGAGAGAGAAACTGAGAAGTCTAATGTCTTGAAATGCAATTTAAACTTTATTGAAAAAATTGATTCCTTAGATAATATTTTATTATATATGATTAATTTGTACAGAGTAAGCCCAAATCATTTAGAATAGGGAGTGCTCTGGTTTGAATATGTCCCACAAAGTTCATGGTTTGAAAACTTGATTCCTAATGTATAGGTGCTAAGAGATGGGACCTTTAAGAGGTGATTAGGCCATGAAGTCTCTGACCTTATTAATAGATAAACACCATTTTTGTGGGAGTAGGTTTCTTATAATAAGAGTGGGTTCCTTCCATAATAATGAGTTTGGATTATTTCTCCCTCTGTCACCCTCTCTTGCCCTTCTGCCTTTTGCCATGGGATGATGCTACAGGAAGTCTTGCAAGATGATGACCTTTTTATCTTGGTCATTCCAGTCTCCAGAACTGTGAGAAAATAAATTTCTTCTCATAACAAATTACCCAGTCTGTGGTATTCTGTTATAGCAGCAAAAAATAGGCTAAGAGAGGAAGTAACAATGATGGTTAAGTGTGGTAAATATTTTTTCTTTTTTATTTTATGTGTATGTTTGTGAGTGTGTGTGCATGTGTTTCAAAATTTTTGTGTTTGGGTTTATGAACTTGGTATCTGCTCTTTTTAAAAAATCTGTTATATAATAACTATCTCTTAATGATAATGTGATAATTTTATTTACTAGTGACGCTAAATTAAAGCCCTCATTATCTTCACCTGTGATGGAAATACAACTATAACCTGAAATGTCAAATCTATGATGAAAACTTTCAAATATATGGCCAACTAACACAGAAACTTTCAAACATAGTCAACTTTAAGTTTCAATCTTCACAAAAGATACTGTGTGTAATTGGCATACTGCTATTCACACTCCTATGCATTCTTTGTCTATTAAACAAACCTGTATTAAAAACCCAAACCTTTGTTGCAGTGTATTTTTTTCTTCTAGGAAAGAAAGAGGTATTTAAGATCTCATTCACATGACGATCTAAAGAAAACATGTAGCTATTAATTCCACGGTAGCCTTTCAAAATTCCGTGTTTGCAAAATGCTTTTCCAGAATTGGAGCATTACCTTCTTTCCCAACATATATTCTATCAAAGATAATCTCTGTAATTTATAGTAACAGGATAATGTTATCCTGAATTTGCTATTCATTAGAATAATAGAAATGATACATGATAATCAGAGTTCTAAATTACAGTTAGAATCACATTCTATCCTATTTTCTTTGAAAAGACATAAGCATGCTTTTTATCTACCTATTGATTTCATTCTCTCCAAGAAGATATAAAAGAAGCTGGGGTTATTATGTTTCACCTCTTTTAGCTGTCATGCTGGTTTCTCTTGCAACCAGAGAAATTTGGGTGATTGTGCCTTACTACAATTAGATGAATAAATAAGCATCTTTACTATCCTAAGATTCCTCATAAAAGTTTAAAATAAAAACTGTCATATACTCCTACTGCAGTATTCAGCGGAGAACTTATCAACATCTAATTAAGTAAAAAATATAATCAAAACAAACAATACACCCGTACTTCTGAAAGTCACGCATTTGTTACAGTGAACACTATCCAGTGAATGCAATCTCTGTATAAACTAAGGTTTTATAGTTGGTTACATGTTGTTCTGTTATTCGTAAACATGATGGAGACCTCTCTCTCACTTAAAAGTTCTATCTCATGTAGTAGGTATGTTTCTTCTATCCTGTGGGTTTCTCCCTTTGTGAAATGTCTTCCCGTTATGCATGATCTGAAGCGTTGCTAGTATAATAACCCTGCAGTCTAACCAGCACAGAAGAGAAAAGAGGTCACAGGAGAACTTTCACCCTCTGTTTAGGGCCCTGATCCAGAAGTTGCTTATGTCAGATTCTTTCACATTCCATTGGCTGGAACAGCTCTTTTTGGTCATAGCTACATAGAAGAAAGATCCGAAAAGGTCATAATTTCCTTTCTTCTTTTTCTGTCTTTTCTTTCTATTTTATCTTTTACTCTTTTACTGGGCTGAAAAAAATTAGAGTCTTTACTACAACAAAATAGAATGGAAAACAAATATTGGGAGATAATGAAACAATCACTACTGTAGTCTTATTAAAAACGTATTAGCTATTCTGTTCTGAAAAGCTGTGTATATTGAATTTCCAGTAAATTTTCAATTAACTAAAATAAATGGATGCCAAAGGAAAATATAAATATAAATGAAGACACATAAATTTTCCAGTGTATATGTTTAAGAGGAATCACCAGCATCTTATTTTCCAAAAATTGTTCTCCAGTTATTTAGATGATTTGATATTTGAAGTGTTTACTTTATTGGATTCTTTTCTAAGAAGTCCATTCTTATCCCAAGATAATAAACATATTATTTAATTCTATTTTCTTCTTTGTTTGATATTATTTGTCATAAATCCATCTATAATTTTATTGTATAAATTATGTACCTGACTTTATGTTTTCTTCAGATAGTGAGTAGCTTCTCTAAAGTCTTCTAAAGATTTATGGTTTAATCTCTGTCACATACATTTAATTATCATGTCCATAATTCACTAAATACTTTTTTCATTAAGTACTTATTAAGCACTGTTATATGTGTTAAGCATATGACAAGGGTTAAAATATCTGTTTTAACAGCACAAACACTTTAGTGAGATAAACTTTAAAAAATATCAGTTAATTAAAAGTAAAGTACAATAATAATAAAATGGTTCAAGTATTTCTGTACTCACTATTTTTACCAATTAGCTCTCTTGCCTTTTCTCATGTACATAATCATTGCTATACTTTTGTGGGGCAAAATACATAATGTATAGGGCATTTACTTCCTTTTTATTTTTCTTCTTATATTTTTCTTTGGTATTTGTTGATATTTATTCTTTTGCCTAAGGTATTCATTTTCATAAAATATGAAAATAAATATTTAAAACTAAGATCTGAGATATACTAAATTTCGGTTTAGTGGGAAAAATGTACATATTTTTAAAAGTTAAGTTTTACTATTTATAAGCATGACATATCTTATTTATTTAGATAACTGAAAATTGACAATTAATAGTTTAGAAACTTTACACAAAAGGTCTCACATATTTTTATTAAGTTAATTAGTTGCTATCTAAAATTATTTCTACATTTGCTAGATATTATTTTGATGTGCCAAGACTATTTTATTTTTTGGAGATGATCTTATAACTGACAAACTTTATGAAGACTCTTATTAGTTCCAATGATTTCTTCACTCAAATGGAATATTCTAAGCAAGTAGGTAACATATTGTGTTAGTCAACCATTTAGGTAATGATCTTTCTTTGAGATTTAACAGTGCAAATGAAAGAAGATATAATGATTATATTTTTTATTGTGTCTCAGATGTGCAATTATGGCTATTCAGAATTTTCTAGTATTTCTCCTAACAGTTTTGATAACTTATGGTTTCAAATTTTTGTCTATTTTATTGGGTTTGTTAAATGTTAGGCAGAAATATTATCTTTCTAGTATTCTTTTGATGGATATTGGATATTTACAAATGCCTTTGATTATTTTCTTAGTTTTGGTAATTTGTCTTTTCTCCCTTTTTATTTTGATTAGTCAGGCTAAAGGTCAAAAAATTTTATTATTCTTTTTAATTAAACCCTTTTAGTTTTACTGATTTTTTCTGTTGACTGTCCACTTTCTATTTAATTAATTTCTGCTCTTGTTGTTGTTGTTTTTGTTGTTTTGTTTTGTTTTTTTGAGACAGAGTTTTGCTCTCATTGCCTAGGCTGGAGTGCAGTGGTGCGATCTTGGCTCACTGCAACCTCCACCTCCCGAGTTCAAGCTGTTCTCCTGCCTGGGCCTCCCAAGGAGCTGGGATTACAGGTGCCTGCCACTATGCCCAGCGTTGTTTTATTTTTAGAGACAAGGTTTCACCATGTTGGCAAGACTGGTCTTGAACTCCTGACCTCAGGTCATCTGCCCACCTCAGCCTCCCAAAACATTAGGATTACAGGTGTGAGATGCTGCCTGACATCTTGCTTTTAATACTTTCTTTGTTTTACTCAGTTTGAGAATAAATTATTCTTGCTTTTCTAAGTTTTTATGGTGGAGGCTTATATTATCAATTTTAGCCTTTTTTCTTATTTTCTAATTTAAACATCTCAAAGTTATAAGTATGCTTTAGCTACACCCCAGAGGTTTTTATAGACAGATGGTCCTCAGATTACAATTGTTCTACTTACAATTTTTCAACCTTACAAAGGCAAGAAAACAACATGCATTCAATAGATACTGTACTTCAATTACCCATACAATCATTTTGTTTTTCACTTTCACTATAGTATTCAGTAAATTACATGACATTTTGTTAATTAATTATGAAATAGGCTTTGTGTTAAATGATTTTGTCCAACTGTGTGCTAATGTATATGTTGTAAGGATGTTTGATGTAGGCTAGACTAAGCTATGATGTTCATTGGGTTATGTATATTAAATGCATTTCAGCTTGGGTATCCTCAACTTATAATGGGTTTATCAAGGTATAGCCATGACAACAAAAGAGAGTATTGATGAATTGGTGAAATTCATTAGAACAATTACAGAGAAGTGGTAAGGGTGAAATCTGGATGTAAGTGAGAAAAGGAGGAGAGATAGTGTCATTCACAAAAATGACAACTATTTCTAGGAATTTTGCTCTAATGGGGAAGAGATTTGGCTCTGAATTTCAAATGGATTTGATGAGAAATAGGCTGTTAAGGTTTTCTTAAGTAATGAAAAACATAAGTATTTTGAATATTTATGGTAATGTTTCTGTTGGGGGCAAAAACTTGCTGGTGTAAGAAAAACTCTAATTGTTGGTGATATGTCTTCAGTTAGTGAAGAAGGAATTTGATGTAATGTATGAGTGGCATAATTTGGGGGAGGTTTAAAAGGCCACACTTTAACTTTTGTCTTTAATTTAAATTCCACATGTTGGTTGGGATGGCATCCCAAGACAAAGATTTTCAATTGTTACAATCTCTCCCTGTTTGATTTCATCCAGGGTATTCTTGGCCCTTGGGCAATTTTCTGTTACTACTGACTCCCAAGAGATACTTTTCATATTGTATCACCTTTGTTTAAATCAGCTATCAGTATATATATGATAAGATGATTGGTTAAGAGATTGGGCTGATCCATTTGACTGACATAATAACGGTTGTTCACTGCCCCCAGTCCAAGCAGGGTTCCAGCAGGACCTTGCATGAAGTTCACAGTGTGATGAGGGTGGATTGTTTTATTTTGTTTTGTTTTTATCTAACTTGAACTAGAAATAGGATAATAATCATCTATGCAGGGCAATGTAGAAAAAAATAAAATGGGCACATTAAGAAATTTCTCCTCATGCCAACCGTTAGACTGCTAATCAGCCTCTCTTTAGGATAGCTGCAACTTAAGTCATTAGCAATTTATCAGTTTTTATGCTTATTATTTGGATTCCTCAACCTTCCTAGATCTTTTGAGACACCTCTGATGCTGTTATGAAGAGATCAGCAGGAACCTGTGTTGTTACATTACAAATATTTTAATAATCAGAGAGAAATCTACATTCTTAGACCTCACCTTCAGATATTAATAATCAGTTATATTGTCCTTATGAAATATAAAAAACAAGAAAAATATTGTTGTAATTTAATTTGAAGTTATAATAAATAATTTTTGATATTCAATAATTTTATCCCATTTCTTCAGGTATTCATAAGCAGTTATATTTTCCTTATTAAATATAAAAAAAGCAAAATCTTATTGCAATTTATTTTGAATTTATAATAACAAATAATTCTTGTTATGTAATAACTTTACCTCATTTATTTCATTCAGGGTGACACAAGTGCTGTTCATAGGCAAATACAGCCATAAACCTTTGAGAAGTATGCAGCCACACAGACAACCATTTGGACATGCATTATAGTGAATATCCTTAATGAAAACACTTTTTGGAGTGTTACAAGTTCATTTTCTTTTCCTGTAAAAATTCTTTGTTAAATTAATAGTGCTTCTAAAGGATCCAACTTTCAAATTATTTTCTTGGAACTTGAGCTCAGCTGAATGATGAAGAATTGATTATTGCATATAACTGTTCAAACTAGACTTTTGGTGCTTTCATTTGGGCTTACTATGAAACCAAACCAAAAACAAGTGTGACACAATGTGCCAAAATTAAGGGAAATATGATGGGAGCAGCTCCACGATTCCTCCCTAGAGAGGCACAGAAACACTTACAGTGTAGCCATCACAGCAATACAACATTCTGCATTCCCTCTCTTACACTATGTCAGCCATTGTTGGAGGTGTTCCTCCACCATGGTAACTGTTACCATGGAGACCACCAGCATTACTGATGGTGCCTCCACCTGCCACGCACCATTTCTCCATTGTGGACCCTCTTAGAAGCTCACTTATGACGGGGGAGAAATTGCCTGGTCATCATCATAAACTCTTTTAGGGAACTTTAAAGAGAATAGGACTAGGTTATCCTGGAACCTAAGTCCTCAATTCATAGGATACAGTTATTATTATTATTTTTTTAAAGATGGGGTTTCACCATGTTGGTCAGGCTGGTCTCGAACTTCCGACCTCAGGTGATCCGCCCGCCTTGGCTATTTTACGTTGGTTTGTTATCAGGATAATTTTTGTTGTGTTTTTTCAAATACATATGTCCATGCTTCAGATAAGACTGAGTAAATGTCAGCCTCCATGTGTCAGTTTAAGAATTGCTTTTTTTAAAATTTACCTTGTAAATCTGTATATTGGTCTGCAGTACCTAAGTGAAATATACAAAACGACCTTGGTTACATTGAAAACTTTCGAGAATACTGCTTCTTAAACTATCCTTTGTGAGGTTATCAGTTTTCCCCATTCATCACAAACTAAAACTTTTGTAAAATACAGTGAAAAAATGACCAGGGAAATGGAACAAGTAAAAAGGCATACAAAATACAAACCACATTTTATTGTAATATTAAGTAGATATGTGATTACTCTGACAAATTGCTCTAAAGTTTTAAAAACAGTTACTCTCAATTACTGCACTATCTCCATTTAGACTCTTAAACATCAGTTTAGGGATGAAAACTGTTTTGAGTAGTCCTAAAACGTAAGTTTGCTCAACCATCAAGTGGATAAAACACTACCTATACCTCCTTATTCAGAGAGTCAAGAGAGAGAATAAATTAGAGAGAAATGCAAAACCATTAATTTTAAGGTAAACGTAAGAATTTATCTTTACATTTATTTAGTAGTTAGCATAATACCATGTAATGAGGCCAACACTGTTTTGAAAAATAAACTAAAACAAAATGTTCAGAGAGTGTACTGATGCATCTTGTTTGTCTGTGTAAATAATTTTCAGTGTTCTTTTTTCTCTCAAACTGTCAGATGTCACACGGGAATTCTGCCATCAACATGTGACACTCAGCCAGCTAGCAGTGACAATCCAAGATGTTAACCACAAAGCCGACCTGACTAGCATAAAAATGTTGGCTTCACAGTATACTTTCTAAGAAGAAAGAACAGAATTATCTAAAAATTGCTCTGTTATATTCTCTATAGTACAGTGAATGCAAGGCAGGGAAATATAATTTTTAAGTGATCGTTTCCTAAAGGATGAAAAGAAATTTATTTTCACATAAGAGGAAAAGAGAGCTGTTATTAATGGAAGACTAATACTGAAAAATGTTGAATGCATGTTTCATTCTGGATGGAAATTTATTTGAGAAACATTTTCAAATGAAACAAACCTTCAGAAGGCTGAAACAGGCCGGGCATGGTGGCTCACACCTGTAATCTTAGCACATTGGGAGTCTGAGACGGGTGGATCACTTGAGGTCAGGAGAGGAGACCGCCCTGGCCAACATGGTGAAAAATCGCCTCTACTAAAAATACAAAAATTACCTAGGTGTGGTGGTGCGCACTAATCCCAGCTACTCGGGAGGCTGAGGCATGAGAATCACTTGAACCTGGGAGGTGGAGGTTGCAGTGAGCTGAGACCATACCTCTGCACCCTAGCCTGGGCTACAGAGTGAGACTCCGTCTGAAGAAAAAAAAAAAAAGAAAAAAAGAAAGAAAGGAAAGGAAAGGAAGGAGGGAGGGGGGGAGGGAGGGAGGGAAGGAGGAAGGAAGGAAGGAAGGAAGGAAGGAAGGAAGGAAGGAAGGAAGGAAGGAAGGAAGGAAGGGAAGGAGAAATATAGGTTGTGGTTTAAATTTTTTTTTTTAGACAAGATCTTGTTTGTCACCCAGGCTGGAGTGCAGTAGCACAATCTGAGTTCACTGCAGCCTTGAACTCCTAGGCTCAAGTGATCCTGCCTCATCCTCCTGAGTAGCTGAGACTACAGTTGTGTGCCATCATGCTGGGCTTAATTTTTGATATTCAAGTATTCTAAAATAAAAAATGAAGATAATTTTTAATGAATTTAATTTTTGCATTTGAAAAAATTATCTACAGATAAAAGATTTCCTTTTTAGCTTAAAATTTGTATAGTTTACAGAACCTAAAGTTGCATTAAATCAGAATTATAAATTGCTATATAAATATTTTGATGGAAAACTTATGGGTTTTTTCCTAAATTCAATAAATTAAAGTAAATTTTAGAAATTTTGGTGAAAATAATGAGGCATAAATAAATAATCCAAAATTCTTTTTATTCTTTTTAATTTTTAAATTTTAGATTCAAGAAATACATGTGTTTTTTGCTATATGGGTATATTGCATACTGGTGGGCTTGGCCTTCTAGTATACCCATTACCCAGATAGCGAAATTGTACCCAATATGTAATTTTCAACACTCACTCCTCTCCCACCCTTCTGGAGTACCCAGTATCTATTTTCATGTTCATGTTAATGTGTACACATTATTTCGCTCCAACTTATAGCCCCCACTTATAAGATGAGAACATGTACTATCTGGTTTTCTATTTTTGAGTTAGTTTACTTAGGTTAATGGTCTCCAGCTCTATCCGCATTGCTGCAAAGGACATAATTTTATTCTTTTGATGGCTGTGTAATATTCCATCCTGTGTGTGTGCACACACATATATGCATATATACACATTGTGTATGTGTGTGTGTGTGTGTGTATCACTTGTGATATCACACGTGATATATATAGATATGACATTTTCTTTTTCTAGTTAACAGTTGATGAACACTTAGGTTTGTTCCATGACTTTGCTATTGTGAATAGTAGTGTGATGAACATATGAGTACAGGTGTCCTTTTGATAAAACGATGTCTTTGAGTAATTAATTTTTCTTTGGGTAAAAGGAGAAGTCATATCAAAAGGACATCTGAGATTTCTGAGTTGAAGAGCAGATCTATTTTTAGTTCTTTAAGAAATCACTATGCTATTTTCCATAAAAGTTGAACTAATTTACATTCCCACCAATGTATGAATGTTCCCTTTGCTCTGCCTTCATGCCAACATCTATTATTAATTTACTTTTTAGTAATAGCCATTCTGACTGGTGTAAGACACCTTATTGAGCTTTTAATTTGTATTTCTATGATGATTAGTGATGTTGAGCATTTTTTTTAAGTATGTTTGTTGGCTGTTGTTTGTATTGCTTCTTTTGAAAAATGTCTATTTAGGTAGTTTGCACTGTTTTTAATGGAGTTATTTTTTTTTCTTCTTGAGTTCTTTTACTTCCTTATAGATTCTGGATATTAGTCCTTTGTCAGAGGCCTAATTTACAAATATATTCTCCCATTCTGTAGGTTGTTTTTTCTGTTGATTATTTCTCTTACTGTGCAGAAGCTCTTTGTTTAACTCCTATTTGCCTATTTTTGTTTTTGTTGCATTTGCTTTTAGGGGTTTAGGAATCATAAATTCCTTGCCTAAGCCAAAGTCCAGAAGAATGTTTCCTAGGTTTTCTTGTAGGATTTTTATCGTCTCAGGTCTTACACTTAACTTTGTAATGCATCTTGAGTTAATTTTTGTATGTAGTGGGAAACAGGGTCTGGTTTCATTCTTTTGCATACGGCTATCTGATTTTTCAGTCCCATTTATTGAAAAGCATGTCCTGGCTCCATTGTTTATTTTTGTCAACTTTATTGCAGATCAGTCGGTTACAGGTGAATGGATACACAGGCCAATGGAAATGAACAAAATTATGTTTAATCTGATGAAAAGCCTGACATTTCTCATCAAGAATGAATGTTAAAATGTCAAAAATCAATATGTGCATGTTAATAAAGTAAAAGTGTTCAGAGAGAAAGTTATATTCCTTTTATTAACATGGCTAAAAACCAGTCTTATATATAATATGATGTGCATAAGAAAATGGAGAGGAAAGATCTGAAGATAATGAGAGTAACAGCAAATATCGACAGAAAATACAATGGAAGTTGTTGTGCAAAAGACCACCAGGATGGCTATATAGTAGAAAGAGAAATTTATTGGTGATATAGGTTTTCAAGCCTGGAAGAAAATGTTTCCTCTGTGGACCATAGGTGTTCTCTCTTTGAAGAATGGAAAGATAAGTTGGGTTTTATGTCTCATAGAACCTGTATCATACATTTTCAGTAGGTCTGGGGGAAAAGCTATACATATTTATGAGAGGAGCAGCATGTATGCATAATGGATAAACATGTATGTAACATACATCTCGTTTTCACTTTAGGATTGATTTAGCATTAAAATGAGGTGGAACATGACTCTTTACATCAAAAGGTGAAGTATAAAACACAGTGATGGTTTGTGTGCAGCCTCTATAAACTGGCTGAAACTGGCTTAAGCCCCACAGTTACTTATCAGGGAAGAATGTTGGTGGGACCAGTTTTCTGTCAAATCAGAGTTTTAGTGTTCTGCGTTGTAAATCACAGTTAGGATAATTTGTCTGATATCTCCTATTGTTAGAAAGTTTAGTGAGAAATTTGCCATGCCTGTGAGGTCCTGAATCCTTATCCCATAGGTAACTTTGTTTTAACCTTAGGGTCTATCTTAGTTTATAAAGGTCTCCCATGTAACAAGAAAATAATACTACACACATTTTTTTTTTTGGCTACAGGCCAAATATTTGTGTCTCCCCAAAATTTACATGTTGATATAGTAACACTTTAATGTGATGGTATCAGAAGATGAGACCGTTGGGAGATAATTAGGTCATAAAAATACAATCTTTCATGAAAGAAAATAGTGCCCTTGTAACGGAGACTGAAGAGAGCTCCCCTGTTCCTTGCCTTCTGCCATGTGAGAATACAGACAGAAGACGGATGTCTATGAACCAGGAAGTTGGCCCTTACCAGAATCCGACCACAATGGCATCCTGATCTTAAACTTCCAGCCTCCAAAATTGTGAGAAACAAATTTCTGTTGTGATAAGCCACACAGTTTATGGTACTGTTTCTGGGTTTTGGGGTTCAGGGGAGCCCTCAGTTCCCCTGAGAGGACGTTTCTCCAGGTTCTTGGTCTATCACTCCCCCAAGAATGGGATAGGAGACCACGACACTGTGCACCGTAAATGCCGGACTCAAAAGTGTTCGTAGAAAATGATTTATTTAAGTAGCGAAAGAAACAGGAGAAGGAGAGAGAAAGAAACAGCTAACTCTCACACTGAGTGAGAGAATCCAGACAGATGGAATCCAGGAGAGGAAAGCAGCTTCCACACTGAGTGGAAGGGATAGAGAGAGAGAGATGGAGTTTAGGAGGGGAAGACAGGCCTCCACAAGAGAGTGTAGAAGGGGACTCCAGAGGGAAAATCCAGGAGAGAGAAAGATGGCTTCCATGAAGGAGTGTTAGTGAAAGGGGACCCAAACATGGAGTCCAAAGGGGTGTGGATGAAGGGGACTTTTAACCTGGGAGGAACCCCCACCTTCTCTAAGACCCCTGGCGAATGAAAGGAGTTCCTTAGAACTTCCGCTGGAGTGACTGACTTTTGACCCTTTCCTGTGCCCATGAAAATTTAAACAAAGACAGTTAAATCTCCTAGATGGAGAGAGATGGGAGGGAGGCATGGCACTCGGAAGTTCTTGCCCTTAAAACTATGCCTCCTTGTCGACCGGGAAAGAGAACACATTCCCTCAGTACTTTGCTATAGCAACACAAATTGGCTAAGATAATATTTAAACTTCTGGTTATGGTCTACTTTTAGCAAACAAAACCCAAAAGCAATCTACTAAAAAGGTGATTTTTAATTTAACATCGTTTCTGTTCTTTCTGATATACCATTAATAGTTTGATTGGCTGTTAATTCCTTTAATTTATATTTCAAAAGCTAAAATAAGTTTAGCACCAAATAATTTTTGCATGAATAAAGCGGTACTTACTGAAAGGTTGCTTTCCGTAAGACTTAATATCAGCTCCTTCAATCTCAAATATGAGATGCTGCCACACTGGATAATGAAGAGAAAGGAGCTATGAAATTCACCATTTCACACTATCAAAAATTGCATACAACTTCTACATTAGCCCATAAGTAATGCATCTGAGAAGTCCTTTGTGTATTGCAGAGTTGAATGTTAGCCTTTTTACTACCTGATATTTGTAGCTAAATTTTATTTTTCCAAGTAGAATTTATATCCACTGATAGAAGTGTGTCAATTTGCTGACATTCTAAAATTGTAAGACAGGCCTTAATAAAATATTTTTAATATACTGTTTAGACACTAAATAAATTAATTTAAAATATTGGAACTTTTAAATAAATTATAGGTATTATATATTGCTATTTACATATAATAAACTATATATTTTTATACACTATTTATTATTTTATGTATGATAGCAATTTTAAGCATTCCTCCTCAAATGAAACCAATAGACTTTTGAAAGCATTAAGAATATATCATGAAGTTGAAATACATGTATCAACATTATAGGAAATGTAGTTTTAGGCACTTCAACATTTGGCAGAATACAAAACAGAAACAAGGCATAACGGAGTAAGATTCTTTAGAATATCTTACTAATCTGAGTTAAATTCATTAAAGAAGATGCCCCTGGGTCTAATATCTCAGTGTAACAACACTTGAAAGATTCTTTAATTCAGAATTTGTGAACCTAGAAGATATTTAAAAGAAAATAACTAAATCACTGTTTTGCAATTTTTATCACGTTATTTTAAATACAGAATGTATTTAAAATAAACACATCTAATCTTTAAAAGATGTAAAGTTTATTTCTAAGGTCTCTCTGATCTCCCTGTGTCTTTCATCCTTAGAGAAATATTGAAAATGTGACTGAGAAGTTTATTTTCTAATTTTTTTGTTTGTTTAGAAGCTGCTTGCTTTTCTTATATTCTGCACAACTGTCAAGCAAAGTAATGTTTTTAGGTTGTTTTATTATCAAGATCCACATCCTAGATTTCTGTTGCCCCATGTGTCAAAGTTTAGCTTTTTTTTTTTTTTTTTTTTTNAGTCTTGCTCTGTTGCCCAGTCTGGCACGATCTTGGCTCACTGCAACCTCCACCTCCCGGCTTCAAGTGATTCTCCTGTCTCAGCCTCTTGACTAGTTGGGATTACAGGCACCCACCATCATGCCAGGATAATTTTTGCATTTTTAGTAGAGACAGGGTTTTTCCATGTTGGTCAGGCTGGTCTCAAACTCCTGGCTTCAGGTGATCTGCCCGCCTTGGCCTCCCAAAGTGCTGGGAATGCAGGCATGAGCCACCGCACCCGGCCTAGTTTAGCATATTTTTTATCATTTGTATTAACAGAGCAAGTTTGATTTTGGCAATGAACCTGATAAAATGCTGAACATTATTTATTTTTTGATGAAGAATGACTTTTCCTTCATTCATATTACTGTTTACCTGTCTCTAATCTCAGTTCTACAATTATATATACAGGGTGATTTATTTCATAACATTCAGTGTATTTTCTTCTATTTCTTTTTGGAAGAAGAATAGCTTCCTGATTGGGGAAGATAATTTTTTTTTTATTTTTTTAGCAGAAATACAAGATTCAGAAACACTGTATGTCACAACATTAAGCATTCTTCATTAAAAAATTAAAAATTTATTTTGGATGTTGTAGTTTATAATTGTTAATCGTCAGCCATTTCATACTCAAATTTCTGTTTGCTACATGTATTAGGCCATTTTTGAATTGCTATAAAGAAATAGCTGAGGCTGGGCAATTTATTTAAAACAGAGGTTTAACTGGCTTATGGTTCTGACAGGAAGCATTGTGCTAGCATCTGCTTGCCTCCTATAAGGCCTCAGGGAGTTTTTGCTCAACACAGAAGGCAAAGAGGAGCAGGCATGGCATATAGTGAGAGAGAGAGTAAGAGACAGAAGGGGAGGTGCTAGGCTCCTTTGTAAATAACCAAATCTCACATAAACTAATTACCGTTGGGAGGACACCAAGCCATTCATGAGGGTTGAGCTCCTATGACCCAAACACCTCCCACCAGGTCCCACTTCCAACATTGGAGATTACATTTCATCATGAAATTTGGAGAGGACAAACATCCAAACTATATTATTTAGCCCCATCTCTCTGAATCTCATGTTCTTCCATGTTATTCTCACATTGCAAAATACAATCATGCCTTCCCAACAGCTCCTGAAAGTGTTAACTCATCCTAACATTGATCAAAAGAACTTGACAGAGCAGGAGCATCTCAATCTTAGACAAGCCCCTCATTCTAAAGTTCACCTTAATAATAAAAAAAAAAAACACCTAAATCCAAAGGGCATTAGCCTAATGACTGAGGTCAGCATGACCATAAATCACAGATAACATCTCCAACCAGAAACATTCCAAACTCCTTCCAAACTGGAGACATGCTAGCCCTGAGATAAACCCCCCTCCAGCTGGGAAGATGGTAACCCCAAGATAACCCCACTTCAAGCCCTACCAGACCAGAAGGATGTCTGCCCCAAGATAACCTCCCCTCCTCCCAGAGAGATTCCAACCCCGCCATAAACTTCTCCACACACACATAAACATTCCAAGCTTCTGATAAGCTCCCTCACCCAAGAACCAATATATACACTTAGTCTGTAAGAGAAAGTGCTCCTTTCTGAAATTGGCCAGAAGCACCTCTCAGGTTTTTATCTGAAGAAAACCTGTCTTTCATTGCAAGCTATGTTTCATGTTTCTTTTCTCTTTCTTTAACTTTTACAGTACCAGTTCAAAGTCTCATCTGATATTTAAGTCAAATCCCTTCTATCTATGAGCATATAAAATAAAAAACAAATTATTTACTTCCAAAATGCACTAGGGATACAAGCATTGGGTAAACATTTCCATTCCAAAAGGGGATATTGGCCAGAAGGAAGGGGTAATAGGCCCCACACAAGTCTGAAGCCCAGCAGGGCAGACATTAAATTTTAAAGTTCCACAATAAATTCCTTGGACTCTAAACCCCACATCCAGGGCACAGCGGTGTGAAGGGTGGGCCTCAAGGCCCTTGGGCAGCTCTGCCTCAAAGGCTTTGCATGGTGCAGCACCCCCAGCTGTTTTTGTGGGTTGGAGTTGAGTGCCTATGATTTTTCCCGGCTTAGGGTGCAGGCTGAGAGTGGCTCTACCCTTCTTCGGTCTGAAGTGTAGAGATCCTCTTCTTCCAGCTTCACTAGCAGTGTCCTGATTGGGACTCTCCGTGGGGGCTCCAAACTCTCATTTTTCCTAGGAACTACCCTGGAAAAATTTCTCTGTGAGAACTGAGGGACGATGTTAACTTCTCTTCCCAGGTCCACAAGGGGTGTGGTTTCAAGGCAACAACTTCCCAGCGCCATGCCTCCACCCACCTCCCCATCAGGGAACCTAGAGTTCTTTGTCTAACTTTCCCTTGGTGGGCTAGGTAAAATTCCAGGTGAGCTTCCTTTGTTCAGAAAGCCCGCCAAAAGCCCTGGAAGGAGGGGCTCTGTTGTGGGCCCAAGCAACCAATCTGGGATCAGAGTCAAAGATCAGTCACTCCAGAAGAAGTTTGAAAGAACTCCTCTCATTGGACAAAAACATGAATGGGGCAGGAATAACTTCAAAGTTAAAACTCCACTGCACCTTACCTGCGTGGATTTCCCTCTCTGGGATCCTCTTCCACAACAGCGTGGGAGCTCTTTCTACTTCTCTCTCTTTCTCTCTCTGCCTTATAAATTGCTTTCTGCAAAACTCTTTGGGTCAGATATTTACTTGACTGGTAAGCTTACTTAGCCGCCAAGGCCTCTTCCCCATTCCTGGGGCCAGGGAGCTCAAGAACCTGTGTCACAACCCGAAAAGAATTGGACTGGGAGGGAGCCGAGTTTATCCCCTCCCTATCAGGGAATTGGGAGCGTCTTCTTCGGGAAGCCTCTCTGCTCTCCCCTGCGTCCGGCCACCCAGTTACAGAACTCCGTCTTTATGGCAGGCTTCTCAGGTACCCAGACTTTTTCAAACTTCCTCTGAAATGTAGGGAGAAGCTGCCAAGGCTTCTTCACTTTTTCATTCTACACACCTTCAGGCTTAACGCCGCATGAAAACTGCCAAGGCTTAGAGTGGCTTGGCTCTCCAAAGCAGCAGCCTGGGCTGTGCCTCAGGCCCTTTGAGCCATGGCTGGAGTTGGAGCATCTGGAATGTCAGGATCAGTTCGCTGAGGCTAAGGAGACAGTGGTGCCCTGAGCCTCGGCCTTGAAACCATTCTTTCTTCCAAGGCTTCTGAGCCTGTGATGGGAGGGGCTGCATCAATAGCTCTGATGAAACACCTGAAATGCCTTTAGGTTTTTCTCCATTGTCTTAAATGTTGGCACATGGCTCCCTTGCAGTCATGCTAATTTCTCCAGCAAGTGGTTGCTCCACAGCCTGCTGGTATTTCTCTCCTGAAAATTCTATTTCTTCTTCTGCCACATAGCTCTGCTGCAAAATTTCTCAAACATTTAAGCTCTATTTATCCTTTAAATATAAGTTCCAACTTTAAGTCATTTCTTTACTGTCATATCTAATTGTAGCCTATTAAAAGTAGCCAGATAACATCTTCAATGCTTTGCTGCTAAGAAATTTCTTTAGATACCTGAGGTCATTAATCTTAGGTTCAAACTTCCACAGATTCCCTAGGGAACAAATACAAAGCAGCCAAGTTCTTTGCAAGGGAAAAATGAAGGTGACCTTTACTCTGGTTCCCAATAACTTCCTTATTTTCATCTGAGACCTCATCAGTCTAGCATTCACTGTCTGTATTTCTGTCAGCATTTTGGCCACAACCATGTATTTATTCCATAAGAACCCTCTTGAATCCATCTGTTTTCTTCTGTTCCCTCAAAATTCTTCCAACTTCTGCCTGTTACCCAGTTCCAAAGCCACATCTACACCTTTAGGCATCTGTGTAGCAACACTGAACTTCCTGGTAGCAATTTTCTGTATTAGGATACTTTATTGCTATGAAGAAATATTTGAGGCTGGGTGATTTATAAAGAAAGAAGGTTTAATTGGCTTGTGGCTCTACAGCCTGTACAGAAAAAATGGCGTCTGCATCTGCTCAGCTTCTGATGAGTCCTCAGGGAGTTTTACGTATGGCAGAAGAAAGCAGGCCTGTCAAATGGCAAGAGAGGAGCAAGAGAGGGGAGGGAGGTGCAAGGATTCTTTTTAAACAACCAGATCTGGCATGAACTCATTACTGTGGGAAAGACAACACGGCATTCATGAGGGAATCTACCCCAATGGCCCAAACACCTCACATCAGGCACTGGGGATTACATTTCAACATGAGATTTGGTGGGGATATACATCCAAGCTATATCAGTACAATATGATGAAAATCATGATGTAGAAACATTTATTTAAATGCATTTTTAGTTACTGAAAAAATGTATTACATACCAATCATATTGTTAAGTATTTAACTTAGATTAGTATACCTCCTGTTTTATTTAGGTTGGCATATTAATTTCCCTATTATCAAGAAATTACGAGGTTCAAGGCTTTATTATTAAAAGGTCATAAAATAAATGTATTTGTTTTCTGTTGCTGCTGTAATCAATTTTCACACTTTGTCACTTAAAACAATATGCATTAATTTTATTACAGTTCCATAGGTAAGAAGTAGGGTTGCAGGGAGACTTGCTGGACTGTCTGCTTAGAACCTCACAAAATTCTGTTTCCTTCTGAAATCCCTGCTGCCAAATCTGCTTCATTTCTATTGTTGGCCAAATTCAGTTCCATGTGCAATTGTGTAACTGAGGTTCCATTTCCTTGATAACTGCCAGCTAGGAGCCTTTCTTAGAATCTTAAGACATTTTTGCTCAACCCATTTTAAAATCAGTAATAATAGGTTTACTTCTCATTCCAAATCTCTTTGACTTTTCTTTCTTTTTTTATTTTATTGTACTTTAGATTCTGGGGTACATATGCAGATCATGCAAGATTGTTGCATAGGTACATTCATGGCAAGGTGGTTTATGGCCACCATCCCCCCATCACCTATACCTGACATTTCTCCCCATGGTATCCCTCCTTTCCACTCTCCCTCCCATTGCCCCCCAGCAACAGACCCCAGTGTGTGATGCTCCCCTCCTTGTGTCCAAGTGTTCTCATTGTTTCTTTCTTCTCATCTCTCTGACTGCAGCCAAGAAAGTTATCTGCTTTTGAGAACTGATGGTATTAGTTTGGGCCAGTATGAATGATGGATAATCCAGGATAATCTCCCCATTTTAAAGTCTATAAATCTAATTATATTTTCCAAGATTCCAGGGATTAACATGTAGAATTTTTTTTTTTCCTGGAGTCATTCTGGCTACCAGAATTAGTACATAACCTAGCTGGAATTTTATCTTGCTCTGAAAAGTACTGGCCTCACAAAAAAGGGAATATTTTCTGAAATTTTAGGAGCCATCTAGTTTTGCTTATTATCATGAAGGAATTAATCCTTCACCTTAAATTTCTGGAATTAAGCAGAATAGCAATGTTGCAAAATGGCTTTGGGGCTAACTACATTTATCTACCTTTCATTCTCCTTGGCTCACTTTTGTGTTTCAAGTAAATTATCCTGGCACTGAGAAAGTGCAAGAAGCCAATTGGATAAATATGAAGGAGGGAAAAAAGATGAAAACGGAAACAGAGATCAAATTTTATCATTTCTCCCAACCTTGGATTTACAATTTTGTGTGTGTGTGTGTGTGCGCATATATATATATATATATGTGTATATATATATACACGTATATATATGCGTGTGTATATATATAAATACACGCATATATATGTTTTTTTTTCCTTTTTAGCTTACGAGCATTATTTTCCCACTATGGATAAAGATAATTCACAATAGAGATAGTTATGGCTTGGTTTCATAATCCTAATTGTTATACTTAAATTCAGTAAAGTAGGATTGGGTTTCAAGTTCCATTATCCCAGAATAGATGTAATAAAGCAGTAGCCCCAATGTGGAAATTCATTTCATTTAAGTGCTATGCCTTACCACCTGTAGCTAAGATGAGGGATAGATTTTTCTGCTGAACTTCAAATCAGGGATACTTATTTTCTTTCCTTGGTTCATCTTGTTTTTTTCCCAAGACATGGTCATAGAAAGAATCGCTTAATTATTATTTTATCAAAAATAATATTAGGCCCAATACTCAACAGATTAATAATTAGAAAATGTGGCATGGTTTGAATTTGTGTCCCCACCCAAATCTCATGTTAAATTGTCCCAGTGTTGGAGGGGGGGCCTGGTGGGAGGTGATTGGATCATGGGAGTAAATTTCCCCCTTGCTGTCCATGTGATAGTGAGTGATTGCTTACAAGATTCGGTTGTTTAAAAGTGTGTAGCACCTCCCCCTTGTCTCTCTTCCTCCTGCTCCAGCCATGTAAGTCCCACCTCCTCCCTTTTTTCCTTCTGCCATGATTGTAAGGTTTCTGATGCCTCCCAGCAATGCTTCCTGTCAGCCTATGGAACTCTCAGCCAATTAAGCCTCTTTTCTTTATAAATTACTCAGCCTCGGGGAGTTCTTTATAGCAATATGAGGACAGACTAATACAATATGCTTTAGCGGAATCTTTTTAATCAATAGAAAAATATATTTTGTTTATTAAATATTTAAAAGAAAAACATGTACACTAATCCCTAATTACTAATATAGCTATTGTTTACGTTTTACACGTAAGAAATATGATAACAATGTTTGACAGAGACAAATTTCAATTTAGCAGAGTTACTTATGCTTAAACTTCTAAATTTAGATGAACTTTAAAACTATTTAAGATACAAAATGCAGTTTTTGATCTATAATATAATCTCAAAGCCAGCACTAAAACATACATTATCGCATACAGAAATTAACTAGAGATAAAATAAAAAAAAGTTGTATTGTTAATTGACAAAAAATTGTACATATTTATGGTGTACAATGTGATGTTTCAATACGTGTACACGTTTTGTAACTACCAAATCAAGATAATTAGCATATTCATCACCTTAAACATTTGAGACAAAATAATTTTTTTTGAAAACCATATTGTGAAATTTCTGCCCCAAATCTAGCTATATCACTTTTGGAACATATGAACAACCTTAGTAATTCAACAAAAATAAGGTATAAAAGAGATCTAAATTACTTTCAAATTCATGTATATATAGCAAAAATGTAGAAAATACATACTATTCAAACAGTTAGCATAAAAGAGCTAGAGTATACTGATGACAGACAAAATGGATTTTACAATATGCAATGCTAATTTCCAAAGAGAAAATTCTTAATGGTAAATGAATATATAGTGAAAGATGATACAACATTTATAAATGCATGTGCAACTAATTACAGTGTCAAAATTCTTGAACTAAACCTCACAGAGTAGAAAAAAGAATTATAGATAATTATAAACCATATTTCAATAGTTTTATTTCATAACTAAAAGAACAAGAAGAGAATATATTTCTAAGAGCATAAAAGATTAAAACATTTATAACTAAACTGACCTAATTAACATTTATAAAATAGTCTATCTAACAACTTCAGGATGCATATTTGTCCAAGTGATAATGGTTCATTAACAAATATAAACCACATGCTGTCATAAAATAAGTTCTATTAAATTTGAAGGATTTGGAATACAAATTAATAACAGGAAGAAATTTAGGAAATCCACAGATATGTGGTAATCAAAACGTTTATAAATAAACCATAGGTAAAAAAAGAAGAAATTAGAAAATATGTTGAATTAAGTAAGTAAAGACAACTTGGAAACTTAGTGCATTTAATGTTTCTATTATGAATAACAGTAACTTGAAGTCAGTGCTGTAGGCTTCATCATGAAAATTTGAAGAAAGAAGAACAAATTAAGCCCTAAGATAAGCAGATAGAAGAAAGGAAATAATAAAGATCAAGTTAGAAACTGATAAAAAAGAAAAAGAAGCAATTGGTAAGACAAACACATACCACTGAAATTCAAAATGGTTATTTAAAAAACATCAATAAATTAAAGAAAAGTTTGAATTTTATCAGTTATTTTACTGATATCAGAATAAAAGCAAGGACCTCAGCACACAGCTGATGGCCATTAATTGGTAAATAAATATGGTAAAAAAGCTTTTATGTTAATTAACATTGCAACAACTGCTTCAAGAAAAGAGATAAGACATAAATAGTCCTATACAAATTAAATCAATTGAATTATTCAACAGAAAATCACCCCACAAAGTAAAATCTAGTTCTAACTGTATCACTGGTGAATTTTTCAAATCTTTTAAATACAATTTTTTTCCAATCTTCCCTAATTACTATTTTCAAATATTAATGGAGAAAGAAATACTTCTTAGCTTAAGAGGAAAATGTTACCTTGATGTCAAAACCAGTGAATGACATCACACAGAAAGAAAATAGAGTCCAATATCTTTCATGAGAATAGATTAACAATCATTAACAAAATATTAGCCAATAAAATCGATTCATACATACAAAAGAAAAACAGAACATAATCACGTGGCATAGGATAACATTTGCGGAAGAGAAGTGTTCTAAAAGATAATTTTGGTGTTGTTGCATCACTGTACAAATATGCAAAATACAAATGTTTGTTTATTTAGAATATGTGGTTTTGGTTTTATATAAATTACATTTCAAACTAATAAAAATTTTCATAACTACCTAGTCAGTAATTATTTTTATTTATACAATTTATGTTTTTATTGAGACAAGATCTTGCTCTGTCACTCAGGCTGGAGTGCAGTGGTGTGATTATAGTTCACTACAACCTTGGACTCCTAGGCTCAAGCAATGCTCCCACCTTAGCCTCCCAAATAGCTAAGACTACAGGTGCATGCCACTATGCCAAGGTAATTTTTATTTTATTTTAGTTTATTTTGGTAGAGATGAGGGTCTTGCTATATTGCTCAAGCTAATCTCGAACTCCTGGCCTCAAGTGATCTTTCTATCTTGGCCTCCCAAAGTGCTGGGATTACAGGTGTGAGTCACAGTGCCCAGCCCTAATAATTTAAATAGTTTTGGACTTATCATTTTGTTAAGAATTATGGTTGACAGCTAGGATTCTTAATGTCAAAACTTGCCCAACCTTATAAAAAGTACAACTTGTATAAATGTTAATATAAACATCTGCTATTTAATGAAACAGATATTTCAATTAAAAGATGATTTTTTTCAGCCAAACAAAGCAAAATAAAAGATATGCTGAAAACAAGAGAAAAACTTATAAGACACAGAAAATTAAAAATAAAAGACTAATGAGGTAGATTATAATTTTTTAGCAAATATTTATACTCCTCTCCCTTAAGCTTTATAATGATATCCTTCTTATCTCAATGATATCAATCTTGCCATATTAGTTGTCATGATCAATACAATGTGCATGAATATGACTTTTGCTCCAACCAAACAGTGGCTTTAAATACTTTTGACAAATTTAAGCTAATATCAGGCAAAGCAGGTTTTAAGCTATAAGAGACAAAAATAAATAATTTACAATGATTAGAGTACTATTACACAGAAAGTTATAAAACTGTAGATTTGTAAATCTAACAATATTATTTCACTAGATATGAACAGATTCAGCATAGTTCAAATCTAGGCCTACTCCACTTTCATAATGGATGACATTAGCACCTATCTTTCAATTAATGATTAAAAGAGCAGGAAATTTAAGGACATAAAAGTTGTCACAAAGTTGATTAAGAATATTTATGTCATTGATCTACATTAATAAAACAGAGCATTCAGCAATGACCAAATGCATCTTTCTTTCATCTAGTCAAAGATCGTTTAATAATATTGATCTTTTCTGGATCACAAAGCAGGACCTGGCATATCTCAAAGGATGTACATAATTCAGAGTATATTTTCTGACTACAGTTAAAATCAATAGTACATAAATAACAAGAACAATGATAAGTAAATACGCAGTTTCAATTAAGATATACACTCTTAAATAACTCATTGGCCAAAGTAGAGATACAATGGAAATTAGAATATTTTAAAACTGAATAAAAATAAAAGATGCACAGACTTATGAAATATGATTAAAACTGTGTTAATGGAGTAGAAAGAAAATTATGGTCTTCAATGGATATATTAGAAGGAGGATGCATGAATATCCCTCTCAAAATATTAGAACATGAATAGTATGTTAACCATAGAAATAAGAATAAAGAACAGCCTGAAGATAAAAGCATAAATAAATGAAAAAATTAAACTATGTTGAAATAATTAGGAAAGCTAGAAGCAGTTCTTTGAAACAACAAAATGTTTGTACCTCTAAGACAAGTAAACAAAAAATGCAGACAAAATGTGTACTAGTAGTGTTATGAAAAGGGGCTCATCATTACAAATCATTCAGATATTAAGAATATATTAAAGTATACCATTAACAACTTTATCTCAAATAATTTGACAATGACTGAAAAAGGACAACTTCCTAGAAACATACTAATTACCCAAAGAGACACAAGATGAAATTAAAAATCTAATTACTATCAAATATATTAACCCATACACACCTCCAGAATCAAAGAGACTTAATTACTGAACAATCCAAAATATTCTGGGAAAAAAATACAACACAGCTTTGAACAACTCTTCCAGGTATTCATAAAAAGAATGCTACTAGCTTGTTTAATGATGCCAGTATAAAACTTAACAGGGAAGCATTGTAATAGAAGGAAGATTGTAGCACAATATCTCTCATTATTATTAATGCAAGAAAACTAAACACAGTTATTAACCAAATCTAGTAATATATAAAAGTACAATACATCATATAAAGTTGAATTAATCCTTAAAGTGTAAAGTTGGTTTATATATAATTCATCACATTATTAATCTTATCACTTTGAGAGGCTGAGGTGGGAGGATTGCTTGAGACTAAGAGTTTGAGAACAGCCTGGGCAACATAGCAAGACCCCCATCTCTACCAAAATAATTAGCTACTCCATAGACTGATGTGGGCTGATTGCTTGAGCCCAGGAGTTTAAGGCTGCAGTGGGCTATGATGGCACCACCATACTCCAGCCTGGGCAACAGAGCCCAGAGTCTGTATGACAAAGAAAAAGTGCATGCCCTTGCACAAGAGAGAAATCATATAAATATGTAGTGTCCAAATAGTCAAGCTCCAAAAGATATCCATGTAAGATTCATAGAATCCGTGAATTTTACTTGATATAGGAAAATAAATGATTAGGTTCAGGTTGGTGAGAGAAACAAACTGGATTATCTAGGTGGGCCCTAAATCCAATGACATGTACCTTATAGGAGATAAGCAGAGGGAGATTTATGAAAGAAACAAAGAGGAAAAAGTCATGTGAAGATGAACGCAGAAATTGGAGTTACATAGCCACAAGTCAAGGAATGCTAGGAGCCACCTAAAGCTGTAAGAGGCAAGGAAGAATTCTCTAGACTATTGCAGGATATACAGCCCTAATGATACCTTGATTTCAAGAAACTTCTGGACACTAGAATCATGACATAATAACCTTCTATTGTTTTAAGACACCAAGTTTGTGAAGATCTGTTATGGAAGCCCTAGAAAGATAATATAATACTGAGGATCTTTATAGAAACAAACATTTGCTGATAAAATTTAGCACCCATTCATTACAGAAATGCGTGCGGAGAAGACTAGAAAAAAAGTCAACCTCCTTTTCATGAGTACATAAGAAAAACCCTTGACCAAGCAATGTATTTAATAAAAAAATACTAAAAATGTTTTCAAGATTAGTATAAATGGTCTATTATAACAATTCTTGACCAACATTTTTATCCTACATTAAATTGGCTGTTCTAACCAGTGCAATAATATAAAAAGTAAATAAGAATTGGAATGGAATAAATAAATTATAAACATTTGCTGTCAACACCATTGTGTATGTAGAAAGTTCAAAATAATTAACAGGTATCTATTAAAATAGATACATGGATATAGCAAGATCAATATAAAACAATCAACTGCAATTTTATTTAGCAGCAACTAACTAAGAGAACATTCAACTTAAAAATAAAACTGATATAATCACTTTGGAAAGTTTTTTTTAACAGTGTTCAGTAAAGTTGAACAAATAACTTATGATCCAGTAATTCCACGCTTAGCTATATGTGCAAAAGAAATGCATACATATATTTGCCAAAAATGCAATAATTATTATAGAAGCACTATATTCAATAGCCAAGGACTAGAAATAAACTAATTTTTCATTATTATTTTTAAATTATGGCTAATTTATAAAAAAATAGAGTATCTGAAAGTAATCATAAGTAATGATCTATTGTTACTTACAAAAATATGTATAATGTATAGGAAAAGGAGTCTCACACAGAGCAGTGAATATTGTTTGTGAATATACATTCATAATATGTGCCAAAGCAGGCAAAAGTAATTTACGGTAATGGGAAACGGCATAATAACTGCCTCAACAATAGCTCCTGTTGAGCAGAGAACAGGAGGGGACATATCAGAAAGCTTCTGAGTTGCTGATAATACTCTTGATTTGTGTGTTGTTTAAAAGGACTTTCACTTTTATGAAATTCCTGTGTCCTGAAGGAATTAGAGCATATGATATTATGTGATCAATAAGAGCATACATTAATTCTACAACTAAAATTATATCACAAGATATGTGATATATTCCAAAAATATATCACAAGAATTTAGGAGGTAAAATAGACTAAGGGGAACTTTATGTTTGTTCACATTGTGCTACTACCTTGGGGTGAGGGCTGAGAGAATGGGGAAATAAAAAACTTTAAACAAGCATACAGAGAATGTGTGTCCCTAGATAGAGACCAGGGGCTTCATAGGACCACAAAATTAAATGGCTGGGTTGGTTGTTGTAACCGGGTTTTTTGGGGGGTGTTGGTGAGGCATGGCTCCCCTGAGAGAATGCTGTGGATTTTTGGTTTTTGCTTTTTGAAGAATAAGAGAAGGGACTACTGCAGGTGCACTGTACTCTTGTAAAGTAAATACCAAACCCAAGAAGTGATGCATAAAGGTGATTTTATTTAGGTAGAGAAAAGATGAAAAAAGGAGGAGAAGAGAGAAAAGCGTCCATGAGAAGTGTGGAAGAGGATCCCAGAGGGAAAATCCAAGAAGGGAAAGAGAGCTCCCAACATGTGGGAGAGGATCCCAGAGAGCTGGAAATCTGGTGTGGGTGAAGGTGCAGGGGAACTTATCCTGGGAAAAATTCCCACCTTCCCAAGTTCCTCTGGTCAATGAAAGGAGTTCCTTTAATCTTCCGCTGGGTGATTGACTCTCAGTTTCTTCTCGTGCCCGACAAATTAAAACATAAATCATTAAATCTCCCCGATGGAGAGAGATGGGAGGGGTGCATGGTGCTGGGAAATTCTTACCCTTAAAACTACGCCCCCTCATGGACTCAGTAAGAGAATACATTCCCTCACTGTGACAGCGCATTATAGAACTTCCACATAGCCTTGGTGGGGAAGAATATTGGGAACAGCATGATTCTCTCACTCTGAAAAATCATGAAGTTATGAAAACATATTCTTACACAAGTGTATCAAATGCAATCAAATCATTGGATTTCAATGAGGCAATGCTTTTGTTAATTAGTCTTTACCACTCCACATTCTTTAAAACACAATGTTGTACATAATAAATATATGATTTTATCTGCCAATTAAAAAAAGTCTAAATGTGTATTGTCAACAACTATAAATTTATAAACTCCATGAGAAATCAATGTCTGTCTTGTCAACTGTTTTAAATCCGGAGTCTGGCTTGGAGCTTTGCATCAAGTAGAGAGCAGATCCCACTGATTTTTTTGCTCCATATCTTACTGGCTCACCTAAGTTTGTCTAGAACTAAAAGATGCTCATAACAAGAGCATCAGTGTGTTTCTCTTCTCACTTTCTCTAGTAGAGAGGGTGCTTGCTGGGATAAATACAGGCATACCTAAGAGGCATAAAAATGTGACACCTCTCAGGTGGCACTCACCGATGGGATGAAATCAGTGAATAAATGACTCAGCCTTCCATTATCATTAGGCTCATTCTAAGACGTGTTTTACATGTTATCTCAGAGTGTCGCTAATTAATACAGCCTTGATATCCCTCACTGGAAAACAGATCATTACCATACACCTTAAAGTTTAGCTTACTTTTACTAATTCATTATTTATATTTCTCAAGATATCAAATAAACTATCGTGACTTAAGTCCTTGTCTCAGAAAATACTTTAAGAAGCGATCCAACTAAGACAATAGATATGATGGCATTCAAACAGAGAAACTCATTGCTATCATCCCACTTCGGATGCTATTACCAACATAGTACTTCTGAAACCAGAAGCAAGCGTCAGAGTACCAGTTATAAATGGGGAAAAAAAGGAGAGAGGGATGTGTACAATAACATAAAATAGGTATTTAAATAAGGCAAAAGAGACAGACATTTATATTGTCAATTGTGCTCTGGACTAAAGAAGAAATTTACAGTGAATAAAACGGGGAGATAAAGGAATGCATGACAAGGAAAATTGCTTTAAAGTTTGTTTTTAAGTAGATCCTCCCTGTTTTAGTTGTGACAATTTTTGTGTGACACCTGTTTAAAATGTTTACCAATAGAATGCTTAATAATAATCAACAACTTCCCTTTTCTCTAGATTTACTCTTTGTCTCTTTTTCCTGGAGAAACGACAGAGGAGGAGAAAAGAGTTAAAAAAAAAAAAAAAACTTTGCATTTCAGCAGTTTTCTGAGTCACTACATTATATTACATTTGTAGCAGTAGATGTTAGCTAATTGCATATTGAGGTTATTAGTTTTAACATGGATAATTTTAATTGTAATATTGCTATGGTAACGCTAGCAAAGGTGATATATTAACTTAATCATCATAGTTGGCATCCAAATATGAATATTTAATCTAGGCATAGCTATGATTATGCAGGATCCTAATTGCTCATGAAAAGTAGTTAGTTTGGTGTTTCCTTAAATTTGTGCAATCTGAAAATTACTTGGACTCCTTGAAAAAGTGATAGTGGTGGGGGGATTAATATTACTAAATCAAAAATTGTGTTCCTTAAAAAGACAAAAAATGTTAATGACTGTGTGGAGTTGTTTAATCCTATGTTGAAAAAGCGACTATTTTTAATAATCATTTTCCTTTTTTTCTTACCATTTAACTAGGAGACTGAAAAAAGTATTGACGTTTTTTTGAAAATCATCAACATATTTTACTGAAATAAGATAATTTTACTGGTTTCAAAATGTGCTAAACTTACAAGCTGTTGTCTCTCACAGAAGAACAACAAATTTTCTACATTTTAATTAATCTTGCATTTGGAGAAAACTGATTAAATGCTTAAAACAATTGATTCAATAAATTTAGAATTTATAAATAAAATCTATTAAAATATAATGATATTTAATTCAGTGTTTATCATATTCTAGTAAGTTGAAATTTAAAATAGCAAATTTTTATTGCTATTTTTATTACAGATAGAATTTGTATGATACTCTAAGCAGTTAACTGTACAATGTAATCAGGGAGAAATTTCAAAACCAGCTCCAATATCTGATCATTGGAATATGTAATAGGTACAGAAAAATATAACAGATGTTGAAACATTCATATTCTTCTACCATCTCTCTACCTCAAAAAAATCAGAGAAAATAGATTCCAATCTTTTGTTGAAGTGATACAGCTGATGATGAACTTACTGTCTAATATATTACAAAAAATATATTATTTGTTTCATATATTCTTACTTATCATTTTATTTAAGCCAATACTGGAAAGATATTTTAGTTATTTCTAAAGTCTTCAATGTTTAGGTTGAAGATGAATTAGTCACACAATTTTATCAAAACCATATTAAAATGGAGTTGTCAAATTATCAAGGCAAGAACAGAACATATTTAAACTTGCCACTTTTTTTATTTTAGTCTTCCATATTGCTTTTTTTCAAATTATTTTCTTTTATTTGTTTTAATAATATAGACTAACATTTAAAATATATTAAAAATTTTATTCTGATATCTAAAGAAATCAAATAATACAGATTTGTGATTATACACTTATCAAATTGTTTTTGCCCTCATTATCAGGTTTATTAGACACAAACTTTCAATCCTGTGTTGTTGTATGTTCTCAATTTTGAATTTTGCTCTCCAACCATTTTCTAGATTGAATTATAAGTGTTTATTTCAAAAACCTTGTTTTGTTGAATTGTTTCAATTTTCAGTACTTAACATAAACTTACTGGGTTACAAACTATGTCTAAAGTTTACTTTTGAATCTCCTCAGAAGCTGTTCAATTATTATATGATTCTTTGTACAGAAGAAAATGCTAAAGTAAACCTGAAATTAATGTATTTACTTTTAAGTTTGCCTTTTTATATGTTTGTTCTTAGGCTTAGATTCAAATATATATATTTGAAATAAACCACAAAGATGTGTGTAAATATAAATATTTTATTCTACTATTGAAATTGGTAAGAAATTTTATTACTGGTATGTGGGAATTTTTTTGTTTTAGATTTGATATATTTTCTTCTACCATATCTGCACTTTAAAAAATAAACTACAGTGTGGAAGACTCAATGTTGTTAAATAGAAATAATATGGACATTTAACACCTAAACATGAACTATTAACCATATGAATTTGAACAACAATTTAACCTTCCTGAAGCTCAATGTTCTTGAAAGTTGTGATATATAGGGATAATATATTTTAAACAATGCCGGACCCTGCATGTGTATGTGTGTGTGTGTATGCATTATATATACATTGTACATGTATATATAATATACATTGACACACAGGTATACATATGCACTGTATGTAAATACAAGACTGTAATATATAAGTGTACATAAAGATATACAAAAAGTCATGTGTTGCTTAAGAAGAATACGTTCTGAGAGATGCATGTTTTGGCGATTTGGTCATTGTATAAACATCATAGAGTATACTCACCACAAAGCTGGTTGATATACCCTACTACACATCTAACCTAGAAGGTATAGCCTTTTGGTCCTAGGCAACAAACCTGTATAGCATGTCACTGCATTGAATAATGTAGGCATTTGTAACACTATGATAAGTATATATGTATCTGAACATATCTATACCTACAAAGGTACAGTAAAATTATAGTATAAAATATTTTTTTAAATGGTACACCTGCATAGTGTGCTTACCATGAAAAGAGCGAGACTGGTAGTTGCTCTGAGTGAGTCAGTGAGTGAGTGGTGGGTGAACTTGAAGGCCCAGGACATTATTGTCCAGTAGTACTGTAGACTTTATTAACATTATACACTTAGGGTACACGAATCTTACTAAAATTATTTCATCAATGATAAATTAACCTTAGCTTACTGTAACATTTTTGCTTTATAAACTTTTAAATTTTTTTGCATTTTTGACTCTAATAATGTAGTCTAAAACATAAACATTATATAGCAGTACACATTTTTTAAATTTTTTTATTCTATTAGCTTTTTGTATCTTTAATTTTCAATTATTATTATTATTTTTTATGTTTTAAACATTTCCTTTTCAAACTAAGATACAAACACATATATTAGCCTAGGCCTATGCAGGGTCAGGATCATCAGTATCACTGCCTTCCACCACCACGTCTTGTCCCATTGGAGGGACTCCAGGGGCAATAACACACATGGAGCTGTCATCTCCCAAGATAACAATGCCTTCTTCTGCATATCTCCTGAAGGACTTGCCTGAAGCTTCTCTTGAGAGGTATCAACTCGTTTTAGAAATATATCTATGGTAATTTGTTTGATTTAATTTTTTATCACATATTTGCCTGCAAGCAGATAATATACCAGGAACATTCCTCTCTATTAGTGAAAACCTTTCAGAATTAACACTCATGCTTTCAAACCCTTCACGGAGATTGTTGAGATCTGTGAAAGCTCTACTAAACCGTTAGTGAATTTTCTTTAGGGCTCTTATATTTCTTTTCTTGTAATTCCATTTTCTCTTGCCTTTTCTTCTGTATTTGTTTCTGTTCCAGTTCCACCAACTCCTCCTTAGTTAATTCCTCAAGAACCACATTTAGAAGCTCCTTGATGTCATCCTCAGGCACTCTCGAGTTGAAATTATTTGCCATCTCAACCACAGCCTTGTTGATTTTTGTAATCTCCACATCTTTGGCAAATCCGTTGTACTGTGGACAAACATCTTGAATGTCTTCTTCTGGATGCCATTAGTAAACTCCTGGTGACATCACCCCAAGCACAAGTAAGGCGGCTCCTGATGCAGTCACAGATGTTGTAGTCCTTTCAGAATTGCTCCAGTTTCTTCTTCCTCCGTGGTAGCAATAGTCTGCGCAAAGATCCTCCTGAGGTTGTAGACCTTAAAACAGCTGCTACAATTCATTGTTCCATAGGTTGGATCAAAGAGGTGATGTTTGGTGGGAGAAACACTACTTTGATATTGGAATGAAGATCACCAATAAAATGATGATGTACGGGAGCATCCATTAACAATAAGCAAAACATTAAAAGGTAAATTTTTCTCCAAACAGCACTTCTCCATTTGACTGGCATAGCAATTCAGGAGGGCAACTTGAAAGAGAAACTCAGCCATCCATGATTTCTTATTGCTGCTGTAGTACATTGGCAGTGTGTTCTTATTAATATGCTTGCAGGCCCTGGGGTTCTCACTGTGCCAGAGCACAAAGGGCTTCAATTTGTATCCTGCAACATTTCCTTCAAACAAGACTTCTATCTTGTCTTTAAAGTCTTGAAACCTAGCATTGACTTGAACTCTTTATGGGCGAAAGTCCTTTGACGCATTTGTTTCCAGAATAGAGAGCTCTCATCACATACTGGAAGATCTGCTCTGGCAAGTATTTTTCCTTCAAAATCAGCTTAACTAGTTTCTAAAAGTTCTTCAGCTACCTTCGCATTGGCACTTGCAGATTCACCACACACTTTTATATGATGTAGGAGATAATGGTTCTTGAATTCTTTGAACCACTCAGAGCTTGTAGTAAATCCACCGCATTATTTGGGGTGAGTCTTTTCTTCAACATAGAAAAATTTTTCTTTTGGCCATGATCATCATGATGCTGAAAGGGACACACTTCTGTGTCTGGTCTTCAACCAGGGACATTAGACGTTTCTCCATATCTAATATAGGCCCTTCTGAAATTTTTGTTAATCTCCTTGTTCTAGTTCTTCAAGATCATTGCTATCGTAGAATGGGACATGTCTGACTGATGAGTAATAACTATCACTTCATAGCCCTTAATCACTTTAAATTTTGTGTCCAGATCAGTCACTCAACTTAACCTCTTACTGGGAACATTAACAGTGGATTTTTTTATATTTAGGCACCCTGATAAAACTACAAAAGATTAAATCAAGCTCAAGAGAAATGATGCCATCTAGAGGTCAGTTAAACATGAGATGTTTAAGGCTGCTGCTGGGGTAACATGACACACTTTTTACAATAGAGTTTTTAAAACTAGGGCCAGGCATGGTTGTTCATGCCTGTAATGCCAGCACTTTGAGGACGAGGAGGGTGGATCACTTGAGGTCAGGAGTTCGAGAACAGCCCGACCAATATGGTAAAACCCCGTCTCTACTAAAAATACAAAAACATTAGCCAGGCGTGGTGCCATATGCCTCTAGTCCAAGCTACTCTAGAGGCTGAGACAGGAGAATTGCTTGAACCTGGGAGGTGGAGGTTGCAGTGCGCTGAGATTATGCCACTGCACTCTATCCTGGGTGACAGAGTGAGATTCCATCTCAAAAAAAAAATAGTACACTCTAAAATAATGATAAAAAGTATGATAATGAATACATAATCCAGTAACAGTCACTTACTATCATTATCCATTATTATGTACTGTACCTGAGCATATATGTTATATTTTGGTTTTGTTTTTGAGACAGGATTTCACTCTGTTGCCCAGGCTGGGAGTGCAGTGGCATAATCATAGCTCACTGTAGCCTCGATCTCCTAGACTTGAGCAATCCTCCTACCTTTGCCTCTCTCCCAAGTAGCTGAGACTACAGGCATGTGCCACCATTTCATATTTTTTATATAGTGTTTATAGAGATGAAGTTTTGCTATGTTTCCTAGGCTGGTCTCAAACTCCTAGCCTCAAGTAATCCCCCGGCCTCCAACTCCCAAAGTGCTGGGACACAGGCATGAGCCACTGCACCCAGCCTGTGAAGAAGGCTCATGTCTGGCAGAGATATAGGTTTGTTTACATCAGCATGAACACAAACGCGAGTCATATGTTGCACTATGAAGTTATGACAGCTATGATGTTCCTAAGTGATAGGAAATTTCAGGTCCATTATTATCTTATGCAGTCTGTCATTGACCAAGATGTCATTATGTGGCACATAACATGTGTGTGTGTTTGTGTGTGTGTATTTACAAGACATAGAGTAGGTCTTTTAATACATGGTAAAGACTGTTAAGTACTCCACTGGATAACTACACTGGGAGGTCACATAGCTTAAGATTTGTTTAGGTACATTATATCACTCTGCTCAGCTTAATAGTGACAATCCAATTCAAATCTGGGCATCCTCTCTTTGCCTTAGTTATAGTGCTGAGAGGAGATTTTGGAGATTTATTTTAGTTATTGACCCTTGATCCTGTAACTCAAACCCCTCTTATACTGGCTGCTCAAATGGTACCTAGGCCAACGCATATTCCTAGTTTCCACAAACTACTAACAGTGAGGCAATTTTTTCTTGTTGTTGTTAGAAAAAAAATGAATTGTGAGATATTTGATTTCTTGATGCTTGGTTGTTCTAATGGAAGGGAGGAAGAGGGGCAAGTATCTTGTAGCATATCCCGGAGATCCAGGCAAAATTCTTTCTCTATTTGTGGCCATATTTGTGTCCACATCTTCATTTCCTTCTTTAAAGTCCTCATCATTTTCCAAATAGAGTATTAAAATTAGTTCAAAACTAGCTTTACAGAATTAAGTCTTAAACATTTAACTGCCTATTTTTTCAGTATATTTGTGGGAATTTTTTATTTTTTAAAAATATTATGGATATTTTCTTAAATGGGCTGTATATTTTATTCTTTCCTTCTTGTTGGTATTAATACATTTCCCATCAGTTATTATTTTTCCCATTTTCCTGTATTTCTTCTTTTAAGTTTTTATTTTCTCATTATAGCATCTATTACATATATTTTTTGCAGGAAATATAAATTGGGTATTTTTCCCCTTTCTCTTCTACTACAGAAAATTTCATACTTTATATGAAGATAAAAATATGGCAAGAGAAAAAAAATTATGATTACAGTTTCTTTATTTCTATTAAAGAAAATATTTTACAATGTACCCGTAATTGAAGGCTGACTATAGCTTTATATACTACAGGGATTACCAGGAAAACAGTTACTTTTTAATATCATTCTTCCTAAGTTTGTAAATACATTAAGACCCTAAATGATTTTTATTTTGCAGAGTAAAGAAATAACTTTTTTTTTCAGTTTCCAAAAGAGCCATTGAATATGTTTAACTTAAAGTGGTTAACAAGCCATTCCTATATCAAAACTGCTCATAAGTCTTCATCCTGCTTTTATATAATTTTCAGATCTTGAAGAACATGGAAACATATTTTGAGTGTTTATTATTTTATAACAATATAATTTTATTACATATTTGTGTATACTACTGCATTCTTTACATACTACCCCAGTTATGCAAAGCTCTGGCCAGTGAACCATGGAAAACAAAAATATAAAAATATTTTTAAAAGTACAAATAAATCATCACAGATAAATCAAAGTGTATGTAATTATTCTGGAGAAATAAACCATTTTATATTATTATCTCTTCCTGCCCATCTAATGTGTTTAGGTAATCAAATGCTAAGCTTCAATGGATTGGATGAGGGTAGAGCTTTGTTAAGAATGGATATAAACCTTAATGGTAGAGGAGAAATGGTATGAAGAGTTTGAAGATGTTTAACAGATATTAGCATTTACTCATGTGTTCTGCCATGTGAAAATAAGAGAACAAAAAAAGCCGTGTGCACAGATTGCCTGTTAGCTAGTATTCTATGTGGCAATTAGTTTCTACAAATTGGGTGCACTTATGTAAGATTTATGTGGTGGAAATGAATCATAGCCCAATTGTCTGTGATTATTTTTTTCTGGCAGTTAAACTTGTGATGACAAAAAGTTTTGCTTCAAAAATATTTTAACCTGTAGTCTCCAGTTTTGTGAATGTCTTAGATTCCTGATTTTTGAATTGTTGATTGCCGTTGGTGATTATGAGGTTTTTAATAGTCATCTTTCTAATTTTATACTGAATGCATATAAGATATATTCTGAATCAGAGGCAGATTTCTTATTAACCTGTCATACGAAATAATAAGTGTACTGGTTTCCTCTTTTTGCCATTGCTTACCCGTAGGGTGATACAATGGAACCAGTGAAAACTTGTCCTATCCCAATACCTAGATAGACACTCCATAGGCAAAGGGTAAATAGAAATTATTTGTCCCTCCTCACAAAGGAAGAGGAGGCAGCTGTCGCCCTCCCTTCCTGAAAGGATCTCCTTGGAAATGGAACAGAGCTAAACTCTAACTCCAACTCTTTGATCCCTCTACTTCTATGGCCTAGTGTTCTGGCATTTCAACCCTTTTGAAATATAAATACATAGATAACACTTCAATCTTTCTGGCAACCTGGGGCTTAACCTAGGGACCTACTCTGAGCTGCAACCAACTAATCCTCTCAGGAAACTAAAAGTTTCAGTATCTTTTATATCTGACATATTAACCACATAAATGGTGGTTATAGACCTAATTCTTTTGACCCATGAAGAATCTCAAGAGGCTAGGGATTTTTAAAAGTGGACACTTGAAAATTTCTCCACAATGGTTGTAAAATTATAAAGCCGATTAAAATGATTTTCTTCAGAGAATCCTTTTATATGTAGGATAATATATTTAAATTCATCTTATTATTACACAGTTGAGAAATGACCTATTAACCAAGCTATTCTTTTTAATTCCATTGAAACACTCTCGGTTTGTAAAGTTTTTCTCTCAGATTTTTGACACCTAAATATTGGACTATAAACAACACAGAAAATTTCTAAAATGCCTGATGCTCTTTTCTTTTTTTCTCTTAATATTGGCTATAAACATATGCCATCAGTTGCCTACAACTGGTGTTCTCTGAGCTGTAATGGAAAATAAATACTTTTTAAGGAAATATTTTAAGATACAAATATTAAAAAATATTTTTACTTATTGACAGTAATGTTGAATATACTACTCCTTGTAATTCTTTTTCATACCGTAAGAACCATACATAAATAATAAGTTTGAATACTAATTGCTTTACTGTTTATTCATGTCTTAAATATAGAACGATTATTGTGTGTTAGCTAGAACTAATGTAATAAATAAAACAGATACATTGACTCTCCTCATTGAGCTTACTTTCCATCAGAATAAATGAATAAATTACATGACATTATAGAAATTATGTCCTATGGAGAAAAATTAAAAAGATGAACAAGATAGAAGATGCAAGGAGAGTCCCAGCAGACAGAACAACTGAAAAAGCCTTGAAAAGAGAAGAGGGAGGGATTATCTAGAGGAAGTATCTAAAGGAAGGATATCTCATAAGGAAAAAAATATCAAGCCCCAAAGCTTCAAGGTAACTTATTGAGCTCAAAGGCAGAGAAGTGATTAAGAATTTGAATGTCTGCCAGATGAAGTCAGAGAGGATTTCTGAAGCTTCAGGTAAGATCTTGTGCTTGACCTTTACATAAGTAAGATGAAGAGGATTATGAACAGAAGAGTGACATGGTCTGGTCATTAGTTTACAGATAATTACTGTGTTGACAATAGATTATAGCATATAGGTGACAAGGGTAGAAGTAGACATACTAATTATGAGGTGACTAAAATCATCAGAATAAGAGTTTGTGGTGACTTAGACCAATGTGATAGTAATGGAGTGAGAGGTGGTCAGATTCTATATATATGTATATATATATATATGTCATATACATATTTCAAGCCATGAGGCTATGTGAGAAGACTAAATGAGTAATTATACAAAGAAAGAAGAGAATAGAAAAAAGTTCTGGGTCCTGGGCAGCCAAAGGGTATGGGCAACATTTTAAGAGAATTTATCTGTCAAAGAGAGGAGAAAAATATGCCAGAAGCTATATGGAAAAGTGACTTCAAGATACATCTTCAAAAAGATGGATGTAATAACAAGACATTTGCAAATGGATTCTTTCTTTACCCACTTGCAATGGAAATTTTTCTTGATTGCTTTTAATTATACAGCCGATGCAACATTTTCACTTTATGCTTTTTTCTTTTTTGAAAGAGTGGTGTTGCCAGTGGAAATTTTAATTAGAATTTTTTTTTTTGGCCATTTATACCCACAGCCTCTTATAGGAATAGTTTTATTAGTTTATTTTCATGGTAGCGTGTGGTTTTCTTAGACTTAATAATTTGTTCTATGAAGTAAAAACAAAAAGGGGAGGTTATATACCAAATAAAAGACATTATAAACATCACATTGACAATATTATAGACTTAGAAACTTTAAATTTATTATGTAAAGTGTGATATATCTTTTTCAGTTTACTAGTTGTGTTTCTTTGCAAACTCTTTAATACTGAAGATGTCTGCTTCAATAGAAAAACAAAACTGTATTGCCATAACAGATAGGGTAATTGTTAACAATATTATGCAACTCATTTTCAATGTTCAATTGAGTATTTTTGATACTTTTCAACTTGTTTTACCTTGTGAAATAATTACTGAATAACAATATTATTATAATCCTAACACACATTTAGGATTTAGGATTACAATAAATGTAACAGATATAAAAGTATATTTATACAGGCATGTTTTGTTGGTGTATCATTAGTGTATTGACATCATTAGTGTATTGCTGTCAGCAATAAAATTTTTTACAAAACACTCACATTGGCACATAACAATCCAAGAGACTGAGTCATAAAAAAAGACAAAAAGTATAATCAGTAAAAAGAAGAAATAAAAGTTATTCCTAATACAAAGAAGACAATGTGTGGAGGCATAAAAATCAAGACATTTTGATGCAAGAACAAATAATGCAATATAGCAAGAGTGATGATGTAGGGATTTGGAGACTGAAAAGCTTACAGGTTTGTGATAAGAAACCATGGATAGCTTTAATGCAAGGAAATGATAATATCACATTGTAAGTCAGAAATATCACTCCAACTAAAGAAGTGAACTGAAATATTGCATGACTAGATGCAGAGAAATAATTTATCCATCTACTAGACTACACCAAGAGAGTAAATGAAGGCCGAGATTGAAAAAATTTCACTAAGTTTTGGGGATGGTGCAGATCTTAGGACGGTTTCCCACAAGTTGAATTTTGACTTTCAGTGCTTCTCCTCCTTTTATGTCTCATAAAAAGGTGAATATTCATATTCACTAAAAAAAATCACATTGTTAGACCAAGTCATTCTACACAGGGAATTATAAACTCAATTTTGAGTTTCATATTTATGTGAAAAACTTCTAATAAGACCCCAACTGACACAAAAGAAAAGCAATCAAATTAACTTTCAACAGAAGCATATAAACTGGAAATGAAGTCTACATAGCAAGATCTTGTTCCATGTAGCATATAAAAAAGTTATTTAGAGAAAATTAAATTGAAGTATATTCAGTATAATGTTAATTGATATAGAAAATGTCAACATAAGTTGCTTATAATAGTTAGAGATGAGCAAATGATTCAAAGTAATTTGGGTTATGATGATATTGATCACTCAATTTTTTTTTCACTTCAATTCACTTTACACTGTGTCCTTGGGAATGCAGTAAAATAATACTAAAAAGAAGTAATTTAAAACATACTTAATCAAGTCTTTATTTTAGGTGTTCTGGATTTCTTTTGACCTTATTAGAAGGAAATATACTTATCATAACCTTTTAAAAGTTAATATAGGTAATACTGTCAATTCTGCAAAAAGAGATAATGATTTTTATACGCTGACTACCTTCAGCTTTTCTTTTTCTTAATGAATATTATAACATGTAATGTAAAAAAACATAAAAATAAAGACATACTATATATAGGTATTATATATTAAATCTATATAACAGGTATCAAGGTTAGCCTGAATACTAATGTGTTTATTAAGTTAAACATTTCATATCAATCCTAACATACTCTTCAAGGTACTGACAAAAAAAAGAAAATTTCAAGACAAAAATGCCTGGAAATGAGTCTTTTAGTCAAGTTGTAGGAAAAAACAATAATTATTAAATTACTTTACCCTTTAGTAAAGTCACAGTGGCTGACCCACAGCGGCCGCATGCAAAAAGAGTGAGTTAAAAATGTATCTGTTGTTGAACGTTTGCTATTGAAGCACTGCTAACTAACAGACCCAGAGAGGTTGTGTAAAGGGAAGAAACAGAAGGTGTATTTCAGGCAGAAGAGAAGGAAAATATCAAAACTCAAGGCTATGACACCTTTAATGTCTGAAGAACTAAAGGCAATTAAGACAGATGCAAATCTAGTACAAGAGGTGGTGTTAAGGAGCATTTGCCAGAATTGGTAAGTAGTAGTAATTGCTTAACCATTTCATAAATTTTTTGAAATAAGAAACACCCTATCAAAAGTTTTGAAGTAAATAAAATAGCCAGATTATATAATGCTACATAACGAATTTCCAAGAAGGGGACAAATCTAAATACAGACAGGCTATTACAGTAATCTAGATGGACCTAAAGGAGAAAATCAACCATCAAAACAGAGAAAAATCAGATTTAAGAGAGTGGAGCATTTAGTAACTAAATGCCTTAGTATTTGAGGTGAAATAAGTGAAGGAGAAAGGAGTCAAGCCAACGTAAATCCTTGACTCTCAGGCTTCTTTTAGATAAATGTTGTCATCTAAAGAACAATGAAGAGAAATGGAAGGACAATTTTGAGGGTGGAAGGGCAAAGGTTAGGAGTTCAGTTTTGGATGGGTTACTTTTGGGCCACAATTATGTCCATAGTGAGATCATTTTTATGTGTGATCTGAAACTCAGGACTAAGATACTAGAGGAAATATAAAATTAGAATCTATTAGCCCATGAATGATAGCAGGCATGAATGCAACATGCTAGAGAGTACATGAAGAGGAGAAGAGAATAATATGGTTAGGGATATGGTTCTTATAACACAAGCATTTGGGAAATGGCAGAGTAAAATATTCTGTGAAAAAAACAAAAAGTGCCTGAACCTCAAGTGTAAAATGAGAAAATTACAGTGTTATGGTAGGAAAGTAAATAACAAAGCAAATGGTATACTCAGTGCATCAAATGATATTGAAATATCAAATATAATAGGGAAAACAAAGGGCCATTGCTTTTTATTATAAAATAAGGCTTATATAAGTGATGCAGAGAAAAATTATGAGTGGGTTTAGAAGTAGGAAGTTAAGACTAGAGGACTGTGATTTCATAAAATATTTCAATAAAATTGGCTCTAAAGAGAAGTCAAATAACAGAATGGTGTAATAAACAGGATTTGGGTGTTTTGTTATTGTTTTGAAAATGATTTGATGCTAATAAGAAGGAGGAAATAGAGACTAAGAAGTTGAAAATGTAAGAGACTACAAAGAAAATTAATGGATATCACTAAGCGAATCAAGGAGATAAAATGCAAAGCACAGAGAAAGGAGCTTAGATTGGACGGAGGTATGCAGAAATGAGGAAAAGCACCTTCTAGGGAAGAAAGGGTAACCATAGTATAATGAAAGGCTAATATGAAGTAGAAGTAATTAGCTGAGAGTATGGGGTGGGGAGAGGCAGGGATGCCCAAGAAGGCCTTACATTTTCCCTCAGCTTTACCAAACTTTAGATAGATTTCTTCCTTTGTGCCCTGGACTGAGCATTTACTCAAGAAGACTTTCAATTCTAAATCCTTTCTCTTAACTCTTTGGTATGGAAGGCTTCTCCCAAGCCTCTTGCCAGTTTTACATACCAGTAAAGTCTTTCCCAAGAACCTGGGAGCCACCACTTTGTCCCAGTCTCTCAGTCTCTGTGAAAAGTAGGAGCCTAGCTTCAAGGAGCACCATTTAGCAAATCAGGTGGCCCAATCACATTCACAAATCTCCTACCTGACATCCTTCAGTATTTTCCTCTATCTCATCCCACTGCTTAAGGACCCTCATGCCTTTTGTTTCTTCAGAGTTAACTTCAATTCTCTCCTCTAGTTTAACAGGCTTAAATAAAGTTTAACACTCTCTGGCCCATTTTTTCTTTGACAGTTTAATCAGGAAATTAGAAGATGCAGATAAAGAACTGATTGAGACTGCCTTTGTGGAATACTAGAAAAAAGTATTCCTAAGGAAACAAAGAAAGCTCAGTGATGAAAACAACTGGCGTTACACAGATTTATTACAGCACTTATCTCTACAGTCTTATAATACATTAAACATAATATCTATCACAGGTATGAAGAAGTCAGATAGCTGGATTTACTTAGGATTGGTAAGCTGCATTTCAGAGGAGACAAAATAAAAATAGTAAATAAATTAGAAGGTTTTAGCACGGTAATAAATTAATAGACCCTGGTAATTCTGTTGAAGGAATGAAGATAGGAAAGTATTGGATCTTTGAATTCTAGGATCTTCTGCAATTGAAGTAAATGAGTAAGAATGCTGGAAAGAGAGAAGGTTGGTTCCACCGAAGTCTAAAAATCCCATGATTTAAAAAAAAAAATTCTTAAATCTGGTTGCTATTTTCAAACCCTTCATTACTCCTTAACTCTCTTTTATGCTGTTGAGCTGTGTGTTTTTTATGTTTTAGTTTATTTTGTTGTGTTTCTTTTTTATTACTAAACAAGATGTTCTATGACTCAAGCAGTTTTACTCCTAATCGATTTTTCCTTTTGACGATTTCACTGCTGCCCTAATCCTTTTCATTGCAAATCTTGTACAGATTTAGCAACGTCTTTTGGTAGCTCAGCACATTACTGTCTTTCAGTTATTATTTCTTCTTTTATTTAGAGAAACAAATTATATATTTTTGGCTATTGCTGGAGTTTGCCTAAATATTTGCCTGATGTTTTTTTCTCTTGTAGTGTTGTGGTAATTTTTCTTTTATTTTCTTTCTTTCATTTTTTTTGTTTTGTTTTGTTTTGTTTTGAGACAGAGTCTCATTCTGTTTGGAGCACAGTGGCACAATCTTAGGTCGCTGCAACCTCCACCTCTCAGGTTCAAGTGATTTTTGTGCCTCAGCCTCCCAAGTAGCTGGGACTACAGCCACATGCCATCACAGCTGTAATTTTTTGTATCTTTAGTAGATACAGGGTTTCACCATGCTGCCCAGGTTGGCCTGAAACTCCTGAGCTCAGGCAGTCTGCCTGCCTTGACCGTCCAGAGTACTAGGATTACAGGCATGAGTCACTGCTCCCAGTCATATTGTGGTAATTTTTAAAGAGGACACAAATATATAATTTTTATAAGCTTGATCAATGTTGTTGATGGTCTTGTTATTATTGTTCATATTTTTCTTGTTTACTTGTTTTTTGTGATTTTGTAGCCAGCAGTGATGAAGATAACTTACTTACTTCTACAATCCAGTAAATGTCCCACATTGATGTGCACTTAGGTTGATTCCAGTCTTTGCTATTGTGAGTAGTGCTGTGATTAACATATAACTGCAAGTCTTTTTGGTAGAATAATTTGTTTTCTTTGAGCATATGCCCAGTAATGAGATTGCTAGGTTAAATTGTAGTTCTAAGTTCTTTGAGAAATCTCCAAATTGCTTTCCACAGTGGTTAAACTAATTTGCATTCCCACCAACTGTGTATAATAAATAAAAAATAAAGCATTCCCTTTTCTCCACAGCCTTGCCAACAGTTGTTTACTGACTTTTTAATAGTAGCAACTCTGACTGGTGGGAGATGGTATCTCATTGTGGTTTTGATTTGAATTTCTCTGATTAGTGATGATAAACATTTTTTCACGTGTCTGTCAGCCATGTGTATGTTTTCCTTTAAGAAGTCTCTGTTCATATCTTTTGCCCAAACACCATGGAATACTATGCAGTCATAAAAATGAATGAAATGCTGATCTTTGCAGCAACATAGATGCTGTTAGGGGCCATTTTCCTAAGCGAATTAACACAGGAACAGAAAACCAAATACAGCATGTTCTCACTTATAAATGGGAGCTAAACATTGGGTATTCATGGACTTAAAGAGGAGGAATTACTATAGTGGTGGGAAAAGGGGGGACTAAAAGTTCAAAAATTGTTGAGCACTATTCCCAATACCTGCGTGATGGGTACCACAGACCTCAGCATGCTTCATACACTATACCCAGGAACCAACTTTTCACATGTATATCCTGAATCTAAAATACAAGTTGAAAAAAAAAGACA